>NC_134086.1:128177217-128486526 GCF_000715075.1 Nicotiana tabacum
AGGTCCGATTTTTACGTCAACACACGATATTAGTCCAGACTGGCTATAGCAACTCGTGCCTACGCACCCATCAAATACGGGGTATTACATTCTCCCCCACTTAGGGTCATTCATCCTTGAATGAGAAGTAGAGTCCGTCTTCAAACACATAATGTAACTTATCTCTTTCTTTGCACATCTCAATATCCCAAATTTTTCTAACTCCCAAATTTTTCAGAAATTTCAGCAGAGTCTCCCCTTAATTAGGCCTATCCACCTGTCAGAGTAACACTCAAACAACTCCTAACAACATGTCCACAACCCAACAACGCACCATAAAGTATATATCAATAACACTAATCTCTGCATTACAAGCACGCCATTATCACAATGATATCTTGACATAAAATGTATCATATGTATGACCATAGCCACATCTCTGGTCTTAATGGTTGTTCAGAATAGATTACAACATCACCAATTAACCTCATGTTAACAAAATTTTGTTTCAAACCTCCAGATTACTAACAACAAGGCATGGAGATCTTATAATTACTTACCCGAAGTAACGAGTCACAATTTAACGCCACTTTGCTCTCACCTTGTAGGCTAAAATTCAATAGTTACAATACAATTTTGGCAAATTATGCATAGAAATATTCATGCAAGAATTTTCAAATAAGCCTAATAGGCATGACTCCCTACAAGTGCTACATCACAAATTTTAATTTCACAAAAGGAGAATTTAAACATATAAAATTTTCACCACCAGGACCTCGTCCTTATATAACATCCACCGCAACTTGTAGCCCGGTTTAAATATTTCATATCATATAAAAATGTGAGGATCTCATCCTCAACTCTGAATCACAAGTATTTTGCACATTGTGCCAACTAAAATTCTCCATTTCCTTTCTTCCTTCTTTCAAATAAATTTGGTTAAACAAAATCACAACATACAATGATCCCTCTTGCCGGTAGGGCATATAATTTACAATGGAAATCAATTATTTAGAAATTACATCAAACTCATTGAATTGATTAACAAGAGTCACTTTTAGCCTCACAACTATTTTTAGTGACCAACACATAATGATAGACATAGTTATCTCCATATAATCTCCCAACATAAGTATTCACATATGTAGATTTAAGAATTACGAAGCTAACTCATAAGTGGAGCACAATAGGAGAACTTTCCTCGATACTCAAAACCGAATCAAGTTAAGGAAATTTTGACTTTATAATAATTCGAGACCGTACTTATAATGATACCGTCTGGTGTAGCAACCTCAGCCATACCATAGAAAATATATCAACGGACTGGGTCTCTACCTCTAGGAGTCTCACCTCCACCTCTAATATCTTGACCTCTACGTATGGTTGGTCATGTAAGTAGAGTAGTAACAGCAATGGGGCACGGAGCCTAAGTGCTTTGACGAAATATATCTCTCACAAGTCTAGGATAATTTCTCAAAATGTTCCTAGTATCACCATTTTCATAACAACCCATCCGCAATTCGACTACTCATACTAAGTCTGTACCGGATAACTTAAATAACCATTGCAGGAAATTTCATGCCACTGGTACATTAAAAGATGATTGCCCCACGTAAGTGCCCTGATTAACTGGAGCACTATGAGTATTCTGAAATTGTTTCCATGTCCCTGCTGATACTGAAATGTAGAATTATTAAGGACGCGGGAATACCAAAAGTCCCATCATCATTCCTTTCAAATATCAGCTCTTAATCATATACAAGTTTCGACAAACCTTTCAATACCACATATATACAGCTCAAGACAAAACTAATATAACACATGACCCCACAATTTGAGCGTTGATAGGAAACTCCCCTCACTTAGCACGAAGCCATATGAAACATTCTGATGATTCACAATACTAACCTTTATCGCTCGTACGACACCGGTCATAAGACACCTCAAGCTATTTATTTGGTGCATGTCATCCTCGTGACAGTTAAACTCGCCTCTTCCAGTGTCTTGGATTGCTAGTAAATACCATTCGCTAAATAGAAATCCCATACGAAACACATAATCTCTAATACGACCAACTATTTTTAGATCTACATCCACATGTGATGATTAGGCAACCAATTAAACTTTCTTAAGATATTACTTATCAACCAAATGTCAGAATCTGATGCACCCCCATGCGCACAACTAAAAGATCTCTTTGCGCTTCCATGTCTTCAATTCTGAACGACACGTGGTAACAATGGTTGAGTAGCCCTGGCTCTCTTATAACCTTTTACGGTATCACAAACCATTGGCGTAGTGCGCAATTCCATACATGAATGGATGCAAAAGAATATAAGATATATGCTTCAAGCTGAATAAATGTCGCACGATAAGGAATGAATGAAGTGGAAATTTTTCCTACTAGTTCTGTAGCCTCTCGAAGATAAGTACAGACGTCTCCGTACCGATCCGCAAGATTCTACTAAACTCGCTTATGACTTGTAGCACCTATGAACCTAGAGCTCTGATACCAACTTGTCACGACCCAAAAATCCCTCCGAAGGAGTCGTGATGGCACCTAGTCTCTAAACTAGGTAAGCCTAAAATTTACTGAAATAACATTGATATTTATTAACTTCAAATGAAATTTCTCTAAACAATTTACAATTCCCAAAACCGGTAGTACAAGTCATAAGCCTTTCTAGGAGTAGTCGTACAACATAATTACATCACTATTCCGAAACAAAGGGAACAAATGGAAATAAGTACAGTTGAAGGTGACTCTGAGGACTACGAACGCTGCAGCAGGTTTACCTTGAGCCTTAACCGCAACGAATAGCTACTATCGATCAAATACCTGGATCTGTACACAAAAATGTACAGAAGTGTAGTATCAGCACAACCGACCCCATGTGCTGGTAAGTGCCTAGCCTAACCTCGGCGAAATAGTGACGAGGCTAGGACCAGACTACCAAATAAACCTGTGCAATATAGCGTACAAAAATAATACGAAGCAGGTACCGATGATGGCAACAATGATCAACCAATGATATAAAAAGCAGGTAACAAGAATACCATAAATGTTTCTCAACAATTAATAAATACAAGTGCAATCATCTAATCAAGTCCTTCAAATATAAATCTTTCACCTATAAATCCTTCAAGTAATAATCTTTAAGATAATATGCTTTTCAATAAATATCTTTTGAATATATTTCCTTCAAATAAATCTCTTTCAAATAAGCATCTTTCGAATATAATTCTTTCGAGTAAAGGTCATCTTGTGACACCTCATTTCATAATCATAATTAATATAGGTCTCAACTCACTTTCATATTTTTCACGACATTTCGTGCCCATATTTATATCACAACCGCACGGACAACTCACGTGATATTAAATAAAACCATAATATTTTTCCTGGTACATCGTGCCTATATCATAATCTGTCATTAATAAAAATCATCATATTTTTCTCGGCACCTTGTGCCCACATGTCTCCGTCTCACATATTGCAACAACATTCTCATGTTACTCAATTCATAGGGTCCATAACTCAATACAATTAAAAATGTTCAAAGAGCCTCATTTACTTAATATAAAGTAGAGTACAACTTTCAACCCAACTAGAAAATAAACAAGAAAAGATGAAGTTATTTTTTTGAAATCGTCTGAATAAAGAAAATACCCTTTTTTAATTAAAGTACAATTGTTGAAAATTTAAGTATTGAAAGCTTTATATAAATGCGGCGAGATATTGAAAACAATATGGCTTACAACACAAGGTATCACAACACAGTAAATGACTCTAAACAGTTAATACACTTGAAATGTTAATAACAAAAAAAAACACAACAAATAGAAAGTGCACGGCATTACCCTTCGTGCTTTTACTCTCGTCCTCACCATACACGGCATCACCCTTCGTGTTTTACACTCTTCCTTGCCATACACGGCATCACCCTTCGTGCTTTACACTCTTCTTCACCCAAGCAACATTCACAAAGCAATCCAGGCAAGGAAGTCAATAATATCAGGTATTAACAAGAAACCAATAAAGGAATATAAGGAAAGCCATAATTCAATTATCAACAAGAATCGGGAAAATAAAGGACAAGTGCACGGCATCACCCTTCGTGCTTTTACTCTCGTCCTCACCACAAAACTCAATATAATCTGCACGGCATCACCCTTCGTGCTTTTACTCTCATCCTCACCATAAAATCAATATAATCGGCACGGAATTGTACATCGTGCGGCACGGCATCACCCTTCGTGCTTTAACACTCTTTCCTCACCATATGAATAATATAAATGTGCACGGCATCACCCTTCGTGCTTTATCGCTCTTCATCACCCCAAGCAACAATCACAAAGCAATTTGGGCAAGGCAAAATCAAATATATCACAATTTGAGCCAATACTCTATAATGTTCAACAATTCAATTCTCAACTTGAGTCAATGCTCTATAATGTTCAACAATTCAATCCCGGCAAGGGAACAATAGTACAACAATCAAATCCCGGCAAGGGAAACAACATCAAAACAATAACATCCCGGCAAGGGAAACAACATCAAAACAATAATATCCCGGCAAGGAAAACATCATCAAAACAATAACATCCCGGCAAGGGAACAACATCAAAACAATAATATCCCGGCAAGGGAAACAACATCAAAACAATAATACTTCCACAAGTCATATTCCTCAATAGAAATTATCATATAGAGCATATACACTACGAAACGGAGTTAGGTTAATCAAAGTATAAGACTCACGGGCATGCTTGGCACTAACGTATAGATATTCGTCACCATGCCTATACGTCGTACTCCACAATTAACATGTAACAAATAAGACACAATTCCTAATCCATCAAGCTAAGGTTAGACCAAACACTTACCTAATTCAAAATTCCAACAAGTCTTTGTCTCGCGAATTCGTGCCCGAAATTCTCAAATCTAGTCATAAACAATTCGATTCAGTTAATAAAAATTATATGAATTAATTCCATATGAAATTCTACATTTTCCATTAAAATCCGAAATTGCACTAAAAATTTGCCTCAAATCCTCAAATCTCGGAACCCGGCAAAAATTATGGAATATAAAACCTCATCCAACCACGAGTCTAACCATACCAAAATTACTAAATTTCGATAACATTTTGACCCTCAAATCCTCAAATCTATCCGAGAGAGTTTTCAAACTCTTCCAACTAAATTCACAGATTTAGTATCAAAACTAGTAATAGATTCGGGTAATCTAACCAAAATTAAGTTAAGAACACTTACCTCGTTGTTTTCTCTGAAAATCTCCAGAAAATCGCCTCTTCCCGAGCTCCAATTTGACAAAAATGGAAAAGGGGACAAAGTCCCCTTTTCAGAAATTAAGAATCTGCCCATAAAATATCGGGGGCACTGTTCACGCGTTCGAGTACTATACACAGTACTGTTCATGGGGTACTGTACACGGTACTGTTCATGGGGTACTGTTCACAATGCTGTAAAAAACAGCAGCTTCCCAAAGAGAATTTCAGCAGTTTTTTTCTACCCGTTGACCTTCCGAAATCCACCCGAGGCCCTCGGGACTTCAACAAAATACACCAACAAGTCCTAAAACATGATGCGGACTTAGTCGAAACCTCAAATCGCATCAAATAATGCTAAAACCGTGAATCACATCCCAATTCAAGCCTAATGAAACTAAGAACGTCCAACTTCTATATTCGATGCAAAAACCTATCAAATCAAGTCCGATTGACTTCAAATTTTGCACACAAGTCATAAATGACATAACGAAGCTATAAAATTTTTTAGAACTGGATTCCGATCCCGATATCAAAAAGTCAACTTTCCGGTCAAACTTAAGAAATCTTTAGCCTTAGATTTCTAGATTCCGTTAAATGGCGATAATTTGATCTAGGGACCTCCAGATTTGCTTTCGGGCATATGACCAAGTACCAAGTCACGATACGGAACTACCGGAATGGTCAAAACTTTTATCCGGGTTCGTTTGCTCAAAATGTTGACCGAAGTCAACTCAATTGAGTTTTAAAGCTCTAGTTCCCAATTTAGTCCATTTTTCACATAAAAACCTTCCGAAAAAATTATACGGACTGCGCACGCAAGTCGAAGAATTATTGATACCGCTTTTTAAGGTCTTAAAAATACTGAGATGGTTATTTAATTTAAAGATGATATTTTGGGTCATCACAGCATGCCAAAAATAATAACTAACTACGGAAGTTCATTGGCTATCTTTATTGTCGCGGTTATATCAATCTATCATAATAAATAATTGTAGTTATTAGGCCAACGATGTTCTCGGTTTCTTATAACTTGAATTTTAAAATAGTTTTTATATTCAATATTTATTTCAAATCATTATTGTGGCTAACATGTTATAGTTGCAGTAACTTCAAACACGTGACAAAAGTTTATATTTAGCTACAATATTTTATTATATCACAATATTTTGTAGCTATTAAGTTAGTTTTTGCCATAAATTTTCATAATTGAAGCAAAAATACCTATTCAACTACAACACTTTGTCTCTAGTAATATTTTGTGGCTAAAAGATTAATATTGCTATAGTAATTTCATACATGTGGCAAAAACTCACAATTAGCTACAAAATATCGTTGTAACAATAAATTTATAGCTATTAATCCAGTTATTTCCACATGCTTTTATTACTTGAGGCAAAAATATATATTTAGCTATAACACTTTGTCAGAAGTAAGTTTTTGTGGCTATATAACTGCTATTGCTACAGTAACTTCAAATGCGTGGCAAAAAAAATACGATTAGCTACGAAATTTTATTGTAGCAATAAATTTGTAGCTATTTGTGTAATTATTGCCACGACAATTAGCAAATGTAGTAAAAATAATAAATTAGCTTTGCCAATTTTATTTTGTACCTAAATATTTTTATGAAAATGTAAATAGCCACGGAACTTTAATTTTTGTGGCTATTGTTATTTATTAGCCACGATTTTCATACATGTAGCTAAGAATTTGTAGCTATATATACATAATGTTGTATTGTAGGTTTGTTAAAATAGTAGGGCTTTGAAGAACTTATTATACTAAAAAGTATATGAAATACACAATCAAATACTAAAAATATACGAATTGCACAATCAAATACTTGTATATAGATGAATTATTTCGAATTATATGGGTGTATACTACAAAAAAAAAGTTGGAAATACGTAAAAAAAAAAAAAAAAACTTTATGGGAAATAGGGTTTGAACCTTTGAGATCTTCCATGCATTACAACAACAACAATAACATTAACTGAAAGGGTATTCAAAATTGGGAGAGAATATCAAAATTGGGTATTCAAAATTGTTGTTGGGAGAGAATATTCAAAATTAACTGAAAGGGTATTATCGGTATAGAAATACACCTGAAACCCTAATTGGGGCGTAAACTTACCTAAATGACCCTATTTGGATCAATCTGGCCAAAAACGGTGTGGTCGAAAGGATTTTTTTCATATTTTAATACTTTGTTAATAAATAGACATAATTATAGTAGTATTACTTTTTGTGTAAATTTTAGACGTATTGATTTTCTTTAACAACTTTAAAAAGTTGGTAATCCAATTTACGCCAAAGATAAGATACGTTGACTATTGTACTTATTCGTATTCTACTATTTTTTGCACGGGAGAAGTATTTCTTGGGAAATTGCAAGGTAAGAATAACCTCATCATTTATATTCTGGTACTAGTATTATATTAAGAATGTGCTTTTTTTGACTTTTAATGCGCACCAAAAATTATTTATATTCAGTAGCCAAAAATATATATATAATTTGTATTGTTATAAATAGAATTTTATTTATGGTGAATGTCTATATTTAGACAGATTCTAGGGTTCATTACTTGGTGGCTAAGTCACTTTCTCCCTATAAATAGAGGTTTCTATTCCATTGTAATTCATCCCATATCAATAAGAATTCTCTTCTCTCTGCAATACTCTTCTTCTTCTTTTATTGTTTCATAACACGTTATCAGCACGAGACTCTAACCGATTGAGTAGAAGCTTTGAGATTGAGCATAATGATTGTCAATTATTCCATGAACTTCCTTCGTGATTAAATTCTGGATTTAAGGTAAGTATTTTACCGTATTTTTCTCTTTTATTCTATAATTTGATTTTAAATACAAGCAAAGAAAATAAATTTTGATTATAACTCTAATGGAGTTAGCAAGAAATTATAACCACTCGAAGTGGTAAAATTTCTAAGTCTTGCCATGATCAAAGTCATATATGATCGTGAGCACAAGAAGTGAAAACACGTCTCATTGAATTTGCTTCATTCTCATTCCCTTACGAGAATGTGATAGTAATATGTGATAAGTCTGAAAGAAGACAAAATTATTACCGTGAAGGTATCAATGGATGTGGACGTGGCAATAGACGAAATTATAATCGTCATCACTGTGATAATGAGAATAATAAGGATTCTCAAAATAATCCTTCACTCTGTGAAAGTAATATTTGTCATCGATTTGACATGAGATTTTATAAAGCACATATAGATAATTATGGTTCATTCATGATGTGAATGTGACAACATCTGATTTATGAATACATATTCATTCTTGGAAGAATATGAATGTGCTAGTGGTAGTGAATATATCACACTCACCTCTAGAAGGAGGTTTGAGATGATATAAGAAAATAATATCATTATTATGGCATGAATGATCATTGGTGACGTACCTATTGCACGCCAAAATATTTTGGTAATGTGATTATTAAAGAATAACATTAATGCAAGAAACATATCTTGCATATAATTTTGACCATAACCATAATGGTATAATTTTCTCTTTAGAAAGGATATTCACCATATGAATGTTGATGAATATGTGGTAGTACCAAATTAATTGAGAGCTCTAGAAGAGCCAATTATACTATTTTGGAGAAACATAATTGATTACCAATAAGGTATTGTGTTGTAGTAAGTCTCAAACAAACTTATTCAGTTTCCAAAGTATACGCGAAAGCGGTTGATTATACTGAGACTATAAATAAAAGAAAGATTTAATATCTTCTATTACTACAGCTTGTAGCGGGGTAATATTTATGTAAAAAGTTACCCGTTTTATTCTCCAGTTTATACTACACAAATAAAAGAATGCCACAATAAAGTAGAAGTTTATTGATATAAAAACCATATCATAATAAACTTGGAGTTTATTGATAATTACGCACATTATGGTGTAAACCTGGAGTTTATCAATATTGATAATTTATTCAGTTGACATAATTGGTTTAACCATTTTAATCTAAGTATGACGTGCAAAAATAAAAGAGAATTCACATGGATAAATATTAAAGAACTAGATTTTTTTTTACGAATTCTCTTATATTGTTTGTTCTCGTTAATTAATATACCAACTAAAATTGGGATTGAATCCCATGAATGCTGGAAATATCAAAGGTGAATATGTGCCAATTCACCTGCCATGTATACCACATAAGATGCATCTATGAGATGGTTACATGTGCGATTATTATTAACCCGCAACCTGATGTTTGCGAGGTAATTTGCTCAATAATTTAATGTAGAGCATAATTTCCAGATTTCTATTCAAGACAGTTCATCTTGATAAGTTAGTTTACATCACAGTTGGTTTAGCAAAATGATTTATTGAGTGACTCTACTTAATAGCTAAACTATTGCTTATGAGAACAAAGTTATTTATATCAGTTTGATATAGGTTATATACGAAAGTATATTACATTCTCCCCTCACAAGTGGTTCAAGGTCAGGAACCGAATAATTTCATCTTATTATTATTGATGTGCGCTGTATATTTTGATAAGCACCATAACACACAACAATAGATTTCTAAAGTTGAGGAAGCAAGTTAGTTTTTCTAACATGAGGAGGGAGATGATAAACATTTGAGAAAAGGTTACGTGGAATGAATTATCATGTGTACATCTAGATCCTCGAATAAAATAATATGAACTTGAAGTTCAATAAAGGATAATTCATTTGCAATATATTGCAAAGCATGCCAGACACATTTGCTGACCCAAAGAAAGTAACTATATTCTCATTGCAAATGCTCATATTAAGTCCTAGAAGGACAAAGTCTATGGTACGCTTAAAGCATATAGACAAATCAGTTTCAAATAAAACTTCTTGATAAAGAAGATGAGCAAATGATCAAACTGATCATAATAAGGAGGCAAGCGATCTAGAAGATCACATGACATAGCACTTCATAAAATCTCATGAGAGATTCAAGTACCTGAATATATGAATGAAGAGATCTCTATGTTATGTCTTTATGAAAAATTATTGAAACCGATATAAAATGTTTGCCGCCCACATCTATCATAGCGCTAAGTATAGATGAGGATCTTTAGGCTGTCGAGACAGACACAAAAATATTAGTCAAATAGATAATACACAATTCAAATAGAATTGGTTTAGTATGAAAGACATGTAGCTTTGGACATGGAGTTCAAACACTTGAAAGTATAAAGTTAATGATATGTGCAATGAGTTTTCGATATCTTATTTGTCTAGCATGACATGAAAACTTGATATGTATCTAAAGTCTATTTATTTGGCTTATATGACTTAATAATCCTTGAAGGATTTAAATTGTTTAAAGTATATACAATTCTTGATCTTGAAGTACCACATCTTCAGTGCAATTTGTACACAAATGTATTTTGCTATATTTACACGCATGATAATATGATAGCAAGAGTTTTTGCTCCTATGTGATGATATTGAAATGACGATTCCAACAAGATCATATGAAGACAATTCATCTTTGTCAAGAATGATGTTTTCAAGGTGCAAAATATTCATTCAAGTTAATATGACTGATTTATTTATCAAATCTCTACTAACGATCTCTTGAAGATGGTGCACAAGATTGGAATGTGAAGGCTCAAGGATGTGAACTGATGCTCTCATCAGTGGGAGTTAATGCGCGTTGCACTCTTTTTCCCTTACAAGGCTTTGTCCCATTGAGTTTTCCTTGCAAGGTTTTTAATGAGGCAACCAAAAGGCGTATTGTTAGATATGTGTACTCTTTTTCCTTTACTAGAATTTTTTTCCCACTGGATTTTATTTTAGTTAAGGTTTTAACGAGACACATTATCTGTTGAATAGACATTCAAGGGGGGGGGGGTGATATAAATAGAATTTTATTTATGATGAATGTCTATATTTAGAGAGATTCTATGGTTCATTACTTGATAGAGAATTATAATTCATCCCATAAATAGAGGGTTCTATTCCATTGTAATTCATCCCATATCAATAAAAATTATCTTCTCTATACTTTTCTCTGCAATACTCTTCTTCTTCTTTTATTGTTTCATAAAAGGGTAAAAAAGGTGAACGATATTTCAGTAGGGGTCTTCGTGCTTTTAATATAGTACTAGTCTCTGCGTTCGTGCGATGCACGAATATCTTATGTCAAATATTATGAAACACATACAAAAAATAATAAAATTTCAATTGCATAATATTCTAAAATAAAAAGGAACATAATATACAATCCAAACCAACTAATTTTGGTAATATTTTGGCACAATAAAAGGAAAAAAATAGAACTAACAATGATGTGACTAAAGTTGTAACAGCACTTAAACAATATAATAATACTTAATGTTATTTCTCTGGTTCAGTGATCTTCTTTGAAACTTTAATGATCCAGATATATAAAATCATATTTATCAAGACAGTCTTTCTGCCTCTCGGGTAGAGGTAAGGTCTGCGTACATATTATCCTTCCCAGACCCCACTTGTGGGATTACACTGGGTTGTTGTTGTTGTATATTAGTAACTAAGAAATAAAAATAGGAAGTCACTTAGTCATTCGTAGCTTCTTTGGCATTAATTTTTTATGTTCTTTTGTTGTTCTATTTACGTTGTGGCATTATTTTTTATGTTCATTGGCCAATACACTCATGTCGCAAAATTTATATGATGAAACCTTAAAAATATGAAATCGACATCCAACCCACATCATCATCTTAGACAGAAATTGCGTTATCGGGTTTGTTTTATAATTTTAATTTTATCTAAAATTGGCTGGACTATATTTTGTTGTTCCAAAATAATGCAAACTTATAAATGAACAAAAGTTCCAAAACCATTGCAAATTCTACTTGGAAGACACCAGGAACACACGCGTTGCTACTATAATTTGGAGGCTCAAATATTCTATTTAGAGCACACACTATTTAAGGTGAATCCTTGATGGAATTAAATATGATTATTATTGAATATGAAACCTTGATGGAATTGAATATACGTAGCGTAATGCCCTTCTCATAGAAATCTCATCATACTTAGTTTGACTCGGAAACGATTTAATGAGTTGATAGTCCGAAATTCTAGTAGACATGTTTAATTGAATTAAAAATTATAAATTACATATTACAAATTTTATCTTGTAAGAATTTTTTTAAGAAGTAATTTTGTTTTCAAGGGCATAAAGGTCAGCTAATATTTTATGAATATTTTTGTCGTTTAACATTTAGCGTCTTAACGGCCGTGTTTTTATAATAATAATATAATATAATATAAAAAATATATAAAATTTATTTTTTAATATATATTATTCTAAGAGCCGCTATCATTTATGGGAAAGGTGAGGGACTAGGGTTGGCCAGTTATATATGCAGACAAAAACAAACCTAACCTTTGGACTTTTCTCTGTCTACTAAAGCCAGCCAGGTGTTTAGCGTTTCGAGGAAGAGGAGGAGGAGAAAAAATTAAAGCACTTCTCCTTTGAGAGATTGCTAACCCCCTTTTCCTGTTCGTAGATCCATTGATCAATCCGTCCCCAATTATATTGGGCTTTGATTTGGGCAACAAGATGTTCTTGGTAGATTGGTTCTATGGAATTCTAGCAACGCTTGGATTATGGCAGAAGGAGGCTAAGATCTTGTTTTTGGGCCTCGATAATGCCGGCAAAACCACCTTACTCCATATGTTGAAAGATGAGGTCTCTCTCCTCTCTATTTTTCTTTGTATTTTTTCATTTCCTCTATTAGATTAGTGTTTCTTAGTAATACAAATTGAGCCGTTAGCTTACATATCTAGATGTGATTATATGTATCAGAATTTATTATGTTGATGAGCATATGTAATTGGTTGATTTTCTTTCTAAGCCTGGGCTTCATCTGATTTTCTGATCTCCTTTTTTTCACCTGAGATTGAATTGTCCTGATGAGACTCTTTTTTTCCTGGGCCTTATTTTCACAAGGAAAGAATTAGTTTACTAATTAGTTTGAGCAGAATTGTTTTCGGTTATTGGTTATTTGTAATAATGAATCTGAAAATTGAGGGTTATGGCAGAGATTGGTTCAACATCAGCCAACACAATATCCGACGTCAGAGGAGCTTAGTATTGGCAAGATCAAGTTCAAAGCATTTGACTTGGGTGGTCATCAAATTGCTCGTCGTGTTTGGAAAGATTATTATGCTAAGGTTGCCTTTTTGTTTCTCTTCTTGTCTTAATTTAGATTTTTGACTTGCAAATGGTTTTGTATGCTTTATAAGATTCTGAGGGTGAACGTGGTCTTAAAATTGACAAGTCAATTGTGATTTCATCTTCTTGTCCTACTAATATTGGAGAAGTAGTGCCTTACAGTATGCTATTGCTAACTTCATTTCTGAGCTCTTACCAACTTATTTCCACGGGATTGTGTTACTCTCTCTGCACCATCTTCATTGCCAATTTCTTGTTTTGGGGGATTCTTAAATGTTTGAGAAGCTTTACAAAAAGTTCTGGTAGCAATTTTGACATTTTCAACAAGGTTTAAGAATTTATCTAATATGAAATTTGAATGCAGGATGCACAAAAACTCCACTAGTTATTTGATTGTTGTATTATTACCAGTATTATGTGTATCCCTAGGCAGATGATTTAATGCCTTCATAATCCCAAATAAACCCATTGTTTATTTGATTCATGGGAGGCATATATTGATGTTGGGAGTTTGCTGATAGCACCTTTCTTTTTTCCAGGGGATGTTTCAGTAGTACCTCACCATACACTTATATTTATCTGCATTGACAAAAGATTTCTTTCGCGAAAATTTGAATCTTTATACGGAAAACATAGGCATATTTTTCCCTGCTTTTGAAGTTTGTAGCTATCCAAGGAACAACATTGGATATTGACAACAAGGAACATCAGTGGATTGGCTGTAGCCATTTCTCCTGCAGTGACAACATCAGATGTGTGAAGAAGTTTCAGTGTCAAATAAGACATGAATAATCTCTTTCCCATTTGCTTGCTCTTCCGTCTTTCTTTCTACTCAACCACTTTCTTATATCTTTCAAAAAGACTTGCTTAAGATCTTCTATCCATGTCTGAGCAAGTTAGGTCTGTTTCTTGTTAAATATTTTTAGAGTATTTTTTCATGAATTATTTCCATTTGTCACTGTTATTTGTACAAATTCTCTAAATAGACATTTACAGATGTCATATTAATAGAGATTGTACAACATTGAACTTTCTATAGATCACCTTTATTTGCAAATTTGTGGTCTTATGTAGGGACAGTTTTTATGTGAGAAAGCCGAAAACATACTATTTCACTCGTGCTGCAATTGTGCACAAGCTTGTCCAATGGGCAGTTCTAAGTATGATTTTCGTGCTACTTACCAAAAACTGCAAAGAGGGAATTACAGATGCAATTCCCTTTACTAATGACCATTATTCATAGTTCTGTTTTTCAAAACTAGATTTTTATTAGTTGGACTGTTGTGTTATATGTTTGCTCGTCTTGAAGCACTTGCCTGCAAAATCTAGATAAGAAGTCCCAAGTGTTAATCTGAATAATTTTGGTGTTGTGTTTATTATAACCTTTCTTTTTTCTGAAGGTGGATGCTGTTGTATACCTGGTGGATTCCTTTGACAAAGAAAGGTTTGCAGAGTCCAAGAAAGAGCTGGATGCTCTCCTCTCTGATGAGTCGTTGGCCACTGTTCCTTTTCTGATACTGGGTAACAAGATAGACATCCCATATGCTGCCTCAGAAGATGAACTGCGTTACCATATGGGGCTGACGGGCGTCACCACTGGCAAGGGGAAGGTAAACCTGGCAGATTCCAATGTCCGTCCAGTTGAGGTATTCATGTGCAGCATAGTCCGCAAAATGGGATACGGAGAAGGCTTCAGATGGATGTCTCAGTATATCAAGTAATGGGTCTAGGAGGTGACATTTTGTAATTCTGTTTTAATTCTTACTTTTGTACCGGATAAATTGAAGATGTTTGTTATCACTATGGGTTATAGTTTCTCTTGTTCCAGGTTTCTAGTGAAACAGTAAAAGGAGTATTCTCTACTATATTGTCTACTCTTCAATTGTTATTGAAAATATAATGTTGGTAGTGAGAGTCTAAACCATTCAACTTATCATGATGAGATGGTGCTTTTTGGACTCTTTTGTTGCACATTGTAGCATGAATTTTGGACATATGGTGTCGTTAATTTATTTTGCGGCTTTTTTTGTGTGGTTCATATCTGTTAATCCCTCCTTTTCATTTTAGCTCCTTCAAGTGCTCTAGTTTCTGGAGGCAGAAAGCCAGTGCGATGACACTGTTAGGGGCTGTGCCAGAAAAGGTTGTTGATTTATGTATTCTGTTGATAAACTTCATCCCACTTTTATCGGTGGAGACTGAATAGTAAAATAGTGATTGGGTAGTTCACTACCAATAGTGGTCAAGATGTTGATCCAGACATCTATATATGGTACAAAAGTTAACAAAGTTATTTGTCTATACTGGGTCTGGGAGTAACTAAGTTTAACCTGTATCCTGCTCTTTTTTTTTTTTAATTTTATTAATAATAATCCTGTTTTCAGCGCAAGTTATTCATTGTTGGATCTCCTGTTTTTGAGGTTGTAAAACGTTCCAGTTCACTCCTTTCCCCTGCCGAAAGTGTCTCACCGTCCATTGCAATAATGTTTTGCATAGATAATTATACGTTTCTTTGACCAAAAACTGTGTAAACTGCATCTGCAAAGTATCTTCGAATTATATTCAGGTACTATAATTGTCCTTACTACAAGTCTGCGCAGGACATCTAGGAGCCAGTCCTTCTGTAGTTTTAAAAATCAATTGTTCGGCATCATAATTTAAATTTGCCTTTCTACTACGTGAAAAGGATCAATTTTATCCTCTGTAATACTTTCAGTACAAAAATACCCCACCGTTATCCAAATGGTTCAAATACACCCCTCTTCCGTTAAGTTTGTCTAGGGTGGTCTCTCAATCCCATGTGGCACCACATGGCATGCCACCTCAACACCCCCCCCCCAACCCACCCCAAAACCCATTTACCCCTTTCCCTCTATTTCTTCAACCACTGCCACAATTTAACACTACCATTTTCACCACCTCCACAATTAGTTCATCCACACAGCCACCCTAAAAATCCCCAACTTGATTCATCTAAATCACACACAAAAACGTTTCTCCTCACAATCTTCACCGTTTAAAATCTGCACAATGCATCTCGTACTTTGGTATCTGTTAGTATTGGTCGGAATTTAGATGAATTTGCTTAAAGTAAAAAATTTTAAGCCCAAAGTCCACCAGCAGTAGTTGCATTATGGGCTATGTGAGGTTTTCAGTGTATACTTTTTTGTAGAGCTAACACTGCACTAACGCATCATGGGGATGTAGCTCAGATGGTAGAGCGCTCGCTTAGCATGCGAGAGGTACGGGGATCGATACCCCGCATCTCCACTCTTTTTTCAAGCTGTTTTCTCCATCACCAAACTGTGGAAATTCAAAAGGAGAAACAAGGTAAAATAGCCAGTTCTTCATTTGTCGGGAAAGGAAACCCAGTTTTTCTTTTATCCTTCTCTCTACTCTTTGTTTTTCCATCAATAGTAGTACAGAATTTGAGAAATGAAATAAGGGGAAATGGAACCTTGAGTCACACCTAGCACGTCACTGCCATAATCTACAAAAACTATCAGCAATTCAACCTCTCTTGCTTTCAAGTTTCCCAAGAAAAAAGGAGAGACAAAACAGTTAAATCCCAAAGGTAAAAGGCAGGAAAATGGCTCAACCAAATTCCAGTCTCGGAGCTAAAGCCATACATGAGAGAGTGAACACTAAAATACTAGTCACCAAATTTGACTATTGTCTTATGGAGGACTGATAAGAAAAAGGTACTTGTATGTGTAATAAAGCACAAGGGGGTGCAAAGGGAGTTCCTTTTCACTTGACACTTGCATCATCCGATCCAAGAGCTGAGCAGTCAGCAGCCAGTGCCTATAGGCATTGTTTCTCAAAATCAGAGCTCTTTAGCTTGCATATCATTTAATTTGACAATCCAAGCTAAGCTGTTTTCAGTTCAAATTACTTTCATGCACTCAAAGTCCAAAGACTGTCAAAGAAAGGTCAAAATCCTCGTTAAGGTCCCTTCAATATGTTTCTTCTCCTTGAGAGTTATTTTCACTCGTTGCATAACTTTGCAGAAGGGAATCAATTAGAAAGAGCTGTTTATAGAAGGGATCATATCTTGATGCAAGAAGCCAACACCCAATAGTTCCCCTCATCCTATTGGGTGCAGCTATGTCCTGATAAAGTGCATCAAATAATCAAACAACCGTGCTCTGTCCTGGTGCTTTCTTAATGCTATTTCCCCTCATCAACATTCTCACCTTTTCAACTTCTTCCCATTTTCCTCTATCAGCATAAATATTGGATAACAATACATAGTTACCAGAATTCCAAGGTTCAAGTTTTATAAGTTCCTTAAGTGCATATTCGGCCAGCTCCATTTCACCATGAGTGCGACAAGCACTAACCAATGCACCCCATATAGCAGCATTTGGTTCCATTGGCATGGTTTTCACCAGTCTATGAGCCTCCTTTAGACAACCCCCACGACCTAGAAGATCAACCATACATCCGTAATGCTCAAGTGTAGGCTCTATACCATGATTTCCAATCATCGAATCAAACAAATCTCCACCTCTTTGAACCAAACCTGCATGGGCACAACATGCTAGAACGCCCACAAAAGTTGAATCATTAGGTCTCACATCTTCATCTAACATCTCATCAAACAATTTAACTCCCAATTCACCCTTACCATTAAAAGCACAGTTTGATATCATGGCGTTCCAAGAAACTACATTTTTCCGAGGCATGTCCTTGAATATTGTAAAAGCAGCTTCCAAATCACCAGATTTTCCAAAGAAATCGACCAATGCATTGCCAACGGATACGAGATCAGGATAGAGACCCTTAGACTTAACATAAGAGTGAATCCACCTTCCCAAATCAATTTCTCCTAAATGAGCACAAACAGGTAACATCGTAACAACCGTAGCTTCATCGGGCTCGAACTCACTATTCCTCATCTCAGCAAAAAGTGTCAGCGCCTCCTTCTCCCTCCCATTTTGAGCTAATGACGAAATCATCAAATTCCAAGAGACAACTGTCCTCTCACCCATTTGACTAAATAGACCAAACCCCATATCCACATTTCCGCTTTTACAATAACCCTTAATCGTCAAATTCCAAACAATCACATCTCTATGAGACATATCATCAAACACCTTCTCAGCATCCGTCATCCTCCCACAACCGCAATACAGCTCAATAATCCCAATCCTTATCGACCCAAATCTCTCAAACCCAAGTGCAAGCACATTCTTTTGCACACTCTGACCCAATTTCAGATCCTCAAGATTAGAACAAGCTTTAAGTAAAGGGGCGAAAGTGAACTCATCAGGCCAAATGCCACGTTGTTTCATGGTGGAAAATAAGGAGATAGAATTTTGATACGGGCCACATAAGGAGTAGCCTTTGATCATGGAGTTGAAGAGGAAAATGTTGGGGTTGTGAAAATGCTGGAAGACGAGGGATGCGTAGAGCATTTTATTAAGGGAACCGCAGATGGAGATGAAGTGGGAGAGGAGCTGGTTGGAGTGGTGAAGATGGTGGCGAAGGATGTGGGCATGGATTTGAGTGAGATGGGTTCGAGATTTGTGACCGTGGAGAAGACGGAGAATCCTCCGCTCAACCTCTCGGCTCCCTCTGTTCATATGCACAACCAGAAGAGGAGCAAATTCCCTGAAAGACAGCTACTGGAGAGTGGTCGCGAGATTGCAGTAAGATTCAACCTTTGGCGGGAACTGCTTTTATTGTTCGAGAAAGGCCATTCGCTTGAAAGTCAACAATAATGACTCATGCAATTCAACTTTTTATGTCTGCTAAGTTTTGAACTGCTTGTGCTTTTCCTACTCTCATATTCAACAAGCTTGAACCAATACAATACGAATACCTCTGAACATTTCATTTCAAAAGGCCGTTTCGTTATCTGAAAGCATTACTACAAAAGATGTACTATACAAGAATATCCGTAACCTCAGCAATGGAAAAGTTAAAAAAAATTATCCATTCAACTTTATGGGTTCCGGATTATAGAATGACAACTTCATGACTGGGTTCTAAATTCAATATTTGTACATTTTTAATAAATTTCTTAACACAAATACAGTATTTGAGCAAAAGCTACTGGGTTCGGCCGAACTCGTTAACGTGCTTCTGGCTCCGTCCCTTTCAACCACTCATTGAACCACAGTTTACGTTCTTGTCGAGAACTTTCAAACCTTCTTGATGTTCTTCATTACCTGGATTTAAACCCAAAGTAAGAGTATTTCTTTTAAGCATATGAAAATAATCTGCATTGTGGATGACAGTGGTGCAGAGCGATTTAGGACTCTTCAATCAGCAAGGAACAATTGGAGATGCCATCTATACTCCAAACCAGTGGTACAATCATTCATTGAGAAAATTCTGGAGGCTGGATTGACAAACATGAGATTTGACAAACCTCAACTGCTTGGCTACTACTTAAAATGGAATTTCTCACATTTTAGACCATTCCAAAATAAAGCACACGCCTCTGGCAGATTATCCAGTCCAAGCTATTCTCGCGAGAGATCGATGGCCAAAGTGATCACTTTTTTGAAGTTCCAAAACCCCCAAATCCCATCATAGTTGCAACTTCAGGGTCTATTTCAGGTTCCTCCTCTGCAGCCTTCTCTTTCTGGATATCAATACAAATAACCGAAGTAACCATCAAAGGAAGTTTTTTAGAGAAAGCACTGCAGAGAGAGGGCAAGGGTGTAACGGATAGAGAGAAAAGTGTAAGACCAACATCTGCGTTATTTTATCAGTACCAAAGTCTTCCAAACCTAACATCCAAAAGTAAGCTTCACAAACCTTCTTCTCTTTCTTCTTTTCTCGACGTTGACGTTTCCTTTCTTCCTCTTCCTGCTGTTGTTTCAACAATCGCTCCTCAAAATCTACAAATAAAAGGACAGATGGTCAATAGCAGTCCTATATGTGCATCCCGGTCTTTTACCCACTAAAATAAAGCACACACGGAACGAATTAAACAAGTCATACTGAGACGTGCAACAGAGAAAAAGGAAAAAACATCAATATTTGCTATTACTACGTACAAGGTACTCAACCAATAAATGCATTAACTGTTCGTTAAGCTAGGAGACTGATTATCAATCCCTCTATTTTTCTAGTAAGATCTCTACCTTGCACAGTAAAGCTTCCTGTATCTTTATGCTTCTTGGATGCCTCAAATCGTTGTTGGACCTGGGAATCATGAAATAAAAGATTACTAAAGGAATAAAATTCGAGTTGCAAATGAATTTCAATAGGTATATTTTCATCTATAGCCTACAACATTGAGCAAGGATAGTTTCAATGCTTTCATTGTGCCCACTTATAGCACACCCAATATGCAATTTTACCCTGAAAATACTAGGTTTTTCTTTTGGATTAACCATCTCTTTTTTTTTCTTTCCCAAGTTATCATGTCATATGAAGTCAACTAAATTTCAATTTATCCGAGTCTATTCCTTGTGCAGTTGTCAATACAGAATAGAAACTATACTTTCTTGCCAACAAATTATATTCAAACCACCTGTTCTAAAGAGGATCTTTCTACCCGCATAGACATACCCAAAGCTCGTTGATCTGAAAAAAAATAACACATCAATTGAGTTTGAGTATAAACCATTGAAGTAGCACTTAATAAGAAAATAAAAGGCCACAGAGGCAAAGTGCAGCTACAAGTAAGAAGTTAAGTTTGTGTCGATATGACATACGTTTCTTCCCATTGATATGGTCTAAGTAGTTCGCAGAATCCTTCACCACACATTCACATACTGGGCAATAATATCCAGCCTGCAAAGCAACAAATTACATCATTTTATATGTAGTAAGAGAAAAAATCATGCCATGCCAAGAAACATAAATCTTAGTTACCACTAAACAAGTCACAGTAAGGTGGTTCAAGCCATGACGTGCACAAAAAGTTGTAAAACAAGTTTCTTATCCATAAACTATATTATAATGCACCCATAATACCTTATGTTCAGCAACACTGTAGAAATTGCCTGATTTACAAAATATACCAGAACTGCGAGAACTCTAATTGCAAAAAAACTCTAGGGACCAAATATGTCCTGACTTTTCATTTGATTGTCAACAAATAAACCATGAACGATCTGACGTTCACGAGATTCATCATGAAGGGTCATGCAAACACAAGATTTATTAAGAGGAGATGGACGAACAAAAGTATATCGCGTTCTACATTGATGGCTGGGCATCTACCTGCCATTCAGTTCTAGATTGAATGAATTCTACAACAAACATCAAAATGCAGCATCGTCTCTCTAAGGAAAAACCCTCTGGAGTACTACTTCAAAAGGTTGATAAGTATCTGGGAAACTGCATTACACACAGTTCGGGAACTCCGAAGAAGGCAGACTAGCACTAAAAAAAGAAAAGGATTCCCCAGTTTAGAAGATCATTTCATGGAATTTGCACGTTTATTTGGTGCTATATAGTGGACCATGTCCTTGCTGCTTGCTAACAACAAAGTGAAACAACAAATACAGAAGAAGAGAATTGCATCCATACAATTAGGTATAAACATGTAAATGAAAAGCCCATTGAAAATACCTGCTGACTTAATGGTGCAATTGGAGTAACCACCTGCCAGAAAATCAATAACGCACAAATGAGACATCGACAAAAACATAGAAATACATAAGCTAACATTGAATTATTTCAACAAGCTGAATTCAGAAACTACAAGCAAAAACATGTTAGCAAGCATTGACATTCAAGATTTCAGGGGAGGAAAGGCAACAAGGAGGAAACCTTCCACCGCATGGCAAATAATCAGCTACTGTTGAAATATGTGAAAGGAGAAACTTCAAAAGGCAGGAGGCACTAACCACAGTCAATGCAAATAAAACAATTCAGAAACTCACATAAACTTCTATTAATCACTGTATTCCTTTTTTTTTAAATAAAGAAATTACCATTAATAAGCATCACGAAGATGCAAAGCGAAAGATACAAAAACTACAATGCTACTAGATGGTGTTTGCTCGTATACAAAAATTAATCTATAGCTACGGAGCAGACATGATCCAAAAAGTTCTCACAGGTAGATACAGGGGCCTGATTGAGCCAACTAAATACATTCAGTAAGCATTCGCCTTTAAGAACATGACAAGGAGTTGAGATCCCATCAAAACATCTGCTATTTCTTTCACTCCAGATGCATCAAAGAATAGCAGCAGGCACAAATCAGAAAAAGTCCTCTCTATAGTCTATATTCCTCTCATACACAACTCAGAAAATTAAAAAAAGAGCCTTCAATTTGCACTGACGGCTGAAAGCTTCGTAATAACTACAGAGATAAGGATGATGGGATAAAAGAGGAGAAGTAGTGTCATACCTGAGTCTTTCCCAAACGAGATTCGAGGTCCACTTGATAATCTCTTGGTTTCAAGGGCTTCCTTTGCACTGGAGGTCCTCTTGCAGCACCAAAATTGATTACAGTTTCAATCATGTAAAACTCTAGGCTCCAAGGTTTCTACTTTCATTCTCTATCACTCAATGGGTACATCATCAATAAATCAGTTACACATCCATTCCAAACTAGTTGGGATTGACTAAAAAAATCTTCTTTGTTCATCCTATACTATTCTGGTACATTTCAATCCTAAAGAAAATAATTTATATTTTAGGAAAATTTGAGATTCTCTACATCTCACACATATCAGTACACTAGCATACAGGTCTCTAGCCAAACTAAAAAGACAAATAAACAAAATCATCCAAGTTAAATCAAAATGAAGAAATTCTGAAATGGCAACTAGTAATGTCTTACACTTAGATTTCCGACCATCCGCCTCCTGCATCAAATTACAAATCAACCTTATCAATTAACAAGTAAATAACTAAAACATGAAAATGGAAAATAATTTATGAGATTTAAAGACCTTCTCTTCGCGTTCACGAGCACGCTGCAGATACTCTTCTTTGTCGAACTTCTTCCGAAAAGTATTATCAACTCCAACGACCTGCATTTTTATCCATTAAAGGTAGCAAGCAACTTACATCAGTAAAACAAAGCAAAGGCATAGGAAAGAAAAAACTGGAGAAGGATAAAGAGAAGAGCTATGATTACATTATTGCTGGATTGATCCATTGCTACGGGAATTCGACCTGTTGCTGGACTCGCAAGTTCAGAGCAAGTTGCGAAATCGACAAAGAATGAATATCCAATTATAAAAAAACTTCGAATGTTGATTTAGATCACTACTGTAAAATGGAATGGAAGAATGACCATGCAAACCCTAGGTCCGATTTTGTGTACAACAGGAGATTAATCAATTTTCAAGAAGGAATAACGGAAAGAGGAGAGTTTTTGTTCTAACAGGGTGTTTGGCTAAGTTTATAAGCGGGTCAAACTAGTTTATATGTACTTTTTGGCTTATCCACGTGCTTATAAGCCAAAAATAAGACAAAGCCATAAGTGGTCTCCCCACTTATCAAATTTCAGCTTACAAGCACTTTAGGTTTGACCAAAATATTTACTATTTTATCCCTAAAATAATTTTTTTTAAACAAAACTCTTCCTATACCCAATTATTCAGCTGCTTATTATTAATTTCAGCACTTTTATCCAAACACGTAACTGCTTATTTTTTAAATCAGCTTCAGCACTTAAAAGTGCTTTTCAGCACCTAATGCTTATCAGCTACTTAAATCAGTTAAGCCAAACGGGCTCAACAGCTCTGTAAACGAAAAATTGATGGGTGTTTGGTCTAGTATGATTCTCGCTTCGGGTGCGAGAGGTCCCAAGTTCGATTCTCGCAAACACCCCGCGTTCTTTCAGTATTTTCCCAATGGATAATGAGATCTATTTCATAGGGTGATTTGCAGTCGTATCTTTATTTATGTCACCTTTTAACCTATACCCTATTTTTAAAACTATTGATTTCGTAACCAACTAACAAAAAATCCGTAATAATATGACCATTATACCCCTTCCAAAACATATAAAAGATTCATCAAGCATACCGAGATTCAAATTCCAGATCTCCTCCGTATCTCCTCCATCACTTCGTCTCTCCTGAGATCGCCTCTCGCAAACCAGATTTAAACCAGATTTAAATTCCAAATTCAAAATTACAAAATACATTGTAAGTATTCAAATTCATCTTCAGAATTCAAAATAATTTTGATTGATTGAAGTTGTTTGACGAACTTCACTGATATGCTAAATTTGCATTTTAAATCTATTTGACGTTGAATTCTAACATTCTAATCCGACAAATATGCTGAAATTTTTGGTTTATTTACAAAACGAGCTGGCAAATAACACAACGAAGAAAAATTATATTAAAACATTATATGAGTGTTATCATTGTTTATTTGCTAAACAATCTGAAGTTATTTAGTTCATATTTAAAAAATTCAGCAAAACGAGCTGAAGTTTTCCTCCTACACTGGTTAAAATAAAACATAAATTAAAATTTCATATTGCTCAAAAACTTAAGCATTAGTTGCTGAAGTTTTTTACGTAATCTTTAAAAACTTCAGCAATATGAGCTGAAGTTTTCCTCCTACACTGGGTAAAAAAATAAAACATAAATTAAAATTACATATTGCACAAAAAACTTCAGCATAGGTGCTGAAGTTTTTTAGTTAATATTTAAAAACTTCAGCAGGAAGAGCTGAAGTTTTCCTATTACACTAGGTAAAAAAAATAAAACATAAATTAAAATTATATATTGCACAAAAAACTTCAGCATAGGTGCTGAAGTTTTTCAGTTAATCTTTAAAAACTTCAGCAAGAAGAGCTGAAGTTTTCCTCCTACACTGGGTAAAAAATAAAAATATAAATTAAAATTTCATATTGCACAAAAACTTCAGCACAGGTGCTGAAGTTTTTTAGTTAATCTGTAAAACTTCAGCAAGAAAAACTGAAGTTTTCCTCCTACACTATGTATTTTATTGTCATTTTTTGGAAAAACTTCATACCAAAAAATGCTTATATTTTCAGGAATATGTAAAACATTTTTCATATAATTTTTTGTATGCTGAAGTTTTTTTAGTTCATCTGCTAAAAATGCTTAATATTTTATCGTGCAACATGTAATTTTCGTATAAGTTTTTGTTAATTGCTCTGTTATTTTCTAAGTTTAAAAAGAATTTTTAGTTCATGCTTGAAAACTCAGCAAAGGGAGCTGAAGTTTTCATCAAGCACTTTATATTTATTATGATTTTTTGGAAAAAATTTATACCAAAAAATGCTTAATTTTGGATTAGTTTTTGTTAATTCCTGCTGAAGTTATTTAGTTCATTTCCTCTGCTATTTTACGAGTTTGAATAGAATTAATATTTAAAAAAACGCACAAAAAACTTAAAACAAAAACTGAATATTTCATTAAACATTAAAAAGGATAAATTAAATTACATAAATAACATAAATAACAAAAAGAAAAACTAATCGTCTATATCATCATCGTCGTCGTCACTACCAGATGGACGAGCATCTTCATCAACAAGATTATCAAATCTTGCATACATCACAAGCGTATCAAGCTTGTTGTTGATTTCTTCCACCTCTCTGTCGTACTTGTCTATGAGCTCATCCAATTTCAGCTCAAAAGCCTCTATAATGTCTTGCTTGATTTCTTCCACTATTTGCTTGATGACAACATCCATTTTTCTCCTTTTTGTATTTTATGTCTACTAAAATATATGTGTTTGAGCGAATAAACTCACAAGGTATAGCGTGCTTATATATGGGGGAAAAACTTCTGCATGGTATATGAAAAGGCAAAGAAGAATTTTAAACGTTTTCTAATGAAAAGTGTGCATGAATGTGATAGGAATGTAATTATTACACTAACGCACACCCCCAACGCAATATAATTACTGCTTTAATTGTATTTGTTATGTTTACTCATGTATACTATGCAATTAATGCTGAAACGTGCTCAAATTTGTTGAATTCATTTGCTAAATCTTCAGCCCAATGTGCTGAAGTTATTTAGTTCATTTCTAAAGCTTCAGCACTTATTGAGCTAAAGTTGTTTTCCCTGCATTCATGAATCCCTGTCATACAGCTTTTTCAAAAAAAATCAGCTGATATGCTGAAATTATTTAGTTTATTTCTAAAAACTTCAGCACTTAATAAGCTGAAGTTTTCTGTGCAGGATTCATTAATTATGTCATACATCTTTTTTCAAAAAACTTCAGCAGAAGATGCTTAAGTGATTTAGTTCATTTGTAAAAATTTCAGCACAAACAACCTAAAAATTCTTCTGTTCACTTTCCTAATACTTGCCACTAAACATGAATCTGCAGGATGAGTTCGATTTGCGTTGTTATAACTTTCAATGGGAGATGGACTTCTGATTTCAAATACTTGGATCATGATACAAAACTTGTTCTATTTAATAAGCACATATCATTCAATACTTTCCTGAAGAACATTAGTGAAGTTGCAAATATTGATTCAACCAGATATGCATTAAAAGTATGGTTTGATATCAAACTAAATATAAGCAAATGAATGCTTGTAACTTCAGATGAAGAACTCCGTATTTGTATACATTTGCTTACAACTGATTCAGCCTACAAGAATTGCCATTTCATCATCGAAAAAATACAACCTTCAGAATCTGCAACATTCAAACATTCTCTTGCATATGCGATAGATTCAGAACCTTTTGCTGATTATCAACATAAAGTAGGACAGTCAATAATGGAAGTAGATAACGAGCAACAACCTTCTAATATTACAGCTGCTTCATAATATATAATGCTGCAACAATTACCCCATCCTCCAATAAATTCATACCAATTTATTGATGACCAAGAAGAAGAAGGACAACTAATAATGCAAATTGACAACCAACACACAATCCAAGAAAGTTTTTTGTTATCTTCTGCAATGATAATCAACAACGAAGATGAAGTAAACATGGAGCTTATACCGATAACATCAGATAAAATTAAAAAAATTGCTGAAACTTCTTGTGCTTCTCAAAAATCAAGAAAAAGAGTGAGGAGAAAGCTGAAAGAATTTCCACCGTGTAAAATACTTAGGCACGATGCGTTTCCTGAGGAAGTAAGAGTTGGATCAATTTTTGAGAACAAACAAAACATGACTAAATTTTTCTGCAGCTTGGAGATAAACCAGAAAATTGAATTCACTACTGTTAGATCATGTTCAAAGAGATACGATCTGAAATGCATCGTGGACAAATATGGTTGGAATGTACGTGCTACCAGAATAAAAAAATTTACACTATTCAGGGTGATAAAATATCATAACTTCCATGAATGCTCGGTTGATGCAAGAAAATCATTTCAGAAGCATGCTACATCAAATTTTATAAGTGAATAAATTATAGAATATGTACGAGACAAAAAGATAGAGGTTACACCAGCCTTTGTAGAAAATGAAATGAAAAAGAAATTTGGAATTGACATTGGTTATCACAAGGCATGGCGTGTTATCCAAAAAGTTGTTGTTTGCATAAGGGAAACACCTGAAGAGAACTACCAGATTCTTTCTTCATACCTACACATGATGGTGTGCAAAAATCCAGAAACGTACACAAGCATAAAAAGAGATGGGCAGAATAGGTAAGCAAAACAATACTAACCATCAACCTGAAGTTTCAAATGTTCCTATTTGAAAAACTTCACACCTTATGATTTGTTTTTTTGTGTTTCACTGTACATATTTGCTTACATGTTCTTTTCTCATGCGGCATCAATAGCTGGTTGGTCCTACTATAGACCCGTTATTGCAGTAGATGCAATGTTTTAAAAGTCAAAATACCGTGGAGTTCTATTTGTTGCTGTATCAAAGGATGCAAACAATCAAATCTTTCCTCTATATTTTGGTGTAGCAGATTCAGAAAATAATGAGGCATACATTTGGTTCTTTGGAGAAATGAGAAAAACAATTCAAGTCTGTCGTGAACTGGTTTTCTTGTCAGATAAAAAACAATCGATCACAAAGGGATTAGAAAAGTTTTTCTTGAAGCTCACCATGGTATCTGCCTGTATCACTTTGAGAAAAATTTAAAGCAAAGAAATGCAAAAGCCACGGTAATAAATCTTTTTCAAAGTGTTGCAAGGTCATACAAACGTGAAGATTTTAATCAGTTAATGTCCCAGCTCAAAAGTATTGACAAGAAAACATACAATTACATAATGGAAGAGCCTCCAGAGAGATGGGCTCGATCGTGGTTCCCACAACGACGTTATGATATGCTAACAACAAACATAGTAGAATCAATGAATTCCGTTTTACTAAAAGGGAGAAAAATGCCTATTTTAAGAATGTTAGATTTCATCCAAAAAAAGTTGGGAGAGTGGTTTTACGAACGGAGAAAAAAGGCAAATGAAACTTTTCACAGAGTATCAATATGGGCAGAAGAAGAGATGACTAAGAAGATGGACTTGGCTTGCAAAATATTTGTGAGTATATTTATTAACTTCAGCCTTTTATATCTGTTGCAGTCATTTAATTCTTACATTTAAAAAGAATCATAGTTTTTCTTTTTGAAGCAACAATACACTAATATAGTTTGTCTTAATTTTTTATTCCTTGTTAGGTGTTCAACCTTGATTCAATGTTGTTTAGAATAAATAGTGAAGGAATCGAATTCATTGTGGACTTAAAGAAGAGAACTTGTGATTGCCTAGAATTCCAACTTGATGAATTGCCCTGTCCACATGCAATTGCTGCTATTAATAAGAGATATTTGCAGAAATCTGATTACTGCTCAAATTGGTATTCAAAGGAAACATGGTTGAAAACATATGAAGGACATGTGAATACCGTGGGAGATCAAAAATCATGGGATATACCACAAAATGTACAATCTGAGATCACAAAACCTCCCGATATAGAGATTTTACAAGGAAGAAGACAAAAGAAGAGACATATACTTGTGACTGAATCAGTACCATTCAAGTCTACCAAATGAAGTCGATGTAAACAAGTTGGGCATAACAGAACAACTTGCTTGTCTTCTCCGGTACCTCATCCATATTTCAAGAAACACACTGAAAAATACTCCAACCTTCAATAATCCTTGATCTGAATTTAGACTTTCATTATTGTATGACATATTTGAAATGTGTTTTTTTTCATAGGAATAAAAAAATAAGCGCTTGGACTATTTTATATACTGATAAAGTACAAATCACTCATTTTTGTTGCGCAGGCTTACAAGTTTGGTTGCATTTTAAAAAAGTACGCAATGACTTCTGCAAGAAAAAACTTCAGGTTACAGTATATGAATTACATATCCTTAACAAACACACACACGCACAGACACACACTCTCACACACACACATACGCGTACAACACACAAAAGAAACGCATGTACAAACAAAAGCTTCAGCATCTCTAAGCTGAAGTTATAGAAAAGGAACTTAATAACTTCAGTATATTCTCAAATATGCTGAAGTAAACAAAAAAGCACAACATAACATAAAAATGAATTACAAAAACTAAACATAAAAACCAACTAAGAAGTATAAAACAAATACCAACAAATAACAAGAATAATGCAATAGAAAGCTAAGAAGAAAGAGGATGAGAATTACATTGATATAAAAAGAGATGAAAACAACACACAAAGTACAAACAAAACTTCAGCTCTCTATGCTGAAGTTATACAAAATGAACCTAAAAACTTCAGCTCTCTAGGCTAAAGTAAACAAAAAAGCACAACATTAAAATATAAAAAAAGGATTACAAACACTAACAATCATTACCATCATCATCATCATCATCATAGTACTCCTCAATTTCTCTAAATATCTCATCATCATCAGTATCGGAGATAACTGTAGGGTACTCATGCAAAAGACTACACAGTCCAACGAGATCATTCTTCAACTTGTTGAATTCATCACACAGCTGACTTTGTTCGACGATTACTCTGTCCATAAGAGAAAGAAGAGTCTTCAGGTTGTTTTGCAGCTTGGAATACTCGTCCCCGATGGAAAACTTAAAACTATCAAACTGCTGCACAACCTGTCGCGCCTCCTTTTTCTCGCGAAATCGGGTTTATGACATTTGGGAGGACAACTCGTTCCCTTTCGGGAATTGGGTTTTGAATTGAAGAGTCGCCACCTAATGATTTAAGTGCATTAGGACACTAAGAAAGGTTTGATTTGAGTAACTAGAGATTGTGTAAGGGCTTGAAATTATTCCAAGGGGAAGGTGTTAGGCACCCCTCAGGATCCACTAGTGTCGTTTCCAGCCAAACTATTGTTGTGACTTAAGTGCAAATAACATATAGGCAAATAAAGGCTTCAAATAAGAGGAAATTTTCCCGTAATGGTTACAAATAAACAAAATTAAGAAAAAGGAACTAAAAGGAGTTGATTTTCTTAAAAGAAATGGTTTAAAAAGATTTAAAAGAAACAAAGGGAAGAGGGGTCCTAGGTTTATTAATAATATGGATCACCCCACACAATATCCGGTAATCACTCCTCAGTGAGGGGCTACACGTGATGTTATCGCGTGGTCATCATATCCATATCTACCCTTTCCCACCCCGTTAAGGCATTAAAGCGCGGAATGGTCTCGTTTACTTATTGCATGCTATTACCCGCCTCAGTCCTATCAGTCCCGGAGGCATTTGGGACTACTAATCCTAAATGGAGGGATATTGGGCTTACTTGTGGTTTCAAAAGGTAGAAATACTAAGGCGACAAACAAATATATATTGCAAGTACGGGGAAGCATATAAACAAATGAAAAGGCTCAAACAGACCTTCTTTAAGCAGAGAAAAAACAAGTAGTTAGCATGACTTACACATACTATTTAGGGTCTGATTAAACTTAAAGGATCGAGGCAGACTGATTTATTACATCGTTCAGATAAGAAGCCCGAATTAGGCCTACCTGCCGGTTGTAGCATATAAAATCTGATTCGTTAATAAACTTTCACCATATAGCTTGCCTAAGTGTTAGACGAAGACCCTATAGGCATGATATCTACTGATTCTAGAAACAATGAAGTAAACATAAATACATACTGATTTAAGAAAAATTGTCTGTTATTAAAGAAAGGCGAGTTTTAGCAAAAGAGCGTGCATCATTGTTATTGGTTTTGGACTTATAAGCGAGTGAAGCAGTTCAGATTTGATTAAAGCTCCTATAGGCATGCTTTCTATGTGTTATCGATTTTGGACACTTTTATAAACACAGTAAAAAATGCAGAAATCCTATAGGCATGGCATCTAGATGCTGAATTTCGTTTAAAGCCTATGAACATGATATCTAATTGCGGTTGATTATTTAAGACCTATAAACATGTTTTCCTAATGAGGAATGCATATGCAAGATTCAGAAAGAACCTATAGGCAGGATATCTATATGATATGCAGAAATTCAGAAATAACCTATAGGCATGGTATCTATACGGGAATGCAAGATTCCTATAGACATGGTGTTTATATGAGAATGCAGGAATTCATAAACTCCTATAGGCAGGTTATCTACCCCTTTTGCATACATAGTTACACATCCCTTTTCACTAGCCATCCCCGAGAGTTTTATTACAAAGTTATTACAGCCCAGAAAGAGTAAAGTAAAGAAAAAATACAATCAGAAAAAGTACAACCAAGGAGAGTCTGATTCAGACTTTCTATCTGAAGTATGAAGTAAACCAACTCCAAGAGATCTTGTTTCAAAGCCTTTCTCCAATTTGGATGTGTCAGAGTTCCCTAAGAGCCTCGTATGGACTCCGGGCAATGCTCACACCCAAATGCATTATAGATGAAGACATAGTGCAGTGGAAGTGTCAGCCCTCAAGTGTCTAAGTTCAGAGGAAACTCAAGGTCCCAAGGCAAGGCTCACAAGAAGGGGGGGAACTTGGAGACTAAGAGAGGGTGCAAGTGCAAAATTCTGAAAAGGGGAAAGGGGAAGGGAAACAATTGACATTAATACACATAGGGGTATAGGGAATTGGGAGGTGGTAAGGAGGCAAGGACAGGCTAGTGGGCATACCCAGCAATGGGAAATGCTGGCACACCCATAAGCCTGTTAGAACACATTGTTTAGAGGTTAGGATCCTCTAAGGGATCAAGTTCAATCCATAGACAATAACTTGCATATTGCCATGTTTTAAACTGTAACTCAAAGCACATAAAGGGAAATAGGGAGCGATGATTCATAGCAGAAACAGGCAGTAGGACATAAGCATACTAATTTAAATGTTGAACTCTACAGAAAGCAGTAAAGTAGACATGGATACAAAGACTGTAAATAAACACATTGTTGTGGTGCTGAAGCTTAAATCAGGACATACCAGTTTCAAAGGAAACAAACAAAGAAAAGTAGTAGGTCTTGTAAACAGGCCACAATGCAAACAAGAAGAGAAAGTTATTGTGAGAGAGTATGAGTTCAAAAGGATTCTGATGTCTTCTTTGTGAAAAAGGGTCGCGCCTTTTATAGTGTGAAAATCATGAAGAAATAAGGTAAGAAAATAGTCAAGGAACTGATTGTCAATAATTACACAAGACTTCCCTTAATTAAGGGATTCAGATTCAAACAGGTAAAAAAAATTTAAGGAAAGAAAAATGAATAAGCACTTTGTGCACATCATGCAATTAAGGTGTAAATACATAAAGGTTATTTAAGGACAGAATTTCTGAAATACGCGGTTGCACAAACAAGGCAAGAAAATCAATTAACAACCAGTAAATCAAAGGTCAGGGGTCTTGTATGAATGAACCGATTCAAAAAAATGGGAAAGGTTTTTTTAACTTAAGGGAAATTAGCAAACAATGGAAAGGGAAGTAATCAGATCTATTTAGAAGGAATTTGAATCAATCACGAGTTGAAAGCCTTTTTAGAGGAAGATTCATCACATATAAAGAGCACACAAACACGTTGAGTTGAAAGAAAATGTTGTGCCATTGCAAAAATCAATAGAAAAATCCAGTGAAGAAAGAGTTTAGAAGAGTTTAGCCAAAGGTCCGAATCTTATGCAAACACAGATGTCCAAACTCGGTCAGAGACTCGAAGTTGGTCTTAAAGAGTTAGGGGTTCTAAAATAAAAACCCTAGTTCAATTAAATCACATAATCAAACTTGGTAGAACCCCCGAATTCTAGTGTTTCCACCTTGAATCAAGTATAGAGATGAGAAGGCAAGTAATCGAAGCAGGCTCAGAGGTTTCAGTTCTATGAAACCTCTTGCATGTTTCTTTCAGCAGCAAAAACTCATGAGAAAACAATGATAGCAAGTCACGCAGATCAAAGTAGCAGAATTCAAAGAAAAATAGAGTAAAAGAAGCTAATACGAAACATAATAGAGAAGACTGCTAAAAATAGTAGAAGAAGCATGCTAAGAAATTCTAGAAGAAACTTTAAAGAGAGCTCGGTAAAAGGAACTTAATAAGGAAACTTAAGAACTTAGTAAGAAAATATAGTAGGAGAAACATATCATAACACAGTAGAGAAAGCATACAGTAGAAAAGCATACGAGAATATAGCATAGGAAAATACAGTAGAAAAAGCACGTAAGAACATGGTAGAAGAAAATACAAGAACCCAGTAGAAGTAAATACACATAAAAGGAAAAAGAAAGTGAGAAAACACTTAAATACTTTCAGAAAACCCTAGATCGGAAAAAAAAGATTTTGAAAGTAGTTTTTTGAAGAAAAGTCAGGAAAACGTTTAAGACCTTAAGGAAAGCATGGATCTAGAACAGATCTAAGGAAATCGAAAAAACCTCGAAGGGTTAGGGTTTCAGAAGAACCCTAGAAATGAGAAAGGCTTTGAAAAGTCACCGATCTGAGTCGGAGAGGTCAGGATCAGGCTCAAACAACCATGGTACGCCGGAGCAAGATCATAGATGGTCGTGGAACCTCGAATCGACAGAGGTCTGGGCAAAACCTTCAAGGTCAGGCCTTGAATCTTCAGAGATCAGGTGTGTAAGAGCAACAAGAGGTAGGTATAAGACTCTCATAGCCCTGGAAGCCATGGATTTCGGTGGTTTTCAGGGTGGAAGCGATAAGAGGCGGCTAGGGTTTTGAGAAGACTCGAGAGAGTTTGAGAGAGTGGAGGGTTTCAGAGGCGGCGGGTAGGTGAAAATGACTTAGGGTTAGTGGGGTTGGTGAATTAAAAAAGGAAAGGAGAGAATGTGGTCGTTGATCATTTTGATCAACGGCCTGGATTAAACGGGGAGCCGGGTGGGTTGGATTTAATTGGGTCAGGGGCGGGTAATTTTAGGAATTGGGTTGGGGTTCAATGGTGTTTAATTGGGGTAGAATTTAGGCTAAAATTGAAATAAGTAGGGCTAGTATTTAAATAGCCACTTTTTCCTTATTTATTTTATAAAAAATAGTAAAATGATTTCTAGAAAAAAATTAAAGGTACTAAATTAATTAATAATATATAAATATTAAATTAAAAATACTGGAATCAATTTTGTAATTATAAACATAATTAAATCTTAAAATAGGCTAATATTGCAATTATACGCAATTTGGCTTTAAATAAATTTATAAAAATGTGCAAAAATCATACTAGCTATATTTTAGTATAAATATGAGAGTCCAATAAATGAATTACAAAAATGATAATTTTGGAGATAACTATTGGGGTTTTCTTGATAAAATAGGGCAGTAAATTGATTTAAAAATCTTTTTTTAAAAAAATGGTATACTTATATATGCATATACATGCTATTTGAAAGGCATTTTGCATATAAACAATACAGGGAAACATTGGGTATCAACAACTGCCCCTCTTTACCGGGAAGGATGAAAGAGTTGTCGGGTAAAGATATGATGACCAATTTGACCGAACGGAATGGTTTGAAGAATTTGACCGAGCTCTGGCTCCTGAGTTGCCTACATATCCCTGGTCTTACAAGAATCAGGCCATATGTAGTTCAAGATCCGTCGGCGGAATATGCCGATGGAGATTTTTCAAGACGGACGCGATATTTGGGTTGGAATGGATGGTTAAAGTCTAACAGGGTTGCGGGATCTGGAGCGGGATTGCTCCTGCTGAGACGGCTGCTGCTCTCCAGTTTAACTGCAAATAAGCAATACAAGTGTATATTTTGCGGAAATTTAAACGTGATGCAAGTTCCCGTCGGACCATGAATGTTGTCTTTGGACGGTTAGGATGACGTCCTCAGACCATGACGTCCTGGGCCATGAAGCGTATGATAAGGGATTCGCAGGCCATGAAATGATTCTCTAGGGATATGAGAATGATGCCTTCGAACTATGACGCCTTTGAATAATGATATGCAAAAGATAAAAAGGGGTCCTCAGGCCATGACATGGCGTTCTCGGGCTATGAAAATGGTGCCTCCGAACAATGACGGCTTTGGATAGATTGGCATCTTTCAGCTTATAAGATGCAGAAGGTGGCGATCTTTCAGCCGATGCAAGATGTAAATAAAGTGGCGATCTTTCAGCCGATGCAAGATGTAAATAAAGTGGCGATATTTCAGCCATGCAAGATGTAAATGAAGTGGCGATCTTTCAGCCGATGCAAGATGTAAATAAAGTGGCGATATTTCAGCCATGCAAGATGTAAATGAAGTGGCGATATTTCAGCCATGCAAGATGTAAATGAAGTGGCGATCTTTCAGCCGATGCAAGATGTAAATGAAGTGGCGATCTTTCAGCCGATGCAAGATGTAAATAAAGTGGCAATATTTCATCCATGCAAGATGTAAATGAAGTGGCGATCTTTCATCCGATGCAAGATGTAAATGAAGTGGCGATATTTCAGCCATCCAAGATGTAAATGAAGTGGCGATCTTTCAGCCATGCAGAAGGAGGTAGAGCTTAACTTCGGAAGGCAGAATGGTAGCCTTATGCAATGCAGAGCTGTCACACCTCCTTTTTCCGCACCCGAGGGGTTGCAAGGGAGTTTTTTCCAATTAAAGGACAATCAAAACGGGATTGGTTTATTTCTTTCAGAGTCGCCACTTGGGAGATTTAGGGTGTCCCAAGTCACCAATTTTAATTCCGAATCGAGGAAAAGAATGACTCCATACTACAGTCTGCGTACCAGAAATCCGGATAAGGAATTCTGTTAACCCGGGAGAAGGTGTTAGGCATTCCCGAGTTCCGTGGTTCTAGCACGGTCGCTCAACTGTTATATTCGGCTTGATTATCTGATTTTATACAAGTGTGAACTTATGTGCAAAATTTTAACTTTTAATCGCTTTTATCATTTACTATTATTTTTATCAAGAATTGCAACGTTATAAAATGTATCTCGAGCCACGTTACAATCAATGTACCAGTGGTCGTTGACACACTTTGACTCCGTTGAGATTTGGATTTGGGTCACATCAATGTGCACCCGAGTTTAAGGTAATTAAATTATTAAAGGCGCGCTTAAAGCAACTAGCGTATTTATTTTGGGTAGGACCGTGGAATTTTACTAAACGGTCCATCCCGAAGTCTAAACAATTTTTAAAGCAAATATTTACTGAGGGCCCCGCAATTTGTATTTTATTTGGCGAGGCTCATCTCATTCTCATTTTTTAAAGGAATTTGCGACGTCATGGACATGCATTTCGAGCCACGTCACAATCAATGTACCCGTGATTAGAAACACATTTCGAATCCGTCGAGATTTGGATTTGGGTCACATAAATGCGCACCCGAATTTAAGAAGGTAAAATTATTAGATACGCGCTTAAAGAGACTATCGCGTTATTATTCTGAGAGGGCTGTGAGATTTGCTAAACGACCCATCCTGGAAACTGAATGCTCCGATAATATACATTTAACGAGGGCCCCGCAGCCTGCGCGTTTTTGTTTATTTTCGTCGAGGCTCATCTCGTTCTTATTTTAAAAGGGTATCCTATAGCAACTACGTTTCTTGTCGTGTTTGTCTCTACCAATTGAAAACAGTAGATAGTCCTAATTAATTACATGCTTGCAAGTTATTTATAACAGAATTCCGAGTGCTTGAGCAAAATCAGAAGTGCGGCCACGCACACAGTCAGCCGAGCAAAATTAAAGGCCCAAATCCAGCCCACGCGTGATGGGCCAGACCTGGGCCATTGTTTGTCCGGGGCAGGCCTGCTGGGTCTGTTTTGACCCAGGCTCGACCTTCGTGGGGTTGCGATTGCAAACCCTGTTTTTTTTATTTCTTAAATCACGGTTTAACAGTTATGTATGGCAATTTATCGGAAAGGAAAGAACTTAACTAGTAGTGTACGATTGTCATGTTTGGCATACATTACAGGCTTATACTACACCATTGAACTAAATCTGAGATACAACCTACTGCCTTGGGCATACTCTTATCACCAACCTATATACACAATCAAACATTCAACTACCATTCATTGACATTTATTAGGCCTGAAGGCTATCTCCAGCATCCAAAACAAGAATGCAAACTATTACACATTACATGAATATTTAATGTAACAATCTATGTATAAAAGACATTCTTCAGGACTTTTCATTTGTATTCATGCTCAATTTTCCAATTACATTTTTGACAGTGCATTGGTTGTGTACCTGGTATAGAGGACAAAGAAGAAAGGAATGATCAGCTGGGCAGTATGCAGTAAACACAGCAACAGCAGATACACAGCAACAACACAGCAACAAATCAACAATCCAAGTGTTTTCCACAGCCCACGACAACCAACAATATTTCTCAGAACAAGGAGAACCAGCAGATGGTCGAGTACCAAACAAACAATCCCAGGAAAGAGTAAGGAAACAACAGGAGGGACAAAGTGTTCAATGCAGCAAAGCAGCAGTTTGACAATCACAAGCAGCTCAGTCAGTGCCAAAGAAACAGAACTTGGCCAAGACAGCTTGACCAATATGAACTCTTATATAGCTCTCAGACAGTGTTTGGTTATAGTGTTTTACTGAAATTTTCTTATGTTTTCAGTCTTTTTCTTTAAACTCACAAGACCTCTCTCAAGACTAAAAATTCCAGCCCTTTTTGAGTTCTGAAATGGCCTATTTATAAGCCAAACGACCAGTGCAGTCAAGCTGCCTGGATTCTGGCATTTGCAGACTGCCCATACCCCTTAACTCCCCATGCCTAAAGGCATCTTTCTCGGAATCCTTAATCAGCCCCCATGCCCTGTCTTATTACTCTAATCAAGGGTTATGGGTTCATTTAAGTATTCACTTTAAACCCCATACTCTTGTGTCTTGTTCCCCATTGGTATTAGTTTAATCCCAAATTAGTACCCTACTTGTCAGCTCATTTAAACTAATCATTTTTGTTCTTTTCAAACCCCAGACTACCCCTGTTAGCCCTTGATTATTACTGCCCTGCCCATTGCAGCATCAGGGCATTTTTGAACTTCTGAAAGTTCAATTTCAGAATTGCCCTAGCCTGATTCTTTTAATTGTTTTTACAATGTAGTTACAAACTAGCATTCACAGATAATGTCCAATATTCATTTCATAATACAGGTTTGTTCAGTCATGTGAGGTTGTACGTATTAGCATATCTGATCATTCAGTCGTAGGGAGTTAATCGACGACATTTATCAAGTCGACTATACTAATTATAATAGGTAATAATCAGTCGTTCAAATAAACAAACACATACAGGGACCTAAAGGCATCAAACAACTTTGTTCAATTATTGGGAACCTATATGAATTATTCATGCGACGACTATCCTAATCGGACATGCTTATCATAGGATACATTCAAATCATACACAGAAAACAATCGACCAAATAAAAGGTCTTTGACAGAGATGGAAGAAATTAAGAAAACTATCAGAAAATAACAAACAATCACAACAAGGCATGCTAACGACTTAATTAGCAGTTGAATAAAACAAAAGGGAAAGAAAACTTACCGAAAAAATGTCTAAACCAAACTTAACCAAAACTGACTCAACTTTGACCATTTGAGGCCGAACAAACTTTAATCAGGGTGTTCTCACACGAGAACACCTTGATTAAGGTCTATTAGACCTCAGACCCCTGTCAAGACTGGCCGGATTCCACAAGTTCATGTGTTCTAGGGTCTGGATTTTCAGATCTGGTTTTTTAGAAGTTGTGGGTAGATTCGGACCAAACCAAGCTTGGTTTGGTCACGAGGGAAGTCATGGGAGTGTCTGATACAAAGATGGTGAGGTTTGGTATAGATCGAGTTTTGTCTCGAATCTTCAAATCCAGATTCGAGACGATAGGAGGTGATTTGAGGTACATGGCTAGTGGATTCGTGTTCAGGGTGGTTGGATGCTTCAGGGGTGTGAAGGGGGTGGTCATCGGCGTTCATGCCGCCGGGTTTTGGTGAAAGGGAAACTAGGGCGGCGTTAGGGTTTGGGGGTTTCAGGGCTTGGGGAAGGAGATGACTGAAGGGGGGGGGGGGGTTCGGATAGGGGGCGTGGGGTGAAGGGCCAAGTTTATATACGGAAGGGGAAGGGAGATTGGAGCCGTTAGATCAAGTGATCTGAACGGCTTAGATCTATTGGTGGGTAACAAGACGGGGTCGTTTGGTATGGGAACGGGGTCGTTTTGGTTTAGGTGAGGGGTTGGGTTGAACCGGTAGCTGGGTCGGGTTATGAGGGAAGCCAGGGACCGTTGGATCAATGGGGTTGGACGGCTCAGATCAACTTGCCTGAAACGGCGTCGTTGAGGTGAGTTGAACAGCCTGATCTGGACCGTTCGTTTGAATCAGATCAACGGCTTCAATAGGGACGCCGATACGACGTCGTTTGAATCTGTGCTTGGGCCGGCCTGACTTGGGCTGGATCAGTGCTTTGGTTTTGGGCCTCGTTTTGGGGCCCAATCAGATTTTCCTTTCCCTTTTTATTTCAACCAATTAACCAAAAATTCCTAAAAAACAAGGTAAATAATTAAAATAAAACTTACACACATATTGTGTAACACCTACAACAATAAACACACATAAATAATAAAAAAAATGGTTAGATCACAGCCTAGAATGAACGATGCACACATACATATATTTTTGAATTTTCTTTTAACGACACATATTTTTTGTATTTTGTTTGATAATGACTAGATGCGAAATGGACAGACCCACAAATGACTAATAACATATGTCACGGAAAAATTGAAAAATTGTACAGCGAAGTCATTTGTCATTATTTTTATTTTCTTTTGGAGCGATTGTCCGTGAAGCAAAAATCACGTGCTTACAGCTGCCCCTCTTTGCCCGAAGACACGAAGGGTTTTCGCGCAAAGATAAAGCAGGTGATTTTTTGCTCGTCTGAGTACTCCGTGTGAAGCATTTTTTTGAAAAAGATTTGACCGAACCTTTGCTTCAGAGGTTTCCTACATATCCTAGGCTGAAAAGGAATCAGGACAATGTAGTTCGGGAAATTTTGGTAGCTGGGACTACCGTGTGACTGTAGTGCTCGCTGTTGTTGTGCGCTGTTGCATGCTGCTGCAGGATGCTACCTCTCAACCGATCTCCCTGTTACATTGCTCTAAAAGGAAAAAAAACAAGAAGCTAAGCTAGACTATGGATCATGAAGTCTCATCTATCTTCGACTTGTTCTTGTTGCCTTACTTTCTTGTCGGCTAATGCTTTCCTCTGATGCCTTTATTTGTGAACTTGGGGGATGATACTGGTCCTTCGCCTTTTCTGAATGCCAGTTTTCATCACTTCACTTGATCTGCTGGGAACATGCCCTCTTCTTCAAGCCTTTCAATTGTTTCTTCGGTGGTATGGCTTTTTCATCAAAATTGTTATGTTGGGCATGCTATAACGTTCCCAAACTGCTTCTTTTAAGACGCGTTCCTTCTTCCTTTTGAATCGCGCGCTTGCCTTTGTAGCCTTCTGCTTCTTGGTGCTGGGGGATTTTATTGTTTCCTGCTTGGGGGATCTCTGTTGTAACCTTCCGTCTTCCCGTATTATACTGGTGGGCGACCTAGAACTAAAAAGTATTCCCGCATTATACTGGTGGGCGACCTAGAACTTAAAAGTATTCCCGCATTATACTGGTGGGCGACCTAGAACTTAAAAGTATTCCCGCATTATACTGGTGGGCGACCTAGAACTTAAATGTATTCCCGCATTATACTGGTGGGCGACCTAGAACTTAAAAGTATTCCCGCATTATACTGGTGGGCGACCTAGAACTTAAATGTATTCCCGTATTATACTGGTGGGCGACCTAGAACTTAAATGTATTCCCGCATTATACTGGTGGGCGACCTAGAACTTAAATGTATTCCCGCATTATACTGGTGGGCGACCTAGAACTTAAATGTATTCCCGCATTATACTGGTGGGCGACCTAGAACTTAAATGTATTGAAATTGCTTCCCCGTTCTTCTGAGAAAATTTTCGACAATTGGCAGAAAATTTTCTGCCCCGGTTTTTGGTGACTTCCCTGGCGTTGCATCTTGCTGCCTTTATCAATCCTTTGTTTTCCTGCAGCAAACAAAAGGATCTAATTAGTTTTAATCGTGGTGGTAGAGAGTGCCTTTACGGCGGATGATTTTTCCTCTCTTCCCTTTTTCTTGCTCTATGTCCCCATAATTGGTTAGTGGACGAAATTGCCTGCCGGGGGTCTCTAGCCTACTGGGGCTGGTTTTTGATTTGTTCCCTTTTCTGCTTTCTCTTTAAGCACGTGCTGTGGGAATCTGCTTTTACTCCCGAAACAATTCCCTTTGGGAGCTTACTTCCTCCAAAACTGCGAGGCACGATCATTGCGTTGCCTGGGGTCGGCCTTTAAAACTGTTTGTGTTATCCTGTATTGGATGAATTCCCCTTCGGTCTCTGGTAGTAAGCTTTGAAAAATCCTTTTCAAGACAAATTTTAGGAAGAGAAATAAAAGCTAGAAAAGGAGAAAATCTTTCTGAACCCATATTTGGTAGGGAGAAGAAACTCAGAAGAACTTATCTGGAGGACATGACTGGTCCCCGTGATCATGACGTGCACCATAGATTCCCGACCCAGTCTATTTGTATCAATCGATTTGCCCGATGGTCTGACTTGCTGGGGATGATAAATGACTGTCCATTTTGTTGCAAATGTGGTCGCTTTTTGTTGATCTGTCTTGTCGCCTCATAGTGCCCTTCGAGGGGTTTTCACTAATGAGACTCTCTCTTTTCTCTCATCTCCCGGCGCCTTATGGTTCCTGTGAAGGTTTTCACCAATAAGACTCTCTCATTTCATATCCCTCATCTTACATCGCCTCTCGGTGCCTGTGAAGGTTTTCACCGATAAGACTCTCTCATTTTATTTCTTTCGAGGAATCGGGGCGTTGTAGATACGACCCTCTCTTCTGGAGATTCCTTTGACCATCAATTCATTCCCAGTCTTACGATCATCTTCTTTGCTGGGGATCGGTGTATTATTCTCTGCCTCATTTGCCTGACTCGACATCTCTTGAACATTGATCGGGAGGTCTTTTGGACGTTGATGTTGAGTTAAAGAAAGGCTATAAAAATGAAAATAATTTGATGGGTGATGTGCTACAACTTTTGGAATCAAACCTTTGTTGGAACTTAAAACATAACCTCTGCCCCAGTTTTCTTGCTTGGGGAATTTTATTTTTTACACTTATGTTGAGCTATGTGCGTTACGCACATTGTGCCTATTATGCACACTATGTACATTATGCATCATATATTCACTATGATGCACACTATGACCGAGCCGTGAGGCGCCTACGTATCCTCTTTGAGGAATCAGGTCAAACGAAGTTCCCACGGTTTTGTATTTCTTGTGATTTTATCTTCTTCTTCTTTTTTTTCTTTTCCTTCTTTTCATTTTTTTTTCATGTCTTTTCCATTAGTGATTCCAAAAAGAGGGGTATGAAATAATTACTTAAGGCTCAAAGGGGGAAGCAAGGGTTAAAAGTGTTTGGATAGAAGAAAGAATTGCCTCCGTCATCTCATTATCCAATAAATGCCAAATACAAACAAATAAACTAACAATTGCCATAATTAAAGAAATTATACATAATATCTCTTGACTGCATCTGAATTGATAGCCATGTCGACACATCTCCCCTCGACATCTGTCAAACAAAAAGCACCGTTGGACAATACTCTGGTCACGATATAAGGCCCTTGCCAATTTGGGGCGAATTTGCCTTTTGCCTTGACCTGATGTGGGAGGATCTTCTTCAATACCTGCTGCCCTACTTCAAACTTCCTGGGGCGCACCTTCTTATTATATGTTCTTGCCATTCTCTTCTGGTACAGCTGACCATGGCACACTGCTGCCAATCTTTTCTCATCTATCAGGCTCAACTGTTCCAATCGAGCTTTGACCCATTCATCATCATTAATCCCGGCTTCAGCGACAATTCGAAGGGACGGAATTTCGACCTCCGCTAGTATTACGGCCTCAGTCCCATACACCAACAAATAAGGAGTTGTGCCTATGGAAGTTCGGACGGTAGTGCGGTAACCCAACAAAGCGAAGGGTAATCTCTCGTGCCATTGTCTGGACCCTTCCACCATTTTTCGCAGTATCTTCTTGATATTCTTATTGGCTGCTTCGACTGCTCCATTCGCCTTGGGACAATATGGGGTGGAATTGCGGTGTGTAATCTTGAATTGTTGGCATACCTCTCTCATCAAGCTGCTATTAAGATTCGCACTGTTATCCGTGATGATCACTTTTGGGATCCCAAATCTGCAGATGATATGGGAGTGAACAAAGTCCACCACTGCCTTCTTGGTTACTGATTTGAAGGTTTTAGCCTCAACCCATTTGGTGAAGTAATCAATGGTCACTAGAATGAACCTATGACCGTTGGATGCTGCCGGCTCGATGGGCCCAATGACATCCATGCCCCATGCCACAAACGGCCAGGGTGCTGACATCGTATGTAACTCTGTTGGCGGAGAATGAATCAAATCTCCATGTATCTAGCACTGATGGCATTTCCTCACAAAAGTGATACAGTTGTGTTCCATGGTGAGCCAATAACACCCTGTTCGAAGGATCTTTCTTGCCAATACATATCCGCTCATGTGTGGCCCACAAACTCCAGCATGTACCTCTACCATAACCGTCGTTGCTTGACTGGCATCTATGCATCTCAACAATCCCAAATCCGGGGTTCTTTTGTACAATACTCCTCCACTGAGGAAGAAACCATTCGACAAATGCCGAAGGGCTTTTTTGGTCTCTAGAGGCATGTTCTGGATATATCCCCATTCTGAGGTATTCCTTGATATCATGAAACCAGGGTTCGCCATCTGCTTCTTCTTCTATGGCATTGCAGTAGGCGTGCTGATCACAGACCTGGATGTGTAGAGGATCAACATACATTTTGTCAGGGTGGTGCAGCATTGATGCTAAGGTGGCCAAGGCGTCCGCAACCTCATTGTGAACTCTCGGGATGTGTTTGAATTTCACCGATCGAAAATGCTTGCTCAGATCATGCAAGCATTGTCGGTATGGTATGAGTTTTAGATCTCGTGTTTCCCATTCTCCCTGGATTTGACGTACCAAGAGGTCCGAGTCTCCCAAGACCAAGACGTCTTGGACATCCATGTCGGCAGCCAAGCGCAGTCCCAGAATGCAAGCCTCATACTCGGCCATATTGTTGGTGCAATAGAAGCGTAGTTGAGCCGTAACAGGATAATGCCGTCCTGTTTCAGAAATGAGTACTGCTCCTATTCCAACCCCTTTCGCGTTTGCAGCTCCATCGAAGAAAAGCTTCCAACCTGGTTCCTCGGGTAATTCCAACTCGTTTGTATGCATTACCTCTTCGTCAGGAAAATACGTTCTTAAGGGCTCGTATTTTTCATCAACGGGATTCTCCGCCAAATGATCGGCCAGCGCCTGGGCTTTCACGGCTGTCCTCGTCACATAGACGATATCAAACTCTGTGAGCAGAATTTGCCATTTTTCCAACCTTCTCGTGGGCATAGGTTTCTGAAAGATATACTTCAATGGGTCCAAACGGGATATGAGATAAGTAGTATATGAAGACAGATAGTGCTTCAACTTCTGAGCTACCCAAGTTAGGGCGCAACATGTTTTCTCGAGTTGAGTGTACTTGACCTCATGTACTGTGAATTTCTTGCTAAGATAGTAGATGGCTTGCTCCTTCCTTCCTGTGTCATCATGTTGCCCCAATACACAACCAAATGAATTTTCCAAGACCGTCAGGTAAAGAATTAGGGGCTTCCTGGGCTTAGGCGGGACCAATACGGGTGGATTAGACAGATACCCTTTGATTTGGTCGAAAGCCTCCTGACACTCTACCGTCCAACCTACCGCAGCATCCTTTCTCAGCAGCCGAAATATGGGCTCACAAGTCACTGTGAGTTGAGCGATGAACCTGCTGATGTAATTGAGTCTACCCAGCAAACTCATTACCTCTATTTTGTTCTTTGGCGGTGGCAAATCTCGGATGGATTCAATTTTGGATGGGTCTAACTCAATCCCCCGTCGACTGACGATGAATCCTAGCAGCTTTCCTGATGGAACCCCGAATGCGCATTTGGCCGGGTTAAGCTTGATATCATACCTCCGGAGTCTTTGGAAAAATCTCCTTAGGTCTGCTACATGGTCCTCCTGACGCCAAGATTTGATGATCACATCATCGACGTACACCTCGATTTCTTTGTGTATCATGTCATGAAACACAGCAGTCATTGCTCGCATGTATGTTGCCCCGGCGTTCTTCAATCCGAACGGTATTACCCGATAGCAGTAAGTTCCCCATGGCGTAATAAACGCTGTTTTTTCCGCATCTTCCTCGTCCATTAGGATCTGATGATAACCCGCATAGCAATCTACAAAGGATCCGATCTCGCGCCCCGCGCAATTATCGATCAAGATATGGATGTTGGGCAATGGAAAATTGTCCTTGGGACTTGCTTTGTTGAGGTTGCGGTAGTCGACGCACACCCTGATTTTTCCATCCTTCTTTGGGACTGGCACCACATTGGCCAACCACTCGGGATATCGAGTGACCCGAATGACCTTCGCTTGCAACTGCTTAATTACTTCTTCTTTGATCTTTACACTCATTTCTGTTTTAAATTTCCTTAGTTTTTGCTTGACCGGAGGGTATGCCGGGTCAGTGGGCAATTTGTGAACCACTAAATTGGTTCTCAATCCAGGCATATCGTCATATGACCATGCGAAAACATCTTTGAATTCCATGAGGGTTTTGATCAATTCTTCTCTGACATGCGGCTCAATGTGGATGCTAATTTTGGTCTCTTGGACATTATCAGCGTCTCCTAGATTTACAGCCTCAGTGTCATTTAGGTTAGGCTTGGGTTTCTCTTCAAATTGGCACAGTTCTCGGTTTACCTCTTCGAAGGCTTCACCTTCATCATATTCAGATTCATCGTCACAAACGACCTCTCGCATCATTGAGTCGGATTCAGATTGATTTATTAGACTAGGTCGAATATCCGTTGTGCATGCCATGTCATTAGAACCAGTAAAAAGAGAACTGTTCAGAAAGAAAAAGAACAAAACAAAATTAAAATGGGACAAAAGAAAAGAACTTTATTAAACTTGCGGGATAAAAGGGTTCACACTTTTACAAAAACGAAAGTAAAATTTGGATTACACCCTTGAATAATCCGGACAAAACAAAACACAAAACATAAATCAAAGACTACTACCAAGACTCCCCTCGGACAGGAAGAGGAGTAACTGTCCAATTGTTGGTCTTGGCCTCAGGCCCCACAAACTGTATCTCTGCTCTGCTGGAACCTTCTCCAGCTTCCACCGTACTGACATCCGCGAATAGCTTCTCAAAACTCTGATTCAGGTCTTCATTTATACCGATCAAAGGTCCTAGAATCTTTGGGACCGGTGATCCCTTGGCACTTGCTTTGACAAAAGACCTTGAGAGGCGTGGCACTGGTTTAGGCAGAAACCAGACCCTCTTCTTCATTTTTCGCGCTTGCTTCCTATCTGTTGCGGTTGGTTTGAACCCCAATCCGAAAGTTTCCAGATTTTTAGGAAGGGAGACAGGTTGGACAATCCCTTGAAGCTCGACTCCCAGGCCTTTTCCCGGCACAAACCCATTACCCAGCATTTCTGAGACCATCATGACTGTTGCGGCAGCTACCCTAGGGCGCGGGATGATATCTCCTTCAGAAATTTTGTTGGCCGACCCTGTATCAAAAATCTGGTAGACCCAAGGACCTTTGTCATCAGTAGTCTCTATGAAAGGTACAATGGCTCCGCCCATGGTGCACGTTGTATCCTCGCCGTGTAACACGACCTCTTGCCTTTCCCACTCGAACTTCACCATCTGATGTAGGGTGGAAGGCACCGCTTTGGCTGCATGAATCCAGGGTCGTCCCAACAGCAGGTTATAAGATACTGTGGCGTCTAACACCTGGAATTCCATGGTAAACAGGACCGGACCAATGGTCAGTTCAAGTACAACATCCCCCACAGTGGCCGTTCCGTTTCCGTCAAACCCTCGGACACAGATACTGTTCTTGTGGATCCTTCCGTGGTCGATCTTTAACTGGTTCAAGGTAGATAGCGGGCAAATATTGGTGCTTGAGCCGTTATCCACTAATACTCGAGTTACCACCGAGTTTTCACATTTGACAGCTAGGTATAGAGCCTTGTTATGCTCCGTACCTTCCACCGGCAGGTCATCATCTGAGAATGTTACCCTGTTCACCTCGAAAATCTTGCTGGCAATGGTTTCCAGGTGGTTTACAGAAATCTCACTGGGTACATGAGCTTCGTTCAATATCTTCAACAGGGCCCGACGATGCTCCTCAAAATGGATCAGTAACGACAACAGTGAGATCTGGGCCGGTGTTTTTCTCAGCTGTTCGACCACAGAATAGTCTTGTACTTTCATCTTCCTCAGGAATTCTTCGGCCTCTTCTTCGGACATAGGTTTCTTGGTTGCAACTGGGTTGGCTCTTCTTAGCTCCGCAGGAGCAAAACATCGACCTGATCGAGTCAACCCTTGCGCTTCACAACTGACTTCTTCCACCTGTTTTCCCTTGTACATCACCGCCGCCTTTTCATATTTCCAAGGCACAGATCTGCTGTCAATCATCGGCAGTTGGACCACAGGCTTTATGGTCACCAGTTCTCTACATGCCCCTTTTAACACAACTGTCGGTGTGGGCGGGATCCCTGATACTACCAACTTGCTTGGCTCGGGTTTGCTTGTTATGGCGGACGGGCTCTTTCCCAATATCAATACCGGCTTGACGCCTTCTCCCTGCGACTGTACACTCGTTCCTCCACTGGTTAAGATTTCTTTCGGGGCGGCTTGGATCATTATCACTGTTTGTGAGGGTTTTCTCAATTCTCCCCCCTCACACACCAACTCAATCATGTGAGTTTCGTGGTGTGCTGGCAGTGGGTTTTGGTTGATGTTAGGAGCCTCCGGTGTCTGGACCTCGATCTTATTGGTGTCAATAAGATCCTGTATGGCATGCCTTAATTTCCAGCACTTCTCGGTATCATGTCCGAGCATCTCTGAACAGTATTCACAACTGATTGATCGATCCAAATTCTGAGGTGGGGGATTTGGTTCTCGAGTCTGGACAGGACTAACCAAACCCAATTGCCTCAGCTTGTGGAACAAGGCGGTGTAGGTTTCTCCCAGCTCCGTGAAAGTTCTCTGCTTCCGCAACCTGTCATTCCTAGCATCTGGATTTCCCCGAAAGCCTGCCCCTGAAGGGTTTCTATACGCCCTTGGTGGAGGGTAGGTGTTTTGTGGTGGTGTATATATGTTCTGGGGAGCCGGCGCGCGCCATTGTGGGCGAACCGGAGGCTGAGTGTATGCATGGGCTTGGTGTACGGAACAATGTGGTTCTCGAGGTGGATAGAAATTTTGTGGTGGGTTGTATGGGTATTCTGACCTGTGAGGTCTAGGTGGGTTGTAGTGCGGCCTGCCAGCCCTAGACCAACTACCTGCCTCGATCGTGGCAACCTCTTCTTTCTTTCTTCTCAGCGCACCTCCTGTGCCGCTTTGAATAGCCTGGGTTGTGGCTTTGAGTGCCGAATAGTTCAAGATTTTGTCAGACCTCAGACCCTCTTCTATCATGACCCCTATCTTGACCACCTCGTTGAAAGATTTTCCAACTGTTGTCACCAAGTGTCCAAAGTAGGTTGGATCCAGTGTCTGCAAGAAATAGTCCACCATCTCTCCCTCTCTCATGGGAGGATCGACTCTAGCTGCTTGTTCTCTCCAGCGGAACCCGAACTCGCGAAAACTTTCCCCGGGTTTCTTCCCAGTTCTCAATAATGTGAGACGGTCAGGGACTATCTCGAGATTGTACTGGAAATGACCTGCAAAAGCCTGCGCCAGATCATCCCACGTGTACCACCTACTGGAATCCTGCCTGGTATACCATTCTAGTGCAGATCCGCTCAGACTTTGGCCGAAATAAGCTATCAGCAGCTCATCCTTGCCGCCCGCCCCTCTCATTTTGCTACAGAATCCCCGCAAATGTGCCATGGGATCACCGTGCCCTTCATATAAATCAAACTTAGGCATCTTGAACCCAGCCGGGAGTTGGACGTCTGGGAAAGGGCACAGATCTTTGTATGCTACACTGACTTGATTTCCCAATCCGTGCAAGTTCCTGAAGGACTGCTCCAGGCTTTTGAACTTTCTCAATACTTCATCCTGTTCAGGGGCCTTAACCGGCTTCTCAACCTTTGCCGGCACTTCCAAATGTGGATTTTAAGCCTGTGGCTCGGGGGCATGAAACGTAGGCTCGGGGGGGTAGTATTGTGTATCGTGAGCCTGAAACAATGGCTCACTGGTCGTTCTTTGCAAAGGGGATGATGTTGGTCCCACGAAAATGGGAATATTGGGTGTTGGGAGAGGTTGATGGGGCGGTGGAGCTTGGGAATCATGAGGGCTTCTTTCTTGATGATAAAGGGGATTTGGACGGCTTGTGGAAGGGCCAGAGTGAGGGTATTCCGGCATGTGTCCCAGTGTTTCGAGGCTCTTTTGTGTTTTGGCTAGGGCTAGCTGCATTGCATTCATCTCTAGTCCCATCCTTTCAATCTTTTCCATCGCTTCTTTTAGCAACTGGCTCATTGGCCTTTCTTCCTCATTACTATTCTCTGAAGTAGTCATGCTTGTTGCTACCGGTCCTTTGGATCTGGTTTGGTAGGAGTGTGTTGCCAGAGTTCTTTAACAACTAACTTGTCTGGTATAGACAACAACAAACTTTGTTAGCGTTAGAGTTTAACAGATTTGATCATAACACATAGAGGATGCAATGCACCTAGGCAGTTAACCGTTTCTACATGCTTTGCTTCAAACAACATGCGTCATCCCGGTTTGCTCATTCGTCCCTTTAAAGTATTTTTGGGAACCCCTGTGTTTTACTTTATTATGTATTTTCTTTTCTCTCTTTATTAAAAGCGGTCGAATCTTATGGGGATTGCCTACGTATCACGTCCCCGCGTGAATCAGACCAGGCGTAGTTCTGCCTCAAAGTAAAGACACATAGAAATTCTTCCGGAGTCACTTAATTTCATTATCAAAATTTGCTATTACACATTGCTTCAAACAAAATAGCAACAGTACAGACTCCATGGTTTTAAACTTGGTTTGAAGAAAAGAAAACAACATATGGGAAAACAACATATGGGGCAACAACAAACAAAACGAACGGGACTCGATCAACGACTAATTTTCCAACTTAGGGACCCACGAGGCATCTTTCGGCCCTTTCGCGGCCCTAGGTGTAAGGTCTCTTTGCAAGCTCTTCAACTCGTTCATAATCCGGTGGACGCAGCCCATGATGGAGGCCATAAGGGTTTCCCGAGGTGTTCGCTCGCATGCCAAGCATTTCAGGTAGATGTAATGCCCGATTTTGTCAATTCTTGCTCAAATGTTGTCCCTTTCTGCGAACAACTGCCTTATCTGTCGGCTCTTTAATCCTAGCGTTTGTGCATTGGTGGCGAGCTGATCCTGGAACATCTCCATTTGCCTTTCCATCCTGGTCATTGCATTGTAATAGCGTCTTCTGTCGGCTTGGGCATCTTGTGTTTGCTTGAAGATCCGCTCTTGCAGAGCGGAATTTGTTTCCTTTACCGCTTTGATGCTCAGTTCACAATCCCTCATGACCTGCTGTAGGCGCTTCCTCCGGGCCATTGTACCTTTTGCCCATTTGACCTTCATCCTTGCTATGCAAGCCTCTGATTGGTCTAACTCTTCTTGGCTCTGGATGACCTGATTTCTCAAACTGGCTATCAATCTTTCATCGGAGCAACGCTTCTGTCGGTCGATGTTATTCTTACTGGCTTGGCGAAGGCGGGCCTTCAGGGTTTGGTTCTCTTGGGCTAGCTTGTCTTTCTCAGCCTGCTCCTGGGCAACTTGCACGTTGTTTTCGAATACAATCCTTTCAACTTGACGTTTTAGCTCCCTGATTTCAACCCGGTAACCTTCCTCCTTTGCGAGCCAGTCCCATTGTTCTTGTGATGACTCAACAAAATCTTGGAGGTGAGGCCGTTTGGTTGGCCGTTTCACCATGTTCTTCTTGTTATGCCAAGCGAGATAGGCCGGCGAGACTTCACCCCTAGACACATCACCTACCCGAGTATTTGCCGTCAGGTACTGGCATTCACTCCATATGCAACGAACTGTCTTTTCAGGAAATTGGCCGTCACTACTGACCTCGACTGCATAAGTGCTGAGATCTTCGTCCGGGTGTAGTACTTGACATCTTCCTAACTGTCTCATCACCCTGTAAGGGGCATAAGGTTGAATACCTCTGAGTCCCATCAAGAGGAAGTGAGGACCAGTGGCGGGCATGTATATGATTTCTTCCACAGAAAGCCAACCCAAAGTCCAGTTTATTTGATCGGCGGTGATGACCCGGAGATAGGATATCCATTCTTCAAACCCTCCTGGTGATCGGAAACCTGAAACCCTTAGGTTATAACCCTCGATGCAACCCCCATTTGTAGACATGTAGCGCATATACTGAGGATGGTGACACAAGTGTTCGATCATCCACATCTGTAATAACAAGTTGCACCCCTCGAAGAAGTCTGCTCCGGCCTTAAAAGCCGTGAGGGATCGGTACATTTCCGACACTATCATAGGAGCAAGGATGCTTTTATCGTTGGTAATCAGGACTTTGACGATTCCAGCCACTTTCAGGTCGATATTTCTATCTTTTCGGGGAAACACCACAAGGCCCAAAAATGCCACCATAAAAGCGAACCGCCTATGCTCATTCCATTTTACCAGATTTCCCCTGCTGCAAACACCACTTTCTGGATCATTAAATCCTCCTATGCTCCCGTACCTCTGGTATATGAATTGTAGGGTAGAAAACCCTCTATCTAGTTCAGCGTACGGGACTCCCTTGCTTATCTTCAACAGATCCATGAATTTGTGTGAATTCACAACTCTTGGAGCGATCAGGTATTTGTGTCTCAAACCTTCAGTGACGTCCATGTAACCCGCCATTTCTTCTAAGGTTGGGGTGAGTTCAAAATCCGAGAAACGGAACACGTTGTGGGCCGGATCCCAAAATGTAACCAAAGCCTTTATGATGTCGCACCGAGGCCTGACGTTCGACAAATTAACCAAACCTCCCAGGTGCAGTTTGATCTTGTCTTGCTCTGATTTTTCCAAATCCTCCCACCATAATCGCACTTCCAGAGGGATTTTGCTTCTAACTATTACCGGCAAACTCGGACTTATGCTCATTCTGCATGTTTATTGGGGTGATTAAGCAAAAATCCAGACTCATTGGACTCAAATACCAAATTGACACACCTTTTTTTCCCTAAAAAAACGAAATTTGGTTGTTTCCGGAAAAGTATGATGTCACCTAAAAAACTTTCGTTCTTTGGATTGTACCTATATTTTGAAAAACAAGTTGAGCCCGATGGGGGTTGCCTACGTATCTCGCACCCTACGAGAATCAAACTGACGTAGTTCAGGCATAAGCCGAATTTTGGAGACACACTATTTTTCTCTTAGAAATGAATCAAAGACTCTTACTTTCTAAAACAAATTAATAAGACACACATTTTTTCTTTTTCTTTTTTTCAAAATTCTGGCAGAGCTTTAACCATTTTCTGGGTATTGATCTTTCAAGAATAATTATCTCTCTATCCGTTATTTTTTTTTTTTCAAACATTCCCGATATTCAGAAACCGGTCAGCATGCAAGCCTTGAAACAAGTAAATGCATAAAACAAATAGGATGTAGCAGGATGGTCTTTATTCTCAGGTTGCTTGTCCTAGACGGACCCAGCCCCTGTGCTGAGTCCCCTAAGTCAAATGCATATGATGCAAATAAGCATTCCTACTAGGGATCCGGCATGAAGTTAAGTTATACTAAGTTGTAAAACCTAGGTGTTTGTTCTAGACCTGGCTTACCCGAGCGGACAACTCGAGCCAAGGATGGGAGCTGTGTACCGATAACCAAAAGGCCATCCGATTTTGCAACTCCTCCGAATCCTCGTTCTATTTTGGCATATGACACTAACAGAAAGAAGCCACGACCAGTGTGCGCTCCTCAAGAGAGAAGAGAAGGGTTTCGGCACAGTTTATATGTACAGTTCAGACAATATCAAAGCAATTAAAGCAGCATTTGGCACATTAGGCGCGAACACGCAAAAATCAGATAATAAATAAAGCCAAATAATAACAATTATTTTTAAGCTCGAATTCTTAACCCTGAACCAGTGGTTCTGGGTCACAATTCCCCAGCGGAGTCGCCAGAGCTGTCACACCTCCTTTTTCCGCACCCGAGGGGGTGCAAGGGAGTTTTTTCCAATTAAAGGACAATCAAAACGGGATTGGTTTATTTCTTTTAGAGTCGCCACTTGGGAGATTTAGGGTGTCCCAAGTCACCAATTTTAATTCCGAATCGAGGAAAAGAATGACTCCATACTACAGTCTGCGTACCAGAAATCCGGATAAGGAATTCTGTTAACCCGGGAGAAGGTGTTAGGCATTCCCGAGTTCCGTGGTTCTAGCACGATCGCTCAACTGTTATATTCGGCTTGATTATCTGATTTTATACAAGTGTGAACTTATGTGCAAAATTTTAGCTTTTAACCGCTTTTATCATTATTATTATTTTTATCAAGAATTGCACCGTTATAAAATGTATCTCGAGCCACGTTACAATCAATGTACCCGTGGTCGTTGACACACTTTGACTCCGTTGAGATTTGGATTTGGGTCACATCAATGTGCACCCGAGTTTAAGGTAATTAAATTATTAAAGGCGCGCTTAAAGCAACTAGCGTATTTATTTTGGGTAGGACCGTGGAATTTTACTAAACGGTCCATCCCGAAGTCTAAACAATTTTTAAAGCAAATATTTACTGAGGGCCCCGCAATTTGTATTTTATTTGGCGAGGCTCATCTCATTCTCATTTTTTAAAGGAATTTGCGACGTCATGGACATGCATTTCGAACCACGTCACAATCAATGTACCCGTGATTAGAAACACATTTCGAATCCGTCGAGATTTGGATTTGGGTCACATAAATGCGCACCCGAATTTAAGAAGGTAAAATTATTAGATACGCGCTTAAAGAGACTATCGCGTTATTATTCTGAGAGGGCTGTGAGATTTGCTAAACGACCCATCCTGGAAACTGAATGCTCCGATAATATACATTTAACGAGGGCCCCGCAGCCTGCGCGTTTTTGTTTATTTTCGTCGAGGCTCATCTCGTTCTTATTTTAAAAGGGTATCCTATAGCAACTACGTTTCTTGTCGTGTTTGTCTCTACCAATTGAAAACAGTAGATAGTCCTAATTAATTACATGCTTGCAAGTTATTTATAACAGAATTCCGAGTGCTTGAGCAAAATCAGAAGCGCGGCCACGCACACAGTCAGCCGAGCAAAATTAAAGGCCCAAATCCAGCCCACGCGTGATGGGCCAGACCTGGGCCATTGTTTGTCCGGGGCAGGCCTGCTGGGTCTGTTTTGACCCGGGCTCGACCTTCGTGGGGTTGAGATTGCAAACCCTATTTTTTTTCTTAATCATGGTTTAACAGTTATGTATGGCAATTTATCGGAAAGGAAAGAACTTAACTAGTAGTGTACGATTGTCATGCTTGGCATACATTACAGGCTTATACTACACCATTGAACTAAATCTGAGATACAACCTACTGCCTTGGGCATACTCTTATCACCAACCTATATACACAATCAAACATTCAACTACCATTCATTGACATTTATTAGGCCTGAAGGCTATCTCCAGCATCCAAAACAAGAATGCAAACTATTACACATTACATGAATATTTAATGTAACAATCTATGTATAAAAGACATTCTTCAGGACTTTTCATTTGTATTCATGCTCAATTTTCCAATTACATTTTTGACAGTGCATTGGTTGTGTACCTGGTATAGAGGACAAAGAAGAAAGGAATGATCAGCTGGGCAGTATGCAGTAAACACAGCAACAGCAGATACACCGCAACAACACAGCAACAAATTAACAATCCAAGTGTTTTCCACAGTCCACAGACAAACAACAATAATTCTCAGAACAAGGAGAACCAGCAGATGGTTGAGTACCAAACAAACAATCCCAGGAAAGAGTAAGGAAACAACAGGAGGGACAAAGTGTTCAATGCAGCAAACCAGCAGTTTGACAATCACAAGCAGCTCAGTCAGTGCCAAAGAAACAGAACTTGGCCAAGACAGCTTGACCAATATGAACTCTTATATAGCTCTCAGACAGTGTTTGGTTACAGTGTTTTACTGAAATTTTCTTATGTTTTCAGTCTTTTTCTTTAAACTCACAAGACCTCTCTCAAGACTAAAAATTTCAGCCCTTTTTGAGTTCTGAAATGGCCTATTTATAAGCCAAACGACCAGTGCAGTCAAGCTGCCTGGATTCTGCCATTTGCAGACTGCCCATACCCCTTAACTCCCCATGCCTAAAGGCATCTTTCTCGGAATCCTTAATCAGCCCCCATGCCCTGTCTTATTACTCTAATCAAGGGTTATGGGTTCATTTAAGTATTCACTTTAAACCCCATACTCTTGTGTCTTGTTCCCCATTGGTATTAGTTTAATCCCAAATTAGTACCCTACTTGTCAGCTCATTTAAACTAATCATTTTTGTTCTTTTCAAATCCCAGACTACCCCTGTTAGCCCTTGATTATTACTGCCCTGCCCATTGCAGCATCAGGGCATTTTTGAACTTCTGAAAGTTCAATTTCAGAATTGCCCTAGCCTGATTCTTTTAATTGTTTTTACAATGTAGTTACAAACTAGCATTCACAGATAATGTCCAATATTCATTTCACAATACAGGTTTGTTCAGTCATGTGAGGTTGTACGTATTAGCATATCTGATCATTCAGTCGTAGGGAGTTAATCGACGACATTTATCAAGTCGACTATACTAATTATAATAGGTAATAATCAGTCGTTCAAATAAACAAACACATACAGGGACCTAAAGGCATCAAACAACTTTGTTCAATTATTGGGAACCTATATGAATTATTCATGCGACGACTATCCTAATCGGACATGCTTATCATAGGATACATTCAAATCATACACAGAAAACAATCGACCAAATAAAAGGTCTTTGACAGAGATGGAAGAAATTAAGAAAACTATCAGAAAATAACAAACAATCACAACAAGGCATGCTAACGACTTAATTAGCAGTTGAATAAAACAAAAGGGAAAGAAAACTTACCGAAAAAATGTCTAAACCAAACTGAACCAAAACTGACTCAACTTTGACCATTTGAGGCCGAACAAACTTTAATCAGGGTGTTCTCACACGAGAACACCTTGATTAAGGTCTATTAGACCTCAGACCCCTGTCAAGACTGGCCGGGTTCCACAGGTTCATGTGTTCTAGGGTCTGGATTTTCAGATCTGGTTTTTTAGAAGTTGTGGGTAGATTCGGACCAAACCAAGCTTGGTTTGGTCACGAAGGAAGTCATGGGAGTGTCTGATACAAAGATGGTGAGGTTTGGTATAGATCGAGTTTTGTCTCGAATCTTCAAATCCAGATTCGAGACGATAGGAGGTGATTTGAGGTACATGGCTAGTGGATTCGTGTTCAGGGTGGTTGGATGATTCAGGGGTGTGAAGGGGGTGGTCATCGGCGTTCATGCCGCCGGGTTTTGGTGAAAGGGAAACTAGGGCGGCGTTAGGGTTTGGGGGTTTCAGGGCTTGGGGAAGGAGATGACTGAAGGGGGAGGGGGGGTTCGGATAGGGGGCGTGGGGTGAAGGGCCAAGTTTATATACGGAAGGGGAAGGGAGATTGGAGCCGTTAGATCAAGTGATCTGAACGGCTTAGATCTATTGGTGGGTAACAAGACGGGGTCGTTTGGTATGGGAACGGGGTCGTTTTGGTTTAGGTGAGGGGTTGGGTTGAACCGGTAGCTGGGTCGGGTTATGAGGGAAGCCAGGGACCGTTGGATCAATGGGGTTGGACGGCTCAGATCAACTTGCCTGAAACGGCGTCGTTGAGGTGAGTTGAACAGCCTGATCTGGACCGTTCGTTTGAATCAGATCAACGGCTTCAATAGGGACGCCGATACGACATCGTTTGAATCTGTGCTTGGGCCGGCCTGACTTGGGCTGGATCAGTGCTTTGGTTTTGGGCCTCGTTTTGGGGCCCAATCAGATTTTCCTTTCCCTTTTTATTTCAACCAATTAACCAAAAATTCCTAAAAAACAAGGTAAATAATTAAAATAAAACTTACACACATATTGTGTAACACCTACAACAATAAACACACATAAATAATAAAAAAAAATGGTTAGATCACAGCCTAGAATGAACGATGCACACATACATATATTTTTGAATTTTCTTTTAACGACACATATTTTTTGTATTTTGTTTGATAATGACTAGATGCGAAATGGACAGACCCACAAATGACTAATAACATATGTCACGGAAAAATTGAAAAATTGTACAGCGAAGTCATTTGTCATTATTTTTATTTTCTTTTGGAGCGATTGTCCGTGAAGCAAAAATCACGTGCTTACACAGAGAATGCAGATGGAGACAGAGCTTAGTCTCGGAAGGCAGAATGGTAGCCTTATGCAATGCAAGAAATGCAGATGGAGGTAGAGCTTAACCTCGGAAGGCAGAATGGTAGCCTTATGCAATGCAGGGAATGCAGATGGAAACAGAGCTTAGTCTCGCAAGGCAGAATGGTAGCCTTATGCAATGCAGGAAATACGGGTGGAGGTAGAGCTTAACCTCGAAAGGCAGAATGGTAGCCTTATGCAGGAAGTAAAAATGGAAAATGGCAATAGAGTTTTCTTAGCTGATAGCGGATTGCGGTATCATGATTGCTGGGGATATTGTGCCTGCTGGGGACACTATTGTGTGCGGATAGCAGTTGCGAGCAAGTGCAACGGTTCGGAGAGTTGTATTCCTGAACTTTGTGAGTGAGCGTATAGTATATTTGATGATTTTGCAACTCAAGTGCATGCATCCAAAAAAATCGTGAGTTTGTAAAGGGGGAAAGGTTAGTTCGTATCCCCACTGACTTTGCTTGACCTGCTCGGCTTTGATCCGGCGATACTGTATATATCACTGGGGTAGCATTGCTAAACAAGGAAATTTTAGTAATAAACATGCATGATTTAGTAAAAGCATAACATAAGTACATAATTAAGAATAGTTTTCTTTAGATGAACCGACGACTGCGACATGGTTCAAGACATTGCAACTTCTCTTGCTCTGAAATTTTGAGAGTCCTTCTCAAAATTCTGCCCTAGTTTCCAATTGCGGGGGGGGGGGGAATGAAAATTTTATTAAATTGTGACCGAACCCATAGGGCTGTCTACATATCCCCTCTTAAACGGGAATCAATTTAGGCACAGTTCAAATTATATCATAAAAGAAAGCATAAAGGTTACACATAGTATTGCTTGATTGCGTCTGAATTGATTGGCTTTGGCCAAACTTCCCCGTCCATTTCTGCAAGTATGAGGGCTCCTCCTGTTAGAACCCGGTGAACCATGTACGGACCCTGCCAATTGGGAGAGAATTTCCCTTTGACTTCATCTTGATGCGGGAAAATCTTCTTTAATACCAGCTGCCCTGGTGTGAATTGTCTTGGCTTGACTCTTTTGTTGAAGGCTCTGGACATTCTGTTCTGATAAAGCTAACCATGGCAAACTACATTCATTTTTTTCCATCTATAAGAGCCAGCTGCTCGTAACGACTCTTCACCCACTCTGCATCGTCGAGTTCTGCTTCTTGTATGATCCTCAAGGAAGGGATTTCCATTTTAGCGGGAATGACCACTTCTGTACCATATACCAGCATGTAGGGGGTTGCCCCTGTTGATGTGTGGACTTGTGGTGCGGTATCCCAATAAAGTAAATGATAGCTTCTCGTGCCACTGCTTATGCTTCTCTATCATTTTTCTTAGTATCTTCTTGATATTTTTGTTGGCAGCTTCTATGGCTCCGTTCATCTGAGGTCTGTAGGTTGTAGAATTCTTGTGTTTGATCTTGAAGGTTTCACACATGGTTTTCATCAGGTCACTGTTGAGATTGGAACCATTATCGGTGATGATTGATTCTAGGATCCCGGATCGACATACGATACGATCGCGGACGAAGTCTGCCACGACTTTCTTAGGCGTAAGATGCTGCTTCAACCCATTTGGTGAAATAATCAATTTCTACTAGGATGAACTTGTGCCCGTTTGATGCGACAGGTTTGATTGGTCCAATAACATCCATTCCCCATGCAGCGAACGACCACAACGAGCTTGTCGCATTAAGCTCATTTGGAGGCACTTTTATCCTGTCTGCATGCATCTGACAGCGGTGACACTTTCGGACGTATTGGATGCAGTCTGTCTCCATAGCCATCCAGAAGTAACCAGTCTGGAGTATCTTCTTTTCTAAAACAAAGCCATTCATATGTGGACCGCAGGTCCCAGCGTGGACTTCTTCTAGCAGTTTAGATGCTTCTTTTGCGTCGACACATCTTAGCAATCCTAAATCAAGAGTCCTCCTATACAGGACTCCTCCGCTGTGAAAGAAATTGTTGTACAACCTCCGAAGTGTGCATTTCTGAGTAGGATTTGCAAGTTCTGGGTATTCTCCTTTCGTCAAATATTCCTTGATATCATGAAACCAAGGCTTTCCGTCTACTTCTTCCTCAACATGAGCACAATAAGCTGGCTGATTATGGATCTTTACCGGAATGAGATCAATAAAGTTCTTATCTGGATGATAGGGTAGCCAATGTATCGGTAAACTCATTCTGGACTCTAGGAACATGTTGGAACTCTGTCTTTGTGAACCTCTTTCTCAACTCCTGTACGTGATGTAGATAAGAGAGTATTTTGGAATTCTTAGTTGCCCATTCTTCTCGGACATGATGTATAAGCAAGTCTGAATCTCTAATTACTAGCAACTCTTGAATGTTCATGTCAATGACCATCTTGAGCCCTAAGATGCAGGCTTCATACTCGGCCATATTGTTGGTGCAGGGGAACCTAAGTTTGGCAAACACTAGATAATGCTGACCAATTTTTGATACTAGGACCGCTCTTATGCCAACTCCTTCTGCAATATCTTCTCCTATGAATGATACCTCTTCATTAGGAAAATATATATTCAGGGGTTCGTATTCTCCGTCCACGGGATTTTCAGCAAGGTGATCTGCTAGTGCATGTCCTTTGGTTACTTTTTGAGTCACGTAGACAATGTCAAATTCGCTCAACAGGATTTACCGCTTGGCCAGCTGCCAGTGGGCATGGGCTTCTGAAAGATGTACTTCAAGGGATCCATCCTTGATATGAGATATGTAGTGTAGGCACAGAAGTAGTGCCTCAACTTCTGAGCTACCCAAGTCAAAGCATAACAGGTGCGCTCTAATAGAGAATACCGAGCCTCGTACGGGGTGAACTTCTTACTGAGGTAATAGATGGCCTGCTCCTTCCTCCCTGTTTCATCATGCTGACCCAGAACGCAACCGAACACTCCATCCAATACTACGAGGTAGAGTAATAGAGGTTTACCCGGCTTGGGCGGGACCAAAACTGGTGGTGTTGACAGGTACTTCTTGATTCTGTCGAAGGCCTTTTGGCAATCATCAGTCCATTTGGTAGCGACATCCTTTTTCAACATCTTAAAGATTGGCTCACAGATGACGGTAGATTGTGCTATAAACCGGCTGATGTATTTGAGTCTCCCCAAGAAGCTCATTACGTCCTTCTTGTTCTTTGGTGATGGCAGTTCTTGAATAGATTTGACCTTTGATGGATCCAGTTCTATCCCTCGGCGACTCACAATGAACCTAAGTAGTTTTCCGGTAGGAACCCCAAATGCACATTTCGCGGGATTCAGTTTCAGGTTGTACCTTCTTAGTCTGTTGAAGAACTTCCTCAAACCTTCCATATGATCAGTGGCTTTCTTGAACTTTATGATGACATCATCTACATACATCTTAATCTCCTTGTGTATCATATCATGGAAAATAGTAGTCATGGCCCTCATGTAGGTGGCCCCAACATTCTTTAATCCAAACGGCATCATCTTGTAATAGTACATAGTACATCCCCATGGTATAATAAAAGCCGTTTTCTCAGCATCTTCTTCATCAATCCAGATCTGATGATACCCAGCAAAACAATCTACAAATGGCTGCAGCTCATGCTTGGCGCAATTGTCGATCAAGATGTGTATATTCGACAAAGGGAAGTTGTTTTTCGGACTGACCCGGTTGATATCCCCGTAGTCTATACAGACTCTGACCTTCCCATCCTTCTTCGGTACTGGCACAATGTTGGCTAACCATGTCGGATATTCTACTACCCTGAGAACCTTAGCTTTGACCTGCTTAGTGACTTCTTCCTTGATTTTCAGACTCATGTCAGGTTTAAACTTTCTAAGCTTCTGTTTTACCAGTGGACATGTCGGATCAGTTGGTAGTTTGTGTGCCACAATAGATGTACTCAGACCAGTCATGTCATCGTACGACCAAGCGAATATGTCCTCATACTCCTTTAGAAATTCTGTTACTCTTCCTTTTCAGACGGTGATAAGTGAACGTTGATTCATGTTTCTTTGACATTTTCTGCATCTCCAAGGTTAACAATCTTAGTCTCGTCCAGGTTGGACTTCGGCCTGTTCTCAAAGTTCTCGACTTCTTTAACAATCTCTTCTGGTATATCGTCTTCCTCTGAATCTATGTCCGTTTGTTGCATTGTCTCGTTGCATATCACAACCATTGGTTCATCAAGATAGGTAATAGTAATGTTGTATAAATAAAGTAATGAATGAAAATAATAAGAGTAAGATTTGTAAGGAAACCGAAACGCTTTGATAAATTTCATAACTATTTTGAACATTGGAAGATCTTATTGCGAAAATTCAAAATGCGGAAGGAAAATCAACTAGTAAAAATAAAAGATAGTGCATGATGCTTTGTTCAGCCTTGCTACCCCGAGGCTTTCCGGGCTCTAGTGGTTCTGATGGTCCAATTGTTGAGGCATGCTCCTAGGCTTATAGCCTGTATGGAAGGTCCTTCCTCCCCCTCCTCCTCGAAGATGACACAACAATCCATGTCACCATCTTCTAGGAACAAATTCCTCACTGCTGCCAGTGCTTCCTCTTCTTCCGACCCATAGATAACATCGGCCGGCTAGAAAGTCTGCTCCAAATATGGTATTGGCTGCTCCAGCGGGTAGTATGAACCACGCCATGATGGCGACCAGTTGTTGAATTCCTCCCAAGTATACTCGTATCCCAGACCGAAAGTGGTGCCATGTTTCTTTAGTTTGATAGGCTTGTCGATTCCTTGGAGGTTCTTGCCAAGTCCCTTGCCAGGTTCATATCCGCTCCAGGTCAATATGCTTTCAATTTTGTTATCCCACCATTTTTCTTTGTCAACGGCGTTTACTCGCTCGATGTGGTGATAGGTTTACCCGCCTATCTTTCTTCTTCCTTCGATCACTGGGATGGTTTGGCGAATGTATATGGGATTGCTACCGTCACCGTGAATGATCACCTCTTGGTGATTCCACTCAAACTTCACTACCTATTGTAGTGTTGACGCTACATCCCCAGCGACATGAATCCATGGTCGTCCCAACAGCAAGTTGTAAGATGCCGGCACATCTATTACTTGGAAATTGACATCAAACCAAGTAGGCCCCACTTGCAAGCACAAACTAATTTCCCCAATAGTGAACCTTTGGGAACCGTTGAAAGCTTTGACGTTGATGTCCTCATCCTTGATCTCATGCAGCCCCTTTCCCAATGTTCTGAGTGTTACCAATGGACAAATATTGAGGCTGGGCCCTCCATCAATTAGGATCCTAGTGATAAAATAATCTTCGCATAGCACGGTGATGTGCAATGCTTTATTGCGACTCAACCCTTCTAGTGGCAGCTCATCTTCATGAAAAGTGATCTTGTGACTTTCCAATACTTGCCCTACCATGTTTGCCATTTCTCCTCCGGTGATGTTGCTTGGTACATATGCCTTACTCATCACCATCAACAAGGCATTCTTATGTGCATCGGAACTTTGCAGCAAAGCTAGGATAGAAATCTGTGTCGGTGTTTTATTCAGCTTATCAATGACTGAGTATTCCTTGGCTTGTATCTTTCTCCAGAGATCATCGGGACCGGTTTTAGTGATGGTCGGCCGACCAGAGGCCTGCTTACTCGACTCAGCTAAATGATCCGGAGTATAAACCCTGCCGGTTCTTGTCATACCTTGTGCCGCAACTGTTTCCCTAAACTTGGCTTTCCCTTTCCTTCTTGCCTCGGTTGTGTAATCCCAAGGTATGGCATTTGTATGGAATGGTGTTACGACCGACATTGCTACTGGAATGGGCACCTTTACTCCGAACGGAGCATGTATTTTGGAGGGTAAAATTGCAACTTCAAACGGTGCGGGTGCATTTGTTAGAGACCCAAACTCGACCTCAATTGGTGTTGGCGTCTTTGCAGGGGGTGGTGCTTCAAACTCAAGTGGTACAGACATGTTTACCTCGGCATCCCCAGAAGGCTGAGTCTAGACTACAATCGGATTAAGGGTGACTATTGGCTTTTTTGGTTCGTCACCTTCTTATGATTAAACCGATCGATCCTTTGGGATCCCAATTATCCTTTATTTCAATCATGTGAACACCTCCACCCTTATGGTCCGGCAGAGGGTTGTTGCGGACATTCAGAGTAAGCTCCTTTGCCACAATGATCTTGTTATCAATCAAAGTCTGGATCTTGTCTTTTCAGAGAGCGGCATTCATCAATGGTATGTCATTTCATGTCAGAATGGTATGCATAAGATTTATTTGGATTGACCCATTGAGAAGGGGTTTTAGGGGTTATAGCAGGGATTGGGGTGACATAACCAGTAGCTTTGAGCCTTTCGTACAGCTGTTTAATGGTTTCAGCAATGGCGGTATACTATTTGGGAGGCCTGCGGTCAAAATTTGGTCGAGGTTTAGGAAGGCTTGACGTGTGGGAGGAGATTGATAGTGGGATGGCTGAGCATTATAGGCTTGGTAGATATGTGCGGGTTGGGAATATCTGGGTGAAGTATGTAGGAGGTGGAGGTGAGTGGTAAGTAGGTGGTGGAGTTTGGTAAGAGGGTGAGGGTGCTTGGTAATTCGGGGTAGGCTGATATGTGAGTGGAGGTATCATATAGGCTTGGTATTTGATAGGGGATTTGGCTCTTTGTGCAACCATTACAGCACCTACGTCCCTTTTCTTGGACGTACCACCAGACTGTAAAGCCTTATTGGTAGCTTGCAAAGCTTCAAAGTTTGTAACCATACCACTTTTGATGCCTTCCTCGATCCTTTCCCCTAGCTTGATGATGTCGGAAAATTTCTGGCTCTCAATCAACATCAGCCTTTCATAGTACTGCAGGTCTTGAGCCCGGACGAAAAACTTGTTCATTTCTTCTTCTTCTAAAGCCGGTCTGACCTTAGAGGCTTCTGGTCTCCAACAAGTAGCGTACTCGCGGAATATTTCCGTGGGCCTCTTCTTTAAATTCTGGATATAGAACACATCTGGCGCATTTTCTGTGTTGAACCTAAACCTATCCATAAAGTCAGACGCCATACTCACCCAATTCGACCATTTCTTCGGGTCTTAGATAATGTATCAAGACAGAGCATCTCCTCTCAGACTCCTCATGAAAAGCTTCATGCGAATCCTTTCGTCCTTCCCTACTCCGACCAGCTTGTCGCAGTATGTTCTCAAGTGGACTCTCGGATCCTCGGTACCATCAAACATCTCGAACTTAGGAGGTTTGTACCCCTCGGACAGTTCGACATCCGGTTGTATGCAAAGATCTTCGTAGTTCAACCCTTCAATCCCCTTACTTCCTTCGATACCCTGAATTCGACTAGTCAATTTCTTGAGTTCCGCAGCCAGGTTCCTGATGAGTGAGTCTTTATCATCAGACTCGGGTGTGCTTGAGATGGGTTGGGTGGAGTGTGGTGTGGTCTCCACATAGATAGGGGTGTTATGGTGGGCATGGAAATGGTCATTTGTGGAATTCAAAGGTTCAGGGATGAGCAGTGGAGTATTTTTGGATGTATGGCAAGTATTACAGTGGTGGTGAGGAGCCGGGTAGTTTTGTGGTTTTTGGGATGTTTTGTGGAGGTGTGGGATTCTGAGCGTTTGGAAAATTGATATCTGGAGTGGTGAGAGAAAATGACAAGTTTGCCAAATTCCGAACTTGATCAAGTTCCTCCTGAAATTTCAACAATTCTGCTCGAGTTGGGACGCACTTTCTTTGGAGACCTGAGCACCATGAGTGACCTCTATCCATTTAGTTGAGTTTTCCTTTCTGGTGTTGTTCAAATCTTCCATCTTTCCATTGTTCCTGCTTCTGATAGGACTAGGAGGAGGAGGAGTAGGTGGAGGGCCTTTGATCTTGTGAAATATGATGACGATGCCAGAGTGCACGAACTAACCTTTGGGAGGGGGGAATGAAAATGAAAAATAAAACAAAAGGTAACAAGTTGGTGAGGATTATAAGGAAAAGACATTGTGATATTTAAACATATAGTGCAAGAATTTAAATCGTGTCCTAATTTGGGAGCCTCGTTGTGCCCGAGGTAGGCCTAGTGACAAATTGATTTGGAAAACTTAGAATGTTAAATGCTTCATTTTATTGATAAAAGTAGATGAATCCCAAATGACACTAAATAACAAGGAATAAAATGTTACTAGTGGACATTGGCCTTATTACATTTCTAAAAGCAAAAAGAAAAGATTCCTATCTATTTGGTCCCAGAAGGGCCTTCCCCAGACTTGGCATCCTTGTCTCCATCAAACAGCTTCACCAGCTCACGAAGTCCCAGCAGAAGGTAGGCTCTGGCCAGGTGTCCACCCTCATTTCCTTCAGCATTCTGGCAGTCCTCGATCCTCTTGAGAAACTTCCTTTCCAGCTCCACTAAACCTCGTTCCAAATATCCCAGTCTCTTGTTGGCACTGACAGCCATGTCTTTCCATTCTTCAATTAGTTTTTGGTGGGCTTCTTGAATCTCACGGTGCTCGCTTTCACATTCCCGAATCCTCTTGCGCATTTGGTTGTATTTGACATATGCTTCAGCCCTTTCATCGATGATTCTGTGACCTCGAACAAACCCGGGTTGACCCAGACCATTGTGATTATCCTCCAACTAGCCTGAATAGTATGGGGTGCAGCCAGCATGGTATCTGTCCGGCTCGATGCTATCTCTTCATAGAACGAGTTTACAGTGCCACATATGCTGAGCTTGGCATTTGTAAGGGCTATCATCGTCCTGGAAGTCGGCCCGAAAGTGACTCATCTTGTCGACCCTTGGTATAACCTGCTTCCTGCCAGCATGTCTCATAACTCGGAGAGGGACATAAGGGTAGGTTCCTCTCAAACCGATCAGTATCAGAAATGGTGCGTCCCTGGATAGGGCGATGAACTCTTTAGTAGGGAACCATTCGAATATATATTGTATTTGATCCTCAGTTAGATTTTCAAATAGCTCCACCCACCCCTTGGCATCTTCTAGCCGAGCAAACATGTTGGGCATGTAGTTCATTTGCCTTGGTTGATGGAAGGCTATATGATCGTCCCAGTCTCTATGCTGAATCTCTTGCCGATATTCACCCCTCTGAAGATGCTCTATGATCCAGAGTTGGAGTAGCAAGTTGCAGCCCTCGAAGTGTTTGGCTCCTTGTTGACACTTTTCCAAGGCTCGGTATATCTCTGCGATAATCATAGGCACTATGCTAAACGGTTGTCCACCAATTCCCTCCATCAAAGTTTTGGTAACCATGGCTAGCCTGGTGTGGATCCTTGATTTCTTCATTGGAAACACTATCATCCCTAAGAAGCAGAACATGAAGACAAAGACCCTTCTGTGAATATGCCCCAACGATGTAAGGGAGAACTCATCCGGATAAGTACGGTAGGATTTGTTGTGACCGTACCTCTCGTACAAATAATCAAAGGGAATGTAGGACTCCTTCAAACATGTCAAGTCTGGATTCTTCTTTAGGCCCATCATTTTGAGATAACCTCTACCCTTGCGATTTTTCGGCATTAACAAACCCGGAGTCTCCCATGGTATACCAGCCAATCCTCTTATTTCCTCTAGCAGGGGTGTCATCTTAATCTCCCCGAAGCGAAACACAGATCTATCACAATCCCAGAATAGAGTAGTAGCTTCTATGATTTTGTTGTTGGGTTGGACCTCCAGGAGGGAATGTAGATTTCTTAGGTATTTCTTGACAAGAGTCTGATCACTAGAATGAAGATCCTCCCACCAGCTTAGCAACCTTAGGTGGATGTTAGTGACCATGCCGAATCTGGGGACTTCGTGCCTCATATTTCTGCAAGACAAAAGGGTTAGGCCCTTACCTTTACCAGACTCGACTATTAAATACCAATAATTGACATAAGACATTTAGTTCTCCAAATAAATGCACAGAACGTGGTAGTGTCCATTTGGGTTTTTGGGAAAACCCAGTGGACTTTGGACAAGGCTATCTTAAAGAGTCATTATGTGGACCACATAACTGACTCAGCTAGGTTTGACCATGATGCATGCACGATTAAACAGAGTAAGGTTTCTATGGGGGTTTTAGACTAGTACCCTTGAGCGGACAACTCAAGAGGGAAAGGCATGGAACCGTCGACTACACCGTTGATCGACCGATTTTACCGCAAATATGCCTTTGCCGGATTTAAAAGGTGATAATATCGGAAGAGCGCAACCACTCATTATAAGCATTGCTATGGTATTTGTTTGGCACAAGTGGAATATGATATTTAAAACATGCTTATGAAATAATTAAAACAAGTTGTCACGTATTTGCACGTTATGAAGTAATTACAGCAATGCTTCATAATTTAAAGCAGTAATAAAGGGAAGTAGTAAAGGGAAGCAGTAAAAGAAATAAAGGAAAGAAACAAAAGACAAGTCAGTTTTGTAATAGGAGAGGGGATTAAATACTTACAGGCATTAAGCAAATAAAGACATATAGAGAAGCATAAAGTCACAAAATAGCCTGAAATGGTAAGAGCCTAAAAGAAATCCCCAGCAAAGTCGTCATGCTGTCGCGCCCCCTTTTTCTCGCGAAATTGGGTTTATGAAATTTGGGAGGACAACTCGTTCCCTTTCGGGAATTGGGTTTTGAATTGAAGAGTCGCCACGTAATGATTTAAGTGCATTAGGACACTAAGAAAGGTTTGATTTGAGTAACCATAGATTGGGTAAGGGCTTGAAATTATCCCAAGGGGAAGGTGTTAGGCACCCCTCAAGATTCACTAGTGTTGTTCCCAGCCAAACTATTGTTGCGACTTAAGTGCAAATAACACATAAGCAAATAAAGGCTTCAAATAAGAGGGAATTTTCACGTAATGGTTACAAATAAATAAAAGTAAGAAAAAGGAACTAAAAAGAGTTGATTTTCTTAAAAGAAATGGTTTAAAAAGATTAAAAGAAACAAAGAAAACAAAGGGAAGGGGGGTCCTAGGTTTATTAATAATATGGATCACCCCACACAATATCCGGTTATCACTCCTCAGTGAGGGGCTACACGTGATGTTATCGCATGGTCATCATATCCATATCTACACTTTCCCACCCCGTTAAGGTATTAAAGCGCGAAATGGTCTCGTTTACTTATTGCTTGCTATTACACGCCCCAGTCCTATCAGTCCCGAAGGTATTTGGGACTACTAATCCTAAAGGGGAGGGATATTGGGCTTACTTGTGGTTTCAAAAGGTAAAAATACTAAGGCGACAAACAAAATATATATGGCAAGTATGGGGAAGCATATAAACAAATGAAAAGGCTAAAACAGACCTCCTTTAAGCAGAGAAAAAATAAGTAGTTAGCATGACTTACACATACTATTTAGGGTCTGATTAAACTTAAAGGATCGAGGCAGACTGATTTATTACATCGTTTAGATAAGAAGCCCGAATCAGGCCTGCCTGCCGGTTGTAGCATATAAAATCTAATTCAGTTAATAAACTTTCACCATATGGCTTGCCTAAGTGTTAGACGAAGACCCTATAGGCATGATATCTACTGATTCCAGAAACAATGAAGTAAACATGAATACATACTGATTTAAGAAAAATTGTCTGTTATTAAAGAAAGGCTAGTTTTAGCAAAAGAGCGTGCATCATTGTTATTGGTTTTGGACTTATAAGCGAGTGAAGCGGTTCAGATTCGATTAAAGCTCCTATAAGCATGCTTTCTATATGTTGTCGATTTTGGACACTTTTATAAACATAGTAAAAAATGCAGAAATCCTATAGGCATGGCATGTCTAGATGCTGAATTTTGTTTAAAGCCTATGAACATGATATCTAATTGCGGTTGATTACTTAAGACCAATAAACATGTTTGCCTAATGAGGAATGCATATGCAAGATTCAGAAAGAACCTATAGGCAGGATATCTATATGATATGCAGAAATTCAGAAATAACCTATAGGCATGGTATCTATATGGGAATGCAAGATTCCTATAGACATGGTGTTTATATGAGAATGAAGGAATTCATAAACTCCTATAGGCAGGTTATCTACCCCTTTTTGCATACATAGTTACCCTTCCCTTGTCACTAGCCATCCCCGAGAGTTTTATTACAAAGTTATTACAGCCAAGAAAGAGTAAAGTAAAGAAAAAATACAATCAGAAAAAGTACAACCAAGGAGAGCCTGATTCAGACTTTCTATCTGAAGTATGAAGTAAACCAACTCCAAGAGATCTTATTTCAAAGCCTTTCTCCCATTTGGATGTGTCAGAGTTCCCTAAGAGCCTCATATGGACTCCGGGCAGTGCTCACACCCAAATGCATTATAGATGAAGACATAGTGCAGTGGAAGTGCCAACCCTCAAGTGTCTAAGTTCAGAGGAAACTCAAGGTCCCAAGGCAAGGCTCACAAGAGAGAGGGGGAACTTGGAGACTAAGAGAGGGTGCAAGTGTAGAATTCTAAAAAGGGGAAAGGGGAAGGGAAACAATTTACATTAATACACATAGGGGTATAGGGAATAGGGAGGTGGTAAGAAGGCAAGGACAGGCTAGTGGGCATACCCAGCAATGGGAAATGCTGGCACACCCATAAGCCTGTTAGAACACATTGTTTAGAGGTTAGGATCCTCTAAGGGATTAAATTAAATCCATAAACAATAAATTGCATATTGTCAGGTGTTAAACTGTAACTCAAAGCACATAAAGGGAAATAGGGAGCGATAATTCATAACAGAAACAGGCAGTAGGACATAAGCATACTAATTTAAATGTTGAATTCTACAGAAAGCAGTAAAGTAGACATGGATACAAAGACTGTAAAAAACACATTATTATGGTGCTGAAGCTTAAATCAAGACATACCAGTTTCAAAGGAAACAAACAAAGAAAAGTAGTAGGTCTTGTAAACAGGCCACAATGCAGACAAGAAGAGAAAGTTATTGTGAGAGAGTATGAGTTCAGAAGGATTCTGATGACTTCTTTGTGAAAAAGGGTCGCACCTTTTATAGTGTGAAAATCATGAAGAAATAAGGTAAGAAAATAGTCAAGGAACTCATTGTCAATCAATTACACAAGACTTCTCTTAATTAAGGGATTCAGATTCAAACAGGAAAAAACAATTTAATGAAAGAAAAATGAAAAAGCACTTTGTGCACAACATGCAATTAAGGGTAAATACATAAAGGTTATTTAAGGACAGAATTTCTGAAATACGTGGTTGCACAAACAAGGCAAGAAAATCAATTAACAGCCAGCAAATCAAAGATCAGGGGTCTTGTATGAATGAGAGTCAAAAAGATGGGAAAGGTTTTTTTTAACTTAAGGGAAATCAGCAAACAATGGAAAGGGAATCAATCAGACCTATTTAGAAGGAATTTGAATCAATCACGAGTTGAAAGCCTTTTTAGAGGAAGATTTATCACATATAAAGAGCACACAAACACGTTGAGTTGAAAGAAAATATTGTGCCATTGCAAAAATCAACAGAAAAATCCAGTGAAGAAAGAGTTTTAGAAGAGTTTAGCCAAAGGTCCGAACCATATGCAAACATGGATGTCCAAACTCGGTTCAGAGACTCGAAGTTGGTCTGAAAGAGTTAGGGGTTCTAAAATAAAAACCCTAATTCAATTAAATCACATAATCAAACTTGGTAGAACCCCCGAATTCTAGTGTTTCCACCTTGAATCAAGTACAGAGATGAGAAGGCAAGTAATCGAAACAGGCTCAGAGGTTTCAGTTCTATGAAACCTCTTGCATGTTTCTTTCAGCAGCAGAAACTCATGAGAAAACAATGATAGCAAGTCACACAGATCATAGTAGCAGAATTCAAAGAAAAATAGAGTAGAAGAAGCTAATACGAAACATCATAGAGAAGACTGATAAGAACAGTAGAAGAAGCATGCTAAGAAATTCAAGAAGAAGCTTTAAACAGAGCTCGGTAAAAGGAACTTAATAAGGAAACTTAAGAACTTAGTAAGAAAATATAATAAGAGAAACATATCATAACACAGTAGAGAAAGCATACAGTAGAAAAGCATACGAGAACATAGTATAGCAAAATACAGCAGAAAAAGCATGTAAGAACATGGTAGAAGAAAATACAAGAACCCAGTAGAAGCAAATACACATAAAAGGAAAAGAAAGTGAGAAAACACTTAAATACTTTCAGAAAATCCTAGATCGGAAAAGAAAGATTTTGAAAGTAGTTTTTTGAAAGAAAGGTCAGGAAAACGTTTAAGACCTTAAGGAAAGCATGGATCTAGAATAGATCTAAGGAAATCGGAAAAACCTCGAAGGGTTAGGGTTTCAGAAGAACCCTAGAAATGAGAAAGGCTTTGAAAAGTCACTGATCTGAGTCGGAAAGGTCAGGATAAGGCTCAAACAACCATGGTACGCCGGAGTAAGGCCGGAGATGGCCGTGGAACCTCGAATCGACAGAGGTCTGGGTACAAACCTTCAAGGTCAGGCCTTGAATCTTCAGAGATCAGGTGTGTAAGAGCAACAGGAGGTAGGTATAAGACTCCCATAGCCCTGGAAGTCATGGATTCCGATGGCTTTCAGGGTGGAAGCGGTAAGAGGCGGCTAGGGTTCTGAGAAGACTCGAGAGAGTTTGAGAGAGTGGAGGGTTTCAGAGGCGGCAGGTAGGTAAAAATGACTTAGGGTTAGTGGGGTTGGTGAATTAAAAAGGGAAAGGAGAGAATGTGGCCGTTGATCATTTTGATCAACGGCCTGGATTAAACGGGGAGCCGGGTGGGTTGGATTTAATTGGGTCAGGGGCGGGTAATTTTAGGAATTGGGCTGGGGTTCAATTGGGTTTAACTAGGGTAGAATTTAGGCTAAAATTGAAATAAGTAGGGCTAGTATTTAAATAGACACTTTTCCCTTATTTATTTTATAAAAAATAGTAAAATGATATCTGGAAACAAATTAAAGGTTCTAAATTAATTAATAATGTATAACTATTGAATTAAAAATACTGAAATCAATTTTGTAATTATAAACGTAATTAAATCTTAAAATAGGCTAATATTGCAATTATACGCAATTTGGCTTTAAATAAATTTTTAAAAATGTGTAAAAATCATACTAGCTATATTTTAGTATAAATATGAGAGTCCAATAAATGAATTACAAAAATGATAATTTGGGGGATAATTATTAGGTTTTTCTTGATAAAATAGGGCAGTAAATTGATTTAAAATCTTTTTTTAAAAAAAAATTGGTATACTTATATATGCATATACATGCTATTTGAAAGGCATTTTGCATATAAAAAATACAGAAAAAATTGGGTATCAACACAACCTTGTCGAATGAGGTTGAATAACCTACACAACTATGTTCCAGGTTAAGCCTCTTCTAGAATGATTCATTGGCAAAGAACTGTGGCCTGATTCTCTCCCAATCAGCCTTTATTTGATCCCACAAAAGCATAAGATTAGCCATCAGTTTGTTATTGTACCACTCACAATTCAAAGTCTCCCACTTCTGCATAATTTCATTCATATTAGGCTTCCTACTTCCGCTTGCACCAGACATTTTTTCTTTAACAAAAGCTAAAAGACTAAGGATGAATATAAATTTAAAGAAATATTATGGAAGTCTATGAATGACTATGAAATTTTCAAATGAAGAGATTGTTAATATAGATAAAGAATTCACCTAATCAATTTAATATCTATAAATGTAAAAGTAACTTTTCAGCTGTTTTTACTATTTTACGTTTAGAGAAATTGAATGAAACAAGATAAGAAGGTGGTAAAACAAGTATGTGGTAAATACAAAAAGAAATGTAACTTCAACCCTAATAAGCCCACAGTTTTTCTATAGTAAAAAAATAACTTCAGCATGAAAAATAACTTTTCAGATCATTTACTGTATGCAAACAAATTTAAATGAAAGATGAAGTAGGTGACAAAAGATAAAAAGTAGATAGTAAATGCAAAAAAGATAAGTATCAACTTAAAAAAATACCAAAACATACAGAAGTTTTTGTCATAAGCTTTTTCAAAATCTTTAGCCCAATGTGCTGAAGTTATTTAGTTCATTTCTAAAAACTCCAGCATATCATAAGCTGAAATTTTTCATTGTGGATTCAATAGTTTTGTCGTAAAGCTTTTTCAAAAACTTCATCCCAATGTGCTGAAGTTATTTAGTTGTTTTCTAAAAACTTCAGCACTTGATAAGCTGAAGTTTTTGTCCTGGACTCGATAGTTTTTGTCGTAAAGCTTTTTCAAATAACTTACGCAGAAACTGCTAAAGTTATTTAGTGGATTTAGTGATGAGCTGAAGTTTTTGTCCTATATTTGACACTTTTGTTATGACTTTTAACCAAAACTTCAGCTTAAAAAGCAGAAGTTATTTACTCCATGCTGAAGTTTAGCATATTTGAATCAATCCAAGTCAACTAAAAAACTAATTAATGCGAATAGAACAAATATTTAAAAGACATCACATAAATGACACAAAATAATGTATATTCACAAAATCCAATTTTTTTTCACTTACATCCTTGGAAAAAAAAAGAAAAAATTAGTTTTTTGTTTACAAATTATTCTCTATTCAAAAAATTCACAAAGTGTTTTCATATTCTCCATAGTCATATCCTAGTTGCTCTTCTTGGGTTTCTTAACTATATTCCATGAACCTTCACTATGTCTTCTACTGATTCACAGAAGCGGCAATACGAGCACCTTACTTTACCACCTTGTACGGACCTTTGAATTACATTTGCCATATTCTTGCATTTTCCACATATGTGCATCTGGGAGGAGTCACTAAGTATGAAAAGGCGTTCATTCAAATTCGCTGCAGCACCATGAGCTATAAGACAGTCACGCTCAATTTCACCAAATTTAATTCCACCAAAGCATTTTCTGTCAGACACAGGTTGACGAAGTTTAGTACTATGATTTTTTTAGCAACTCCCGTCTTCTTTCATAAGAAAAAAATAAGAAAATATTGGCAAAGATATGCTTACTGGTGTGCAGCTGGGAATTCGTGGGAAGCAAAAATAATGAAGGAGAAGTCCAAAATACCTCATATATGATGGGGAGTGGCCACATCAAAAACTCGAGCCCCAGGAAATTTGCTCTTTTTCCTAAAAGTTAGATTTATCAACTAGTAAAAAGAGCAAATTGTCCTGGAGCTCGAGTTTTTGATCTGGTCACTCTCCTTCACATATGAAGTATTTCGACTTTTCCGTCATTATCTTTACTTCCTATGAACTCCCTACTACACTCAATAAACTTGTTTTTGCCAACATTTTCTTGTTTTTCTTTGAATACAAATTTAAAGAAATATGATAGAAGTCTATGAATGACTATGAAATTTTCAAGTGAAGAGATTGTTAACTATTTTTTGTTCAGAGAAATTGAATGTAACAAGATAAGCAGTTGGCAAAACAAGTAAGTGATAAATGCTAGTAGTTGGTAAATACAATAAAAAAATAATAAAAAATAAGGCCACAAAAAGTAGATGATATAGGTGATAAATGACAAAAAGTAGCTAGAAAATGCAAAAAAGATAAGTATCAAGTTAAAAAAATATCAAACACATGCTAAAGTTTGTAAAGCTTTTTTAAAAAACTTCAGCCCAATGTGCTGAAGTTTTTTAGTGTATTTCTAACAACCTCAACTCCTGATAAGCTGAAGTTTTTGTGTTGGATTCGATAGTTTTTTTCGTACAGCTTTTTCAAAAAACTTCAGCCCAATGTGCTGAAGTTTTTTAGTGTATTTCTAAAAACTTCAGCACTTGATAAGCTGAAGTTTTTGTCCTATAATCAATACTTTTGTTATGACTTTTAACCAAAACTTCAGCTTAAAAAGCAGAAGTCATTTACTTCATGCTTAAGTTTTTTCAACAAAAATATGCGTAAAATTCATGATAAAAGACACAAACACATTTGTATGAACAAAAGTGAACTAAAAAATAATTAATGTATATTCACAAAATCCAAATTATGTGCAACCAATCCTCTAATCAAAAAATTCACACATAGTCTCTTCAAAATCTCCATAATCATGTTCTTCTGGAGTTTCATAGCCGCTATCTTTTTTCAACTTTCCATGAGCCCAAAGATTGGCAGCCAATTCTCTCTTGAATGTCAATGACTGACTTTGATCGAAATTGAAGACATCTTCTTTCTTCAACCGCATATCAATTAACTTAAGAGCAAATATACCACAATCAACACTACAAAAAGAACATGAAAAAGAAATTGAAGAATAGTTAACACAAGGGCAAAAAATAATAAACATAAGATGCATCATAAAACATATTCGAAACACGTATTTGTTAGTCTGCTGCGGTGTGTTCATCCACTTAATTTAAAAATTTTCCACATGACTTTTCCCATAAAATTTAATGTATGCCCCAAAATCCAAGCATTTGAGACAATGTGGGATCAACCGTGCATAATTTCTGACATGTTCAAGCGCACGTTCATATGTTACACTGCACATGGAATCATACACATATATAATTTTATCTTTAAAGTCCAGAATTCCAAAAAAGTAGTAGGTAGATATCTGGCCCATCCTTGGCTTAAGTCGAAATGGAAAGAATATTTTTCTGGCAGATGCCCATGAGATACCACAGGAAAGGTCGAGGCCTTTTACGTAGTTGGCCACCTTTTCATTCGTTGATTCTTCCTCAAACCAACTAAAGTCTGTAAGTGGCTGAATAACCGCTTCTTCTTCTTCTTCAGCCTGTTGTTTGGATATCCTCTTTCTCTTTGATTTGCTCTTTTTTTGATTCTCCATTCTCTATTGTTTCCTTTTTTTAATTATCTCCATCTGTTCTACTGAAGGATGAATACCAGCCAGCTTAGTCATATACTGATCAAAAAGTAAATCTGTTACTGCACATCTTGATTTTGGATAACCTGAAAGGTGATAGCAATATTTTTTGCGCAAGTAATATATGCCCACTTCAATATGCTGCAAATGAAGGGGTGTCACCTAGATGTATGATGAAACTGGATATATAAAAAGCCTATGATTCAATAGAATGGGGCTATATGGAGCAGATATTACAAGCATTAGCATTCCCAGAGCAGTTTATAAGATGGATCATGACATGTATGGAAACTGTCACATACACAATCATGATAAATGGTGCACTAACTAAGCCATTTGATGCTAGGAAAGGATTGAGGTAAGGGGACCCTCTTTCACCATTTCTATTTGTGCTTGCAATGGAGTACTTGATAAGGAAACTAAAGAAACTAGCTGAAATACCAAACTTCAACTTCCATCCCAAGTGTGCTAAGATGCAAATCTTGCAACTTGGTTTTATTGACGATCTATTATTGTTTTGCAGGGAAGACATTGGATCAATTAAAATATTATTCCAATGCTTTATGGAATTTTCAAAAGCATCTGGATTGCAGATAAATAAAAACAAAAGTTCAATTTTCTTTGGAGGAGTCACAAATGAAGAGGAGGAGGAGATCCTAGCATTTATTGGAATTCAGAGAGGAGTTCTACCAGTTAGATACCTTGGTGCACCACTGAGCTCCAAAAGAATATCTATAGCATAGTGCCAACCACTCATTGACAAGATAATGGGAAGAATTACCTAATGGACTGCAAAATTCTTGTCCTTGCAGGAAGGATTCAGCTCATAAAAAGTGTTCTGTTCTCCATCCAAACCTACTGGGCCCAAATATTTGTTCTGCCAAAGAAAATTACAAAACTTATTGAGGCAATTTGCAGGAGTTTCTTATGGATGGGAGAAGGTAAAGTGTCAAAAAAAGCTCTATTAGCATGGGATAAAGTATGCCTCCCTAAGTCAGCAGGTGGATTCAATATCATGAATATAGCAATCTGGAACAAAGCTGCCATATGTAAGCAATTTTGAAACTTATGTAAAGAGAAGAAGAAGCTATGGGTACAATGGGTACATAGTTATTACATTAGAGGAAGAAATATCTGGACAGTACAGTTAAAGCAAGCTTCATGGATGGTAGGCAAGATCATGAAGACACATAGGACTATGATGGAAGCAGGATTCAGCCAGGATGATATTACAAATATGAATAGCTGTTCTATCAAACATATTTATCATAAGTTGCGAGGTACATTTGAGAAAGTAAGTTGGAGGAAAGTAGTTTGTCACAATGGAGGATGTCCCAGATGGAAATTTGTACTAACTATGACAGCACATGGAAGATTATATACAAAGGATAGATTGCAAAGATGGGGAATGGCAGTTGATCAAGATTGTATCCTCTGTAACAATGAAAAGGAAACCATACAATACTTGTTCTTTGAGTGTTCTTATTCAAAAACACTGTGGAGTAAACTGTTAGAGTGGCAAGGCATTGACATACCAGTACAAGGTTGGAAGAGGAGCTAAAATGGGCAGAGAAATGGGCCAAAAGAAGAAATGCAGCAGCTGAATTATACAAGATGGTACTAGCAGCAACAATTTACTATGTGTGGCAGGAAAGAAATGGTAGAATTTTTCAAAACAAGACGAGAAGATGGGAGACAGTTTGCAAGCTGATAGTCCAAGAGATACACTGTCGTAGCAACAGGAAAATAGAATTTTTTTTGCATAGTTTAAATTGGTATCCAGTGTAATAGATGTAGATACTACATAGGGGATATGGGGTGAAATTAGTTTGATAGGCAATTATGTAAGGGTTTGATTTACTTGTAAATATTTGCCTGGTAAATGAAAGATTTAATTACCAAAAAAAAAATTCTTCAAAAAAAAAAAATATGCTGCAAATGGACAACAACAAATGATAACATGTGAAATAACAACTTCAGCATGCATAACTATGAAGTTTAGAAAAAACGCATTACAAAACTACAAACAGCATGACAAAAACTTAAGCATATTCAGTTTGAAGTATTGGGCTGAAGTTTTAGAAAATAAGCTAAAAAAATTCAGCAGTTTACTATGAATAAAGCTGAAGTTTTCAAATTACAGTACAAAAACTTTACAATAAAAAATAAGCTGAAGTTTTAGGAAATACAGTTGAAAACCAATTCAAAAAACAAACTTAATAACTTACTTTATCCGCAAGATCAGAGTTAGGATCCATAACCTCGGTAAAGAATGATTTTGCAATATCAACTTCAGCTAATCTGAATCGATTGGAATCATATTCATTGGCATCCATCTCCAACCACTCTGTAAATCTTTGCATCAATCCGCTGTCTTGATTAACATAATGAAAGGGACACCTTCGTGTATTCTTTCCTACTTTCCAATCTTGCCCCATTTGCTTTTGTTTATGAACTATGTAAGGAGATCTCAACCAAATACTCTCCAGACGAATCATTTTCCTTTTTTATCTGGTTTTCCTTTTGCTTGCTCTTCCTGCTGTTCCGTCACAACTAACTGCTGTTGTTCAGCAGCAGGGGGGAAACCACAGCCATCGTGGCAGATGCTTGACCAACTCCCTGCTGTTCACGATGTTCTTGTCTCTCTTCACAAACAACAATAAGAGCAGAATTACCTTCTGAATCAGTCCCAAGTGAAAATGAACATAAATTGAAGTTGGAGATATCACTGGTGTCACACATAGGAGAATTGGAAATCTTCCTTATCTTAGGATTTGGAAGAAGTTGTGATGCATCAGATGAGATCTGCAAAAGCAAGGAAAATATAAACATAAATAAAACTGATACAAAACACAAATTAGGCAAAAAAAATAGCTTGTAATCGAATTGTAGAAAATAACTACCTGGTCTAAGTGTTGAGACACAGATGGTGTTTGCATTCCAATAGATCCTATATCTTCATGCAAAAAAAAACTAAATAATACTAACTAAATTTTATAAAATAATACCAACACTCTTCACACATGTCTGTGAGGCAACATGTGTGAATAAATGTATTTCTCCTTTTTGATATAGCTGCATAACTTAACAAATTCTTTTTGAGCTACCTCGAGTCTTTCTGAAAAATCATTCAAAAACATAACAAAGAAAATAAAGTATGTAAAATTTCAAACTGTAAAAAATATACTTCGATCAAATATAATAAATTCATAATCTATAGAATACCTTTCTCGATATCAGCATTTCCAGCTTCATTCAATTGTGAACCAACGTCGAGGAGCATTGGTGTATTCTCTGGAAGGTTTTTCTCAACTCTACCTTCATTCAATTCAGCATCATTAGAGAGTTTTTGAGTTGTGTCAATTGAAGCACAACTAGTTTCAACTTCCACTGCATATTCATAAAGAGGGGGAATAGATCAACTAGTTTTTCTATATATATAACATAGTAAAAATTTATACCTGTAGTGAATATTTCACTACAGGACATTATCAAAAAGATCAGTTAAAACTTCTTTATACCGTACCCAACAATTTCACTACACGATATTATAAAAAAAAGTTAAAACTTCAACTTTAAGAAGGCTGAAGTTTGCCAGTCACAAAATAAAAACTTCTACAGTTACAAAAAAAAACTTCAGCTCTAGAGCTGAAGTTGGACAGTTACAAAAACAAAAACTTCAGCTCTAGAGCTGAAGTTCACCAGTTACAAAATAAAAACATTCAGCAAAAAAAACATGCTGTAGTTTTTACAAAAAAACACAAAACATGAAACAAAACTTCAGCTCCTATCTAAGGTATCATTGAACTATTATAAACTTCACACTTTATACATGTAGTAACAATTTCTTGTGTATCACCACCTAGAAGTTCTTTGCAAATAGCTAGTGCTCCTCCATACCGATCGTCTTTCCCAATAGTTCTAGACACATCACTCGCTTTCAGTTCTAAAGTACCAACAAGTGCTTGATCTCCATCGCCAAACAAATTGCCTTTTGCAATATCACTTTCCAAAGCACAACTCGGTGCATGTTTTTCAGTACCAACAACTTGATTATCTGCACCTTTCTCAGTCGTTAACTCTTCATCATTTCCATCTTTACTCTATCTACAAACACTGGATTGTTCCTCTCCACCTTGTTGTTGAACATGTTCATCGCCTTCAACAGCCGCTTCCTTACATGTAGCATTATCATCTGCGACATTATGCAATGCATCATGAGTACTATGTTCTTCAGTCTCAACCACTTGATTATTGGCACCTTGCTTGCTTCCAATATTCTCAGTTGATAACTGTGCTTCATCATTTCCATCTCTGCTCAATCTATCAGCACTAGAACGTTCCTATTCAACTTGTTCTTGAACATGTTGATCGCTTTCAAAAGCCGCTTCCTCACGTATAGCATTTACATTTGCGAATTTATCTGATACATCATCAACAACATTAATATCCGATGGATGTTCGTAACAGTCGTTCACCCTATTATATTCTCGATGGTTACTCAAATCAAAATTGCCATCGTCCATTCCATTTGATTTGTTGACAATCTTAAACAACTGTTCAAACTTCCCACCGAAATATTCCTAGAAAAAAAACTACTAACAATGGTTAATCTGAATAACATAAGCAGAAATAAAAAGACTTCTCTATAAATTAGCTTACCTTCACTTTTACAAAAATCGCATCCACAATAGCAGATCGCTCCTCCTTTTTAAACTTATCGAAAACTTCTTTCACGACCTTTCTTCTTTCTTTTTCTGCATGCCTTTGAACCTCCATCGTTAACCTCTAGAATAGACACACAACAAAAATTCAAATATAGAAGAAAACTTCAGCTCAAAAACATGTTGTACTTTTACAAAAACAAAACCAAAAAACTTCAGATCAAAACTTACAGAACATATTGTGTCGAGTAATTCATTGTCATCAAAGTCAGTTGTAGAACGGTTAGAACGACTCTGGATACGAGATGATTCACCAATAAAAAGAGTTCGATTCGCTTCTTTTGATCAACTCTGACTACGTGGTGATTCACCAATAACAGGAGTTCGATTCGCTTCTTTTGATCGACTCAGAGTACGTGGTGATTCACCAGTTGAAGGAACCGCGTTAAGTACCTTTGAACGAATACGGCTGCATGGTAATTGTCCAATTAAAGGCATTGAATTCAATTCCTCTTCTGTAGGAATTATATCCAATACACTAAAGTTGCGATAATTCTATTTAATACAAAAAAGTATATTATAAGGGGGGAAACTAATACATCAACATATAAACACAAAGACAAACAAAAAAAATTAAGTTACATCATGACTACTGAACATATCAAAAAGTTCGGAAAATTTAGGCTCTCCCACACATACATAACATAACATCTTGGGAACATGAGGGGTATCAAGGTACTCATCCTCTCTTATATACTTCTCCCGAATATCAGGGAAGCACTCATAGAACCAAGCACCATTATGGAAATCCACCAAGTTTATACTCAGTTGAACGTAATTTGTTATGCTTGTCCAATGCATGTTTTAGTGAATAAATGAGCTTCTCATAAGCCACATTACCTCAAGGATATTCAGCACAAACCTTATCATCTTCAACAATAGATGCATACTCCTCCATCACAGATGACTCAGTCTTTTTTCCAAATAAAATAGACTCTACAACAAGAATTTCCATAAGTTTCACAACATCATCATCGCTCTCGCATATGTGTATGTGATTCACAGCAATCTTTGGAATTTCATTCCGAGTCATAAAATCTCGAATATCCTTCAAAGCCACACCCTTGGACTTACCAAAATAGCGCTTCAGAATATTGCTCTCTCGATTAATTGGTTTTTCATCATTATGTGCTGTGATTCGCAAACCGCACATAATGTGAAAGTCTTCAAGGGTGAAGGAAACATCATGGCCAAATATCTTGAAACTAATGGAGTCTCGATCATTGGTGAATATTCAAGAAAGACACAGACAATGAACCAACTTCATGCTGCATTTGAAATTATCCATAGCCATAATGTATCGAAATGTACCATTATTAAGCTTATCTTGTTGTGTAGGAGTCAAGAAATTTGCAATTAAACTCTTCAAATCGTGGTTCCCCTTCCAATAACCCCTACATTTAAACCAATCTCGAAACTCAAAATATCTTTGCCCTGGTCTTGTAGGTGGAGGGGCAGGGACATAAGGATCTGGGGGTATTATAGGTTGTCTAGGTGCTTTAGGTTGTCTAGGTGCTTTAGGTGCCACCTGTTCAAAAAAAGTAAAATATACAAAAAATAACATCGGGACATTATCAAAAAAGATCAGTTAAAACTTCAATCTCTTAGAAGGCTGAAGTTCGACAGTTACAAAACAAAAACTTCAACTCTAGAGCTGAAGTTCGACAGTTACAAAACAAAAACTTTAGCTCTAGAGCTAAAGTTCGACGGTTACAAAACATAAACTTCAGCTCTAGAGCTGAAGTTCACCAGTAACAAAATCAAAAACTTCAGCTCCTAAAGCTGAAGTTCACTAGTTACAAAACACAAAACATTCAGCAAAAAAATATGTTGTAGTTTTTACAAAAAACAAAACACAAATTCAAATCCAAAAATAATGCCAAAACATGGGGAAAAAAACTTCAGCTCCTATCTAAGGTATTATCACTTTAATAGTATCATCTATTTAACTCTCAAAATTTTTAAAAATTTGGACGTCTAATCACTGAAGAATTTATAGAATTTTCATCAATAACATAAAAACTCATTCAAAAAACCTAAAAACACAATCGTAAAAGTAAAACTAATGCACTTATCAAACTAAAACCCTAAGAAACTATTTAATCATAAATACATGAATATCAAAACCAAAACCAGAAATAAAACCCAGAAATCGTAAAATAAAACCCAAAAAGTTAATGCAATGTACCTTAATTAAATCGTAATGTGGGAACAACGACGACTAGCAGTTGAAAATTCAAAACAATGACGAAAACCGTTTGATTTTAGAGAAGAACAAATCAAAAAATGCAAATAACGGGAGAGAAAGACAGAGACAGTAGAGAACTAACATATACTTGGAGAGAAAGTAGTCTTTTAATAAAGAAGGGCAAAATAGTCTTTTTAAAAGGCTTTTAACATAAAAATGGGTACGGGTGCAACAGAAAGACAAAGCGACTACAAGTTAAAAAGGGGAGCCCTATTTTTACTATTTCATAAGCTGCTTTCGGCGTTCAAGCCCGTTAGTATTGGCCTACTATAGTTTTTCTAGATGTGATGCTAATAATGTTTTGTATTTTTCTTTGGCGAAATAAATAAATGATCCCTTTAAGTTGTCCTTAACGATCAGACAAACATCCTAACTGACCCATTTATCATTTTGATACTTTAAGTGTCTATTAAATGTGTCTTGTAAACACCTTGCATTGACATGGCAAATCAATTGGGTCTCATTAAAAACTGAGCGCGTGAGGACTTCAATTACATTGTTTTCTTTTTTCTCTTCAGTTTAACTTATTTTTATGTTTGGCACACACACCACATTTTCTTATTTTTTTTCCTCCAAATTATTTCCACCTTCTCCCCCAAAAATTTCTTCCACCAACAAACCATCCTCTAGTATCGACAATCCCAACTATTTAGCAAAGCCAAAGCTTGTGAGCTAAGGTAGCAGGAAGAATCTTCAGTTGGGGTTGCACTAATGTGCTCATATGGACTGTGGTGGCACAGACAGGTGCACGATGTGTTATGCAGTGATTTTGGAAAACTTTGGAATAATTTTTGGCATGTTCGAGGATGAACATATATTTAAGTGGGGGAGAATGTAAGGATCGGACCGGTCATTTTGAACTCTAGTATGTCATTCGGCGGTTTGAGGCTTTGAGTAGCTTCACTTCATGTATTATGACTTGCATGTGTAGTCAGATTAGATTTTCGGGAAGATCAGAGTTGGTTTGGAAGAATAATTCTCAATTCTAAAGCTTTAAGCTGGAAGAGTTGACCAACGTTTGACTTTCGAGTAAACAACCTTGGATCGGAGTTTTGACCGTTCTGTTTGGTCCGGATAATGTAATGACCCGACCGGTCATTTTGAATAAGTACTATCTCGTCTCCCCATATACTACTAAATTCATGTTTCACGGTTCTTATGTAACTTGTTGGGGAAATTGGTTTGGGTTCGGAAAGGTTTATGAAAGGAATTGAGACACTTACTCTCCAAGAAGAGAGTTTAAGTTGAATTAAATTGACCGGAAGGTGAAATATGAGTAAACGAATCCGGAATGGATTTTTGATGATTTCGATAGCTCTGTATGGTGATTTTGGATTGAGGAGCATGCCTCGAAAATTATTTAGAAGTTTGTAGTTTAAGTAGGCTTGAAATGGCGAAAACGAGAAGTCACAATTTGGGAGTTTGACCGAGGGGTTGACTTTTTGATATCGAGATCAAAATCCGATTCAAGAAGTTGGAATAGCTCCATTATGTCATTTATGACTTGTGTGCAACATTTGGGGTCAATCGGACTTGATTTGATAGATTTCGGCGTTGTTTGTGGAATTTGAAAGTTCCTAAATCCTTAGGCTTGAACCCGAGGTGGATTTGGTGTTTTAGTGTTGTTTTGAGTAATTCAAAGACTTGACTAAATTTTTATGATGTTATGGGATATGTTGGTACATTTGGTTGAGGTCCCGGATGAGTTTCAGAGTAAATTTTGAGCGAGTTCGAACGTTTCGGAACTCTAAGATGGTTCTGGCACTTTGGGAGTGCGGACCGCACCAAAATTTTGCATACCACAGAGGGAAGTGCGGACCGCACACCATTTTGTGTGGACTTCAGTGCGGACCGCACAAAATGGTGTGCGGCCGCACACCAAAAATGGTCCGCAGGATCGCTGGTCCGACTTTGGAATCTCATATCTTTTGATCTACATCGAATTTGGGGAGGATTCAAAAACGAAGGTTGTAGATCTGTGAATCTAGTTTTCAAAACATATTATAATAGGGATTTGGACATCTTTAGAGAAAGTTATGGCCAAAATACTAAAGCTTATCACTGCAGTCAAAACCTGTGGGGACAACAGTCATTTTTGTGCGAACCGCACTGGTTTTTTGCGGACAACACTCGTTTTTGTGCGGTCCGCAGTGGTGGAAATCCGGAGGGTGCTCTATAAATATGAGGTTTTGGGTTTTATTTAATATTTTGACCTAGAGAGCTCGGATTTTGGCGATTTTTTCAAAGGTTTTTCAAGAAATTCATCGCGGTAAGTGATTCTAACTCAGATTTGGCTAGAGTACATGAATCTATCATTGAATTTATCATTTAGTTCGTGATTTGGGATATAATTTGGGAAAAATTGTGAAATCTTTCAAAAATGTAAAATGATGATTTGAAGGACCAAATGGTATCGGAATTGGCTAATTTTTGTATGGGTGAACTCGTATCGGAATGGGTATTCGATTTTTGTAAATTTTGTCAAATTTCGAGGTGCGGGCCCGGGGAGTTGACTTTTCTTGGCTTTTCACAAATTGTATAAAAATCATAGCTTTGTTAATTGGAATTATTTTCTCTTGCATTCTTAGATGTATACAAGTCGTTTTTGGCTAGAATGAGCCGAGCATTGATGAACTGGAAAAAGGAAAAGCTAAATTGATTATTGAATTGGCCGAATTGAGGTATGTATCTTGTCTAACCTTGTGTGAGGGACTACCCCTTAGGATTTGAGTCCTCTATGTTAATTGTAGTCCGTGCACGCGAAGGTGACGAGCGTGTGCTCGGTCTTATCTGTGGGAGAATTGCCCTTTAAGATTCTTAGGTCCTTATGCTCATTATGTGGAAAGTATCCCGTTATGGTTGGGTTTCCTAATTGCTTAAATTACCTCTATATGCTCCATATGATGTTATTCCCTTTCCTCTAATCGTACGTGTTACTTGACCCTTAATTGCCTTAATTGAAGCGATTGTTCTTCTTATCATTTTGTTATCTCTAAATTGTAAATTCCTCTAAATCGTTTTGTTACCTCTATAGCTGTGTGTTTACTTTGGGACTACAGGACGATATTCCGAGAGATTCCCAGCATATATATTGAGGATAACAAGAGATCCTCGGAATACCAAGAGATCCCCAATACATATATTGAGGATACCAAGATATCCTCGGGATACCAAGAGATCCCTGGCATTTATATTGAGGATACCAAGAGATCCTCGGGATACCAAGAGATCCCTGACATTTATATTGAGGATACTAAGAGATCCTCGGGATACCAAGAGATCCCCAACACATATATTGAGGATACCAAGAGATCCCCAACACATATATTGAGGATACCAAGAGATCCTCGGGATACCAAGAGATCCCAACATTTATATTGAGGATACCAAGAGATCCTCGGGATACCAAGAGATCCCCAACACATATATTGAGGATACCAAGAGATTCTCGGAATACTAAGAGATCCCCAGCATATATATATTGAGGATACCAAGAGATCCTCGGGATACCAAGAGATCCCTAGCTCATATTCGGAGGATACTGAGAGATTCCTGAGTATTTGCATTTGGGTCTACAGGACGGTATCCTGGGAGATCCCCGGTTGTTATCTCTGCGTTGAGTTGTACTCCTACTGTGATCATTTTGTCTCCGTTGTAATTGTTGTTATCAATTCAAGTGTTTTAATGGTTTAGATTTCTTTACTGATGTGATCCTTTGTGTTGGAACCCATAGTGTTTACAATACCTCGCCTTATTTTTATGTATATTTCAATACTTCAAATTTCAACAATTGTTATATTTTTAACTCAATTGATTTCTCAATTAAATTTTCCTTAAAGCATTTGAGGTTGTATTTTACTTGAAAAGGAATTTCTACTAAGTTAATTTATTAAATCCCTTGTTAAAGGTGAAAATCATCCGATGTTGTATTTCAATTGAAAATGGTACCTTCTTTATTCAAATGATTTCTAATAATAACTTTATCTTTTCTCGTTGAATTCCTAGTTGGTTTATACATTGTACCCTACTTTATGTTATGTAAATGAGACTCCTTGAACATTTTAATTGTATTGATTATGGCCCTATGTACTGAGTAGCATGAGAACGTTGTTGCGTAAAGTGAGATAGAAATATGTGGGCATGAGGTGTCGGGTGTGCTAAAGGTTTGATAGTTGAGGTTATGATATAAGACATCGAGTTTTAGATGGCTGGAATTGTGCATCAGAAATGATATAATTTATTGAGTTGACCTCGCCTTTCTTAATTGAGTACATTTTTGACTTGTCTGTGTCCCAGCTATGTTGGTGTTAATTTACTTGGTTAACTTCGTTTCCATCTGTGTTTCCCTTATTGTTTCTACTGTTTGTGGTTGAGTTTTCTCCCTGTTGTTGATATTAACTTGTTATCGTATCCCGATTGTTTATCGTTATATCATGTTCAATTTATTTGACCAGTAGGTGTCTGGACTGTTCCTCGTCACTACCCTACCGAGGTTAGTCTTGATACTTACTGGGCATCGCCGTGGTGTGCTCATACTATACTTCTGTACATTTTTGTGTACAGATTCAGGTATTTGATCGGTAGTAGCTATGCGAGTTGTTGTGGTAGAGACTCAAGGTAAACCTTCTACAGCGTTCACGGGCCTCGGAGTCACCTTCATTTGTACTTATTTCCATTTGTTCCTTTTTGTTTCGGAGCAGTGATGTATTTATTTTGTATAACTACTCTAAAAAGGCTTGTGACATGTACTACCGATTTTGGGAATTGTAAATTATTAAGAGTTATTGAACTTAAAGTTGGAAAATATCAATGTTATTTCAGTTAATATTAGGCTTACCTAGTTTAGAGACTAGGTGACATCACGACTCCTTCAGAGGGATTTTTGGGTCGTGACAAGTTGGTATCAGAGCTTTAGGTTCATAGGTGCTAGAGTTTAGTAGAGTATTGCAGATCAGTACGGAGACGTCTGTACTTATCTTCGAGAGGTTACAGAACTATTAGGATAACCTCACTTCTTTCATTCCTTATCGTGTGGCGTTTATTCAACTTGAAGCGTATAACTTATGTTGTTTTACATCCAATCGTGTATGAAATTGCGCACTCGGTAATAACTATGCGCCAACGGTTAGTAGTACCACCGAGGGGTTATAAGGGAGCCAGGATTGCTCAATCATTGTTACCAGGTGTTGCCAAGATTGAAGATGCGGAAGTATTGAGAGATCACCTAGTGAATCATGTAGGGGTGAAATGGACCCTGGCGTCTGGTTGACTTATATGAGCTGTGAAGGTTAACATTGTGGATTATCGGATGTTGCGACCTATGGCTTCATTCCAAGTGAGGGGAGTCCACTATTAACGATCAAATTGCGTGGTCATGTGTTATACTAATTTTGGCCCGAGATGTATTTATGTGGTATTGAAAGGTTTTCCAAAACTTGTATATGATCAAGAGCTGAGATTTGAATGGGATGATGATGAGACTTGTGATATTCCCGCGCCCTTAATAATTCTACATTTCAGTATCAACAGGGTCATGGAAACATATTAGTATACTCATAGTGCTCCAGTTAATCAGGGCACTCGCGTAGGGCAGTAATCTTTAAATGCAATACTGGCATGGGATTTTCTACAATGGATATCCTAGTTATCCGACACAAATTCAGTATGAGCAATTTGACCGCAGATTGGTTGTTATGAATATGATGATACTAGGAACATCAAGAGAAATTGTCCCAGACTTTGGAGAAATCTATTCCATCAAAGTACACGTGCCACACACTCCATTACAATTACTACTCTACTTACACTACCAGTTAGGGATGGAGGACAAGCGGGTAGATAGCGCCTAAGAGGTGGAGGCCCGACCCACTGATATATTTGCTATGGTATAGCTGAGGTCGCTACACCAGATGGTGTCGTTACAAGTATGATCTCGAGTTATTATAAAGTAACAATTTCCTTAACTTGATTCGGTTATGAGTATCGAGGAAAGTCCTCCTAATATGCTCTACTCATGAGCGAGCTTCGAAATCTTAAATTTACTTATGTGAATACTCCTGTTGGTAGATTATATGGAGATAACTATGTCTATCATTATGTGTTAGTCATTAAAAAAAATACTTGCGATGTGGGTTTTGATGTAATTTCAGGAAAATTGATTTAAATTGTGAATTTCATTCCCTATCGGTATGAGGGTTCATTATATGTTGTGATTTTGTTCGACGGAATTTATTTAGAAGAAAAAGAAAGGAAATGGAAAATTTCAGTTGGCGCAATGTGCATATTATTTGTGATACGGAGTTGAGGATGGGATCCTCGTATTTTTATATGATGTGAGATATTTAAACTAGCTACAAGCTGCGGTAGATGTTATATAAGGACGAGGTCCTTGTGGTGAAAAATTTATGTGTTTAAATTCTCCCTTGTGAAATTAAAAATTTGTACTATAGTACTTATAGGGAGTCATGCCTATGAGGCTTATTTGAAAATTTTGTATGAATATTTTTGTGCATAATTTGCCAAATTGTATTGTAACTATTGAGTTTAGCCCACAAGATAAGTGCCTAGGTGGCGTTAAATGTGACTCGTTAATTCAGGTAATTAATTACGAGGTCTTCATGCCTCGTTGTTAGAAAATGGAGGTTTGAAACGAGATTTTTGTTGGCATGAGATTAATTGGCGATTTGTAATCGATTATGAACAACTATTAAGATTAGAGAAGTGGTTATGGTCATACATATAATACGTTTCATGGATATCATTATGATAATACCGTGATTGTAATGTAGAGATTAGTGTTATTGATATATACATTTCGGTGCTTTGTTGGGTTGTGGATGTGTTGCTAGGAGTTGTTTTGGTGTTACTCTGACACGTGGATAAGCCTAATTACAGGGGAGACTCTGCACAAATTTCTGAAAAATTTAGGACATTGAGTTGTGCAAAGAAAGAGATAAGTTACATTATGTGTTTGAGGATGGACTCTACTTATTATTTGAGTACGAATGACCCTAAGTGGGGGGGATAATGTAACACTCCAGATTCGAGGGGTGCAAAGACACGAGTTTCTATAGCCAATCGAGATTAATATCATGTGTTGATGTGAAGATCGGACCCTTATGGAAATGACTGGAGAGTAAAAAATTTGGTCTTAAAGTTTACAAATATGGATAAAGGAAATAATCTCAATTGAAATGGTGTTGTCGGACTTATTTTGAATGCGGTAATATGGGATCAACCACGAGTATATGTGTAAAAGTAGAAACATCAAGTTTGAAACCTCAGAATAATTTTAGTACGTCCGAGGACGAACGTTTGTTTAAGAAGTGGAGAATGTAACGACCCGAGCGGTCGTTTTGAATAAGTACAACCTCGTCTCCCTATATACTGCTAAATTCATGCTTCACGGTTCTTATGTAACTTGTCGGAAAAATTGGTTCGGGTTCGGAAAGGTTTTTGAAAGGAATTGGGACACTTAGTCTCCAAGAAGAGAGTTTAAGTTGAATTAAATTGACCGGAAGGTGAAATATGAGTAAACGAATCCGGGATGGATTTTTGATGATTTCAATAGCTTTATATGGTGATTTTAGATTTAGGCGCATGCTTGGAAAATTATTTGGAACTTTGTAGTTTAATTAGGCTTGAAATGGCGAAAACGGAAAGTCACAATTTGGGAGTTTGACCGAGGGGTTGACTTTTTGATATTGAGATCAAAATCCGACTCAAGAAGTTGGAATAACTCCATTATGTCATTTATGACTTGTGTGCAAAATTTGGGGTCAATCGGACTTGATTTGATAGATATCGGCGTTGTTTGTTGAATTTGAAAGTTCCTAAATCCTTAGGCTTGAACTCGAGGTGGATTTGGTGTTTTGGTGTTGTTTTGAGTAAATCGAAGACTCGACTAAATTTTTATGATATTATGGGATGTGTTGGTACATTTGGTTGAGGTCCCGGAGGCCTCAAATGAGTTTGGAATGAATTTTGAGCGAATCCGGACGTTTCGGAACTCTGAGATGGTTCTGACACTTTTGGGAGTGCGGACCGCACCAAAATTTTGCATACCACATAGGGGAGTGCGGACCGCACACCAAAAATGGTCTGCAAGATCGCTGGTCCGACTTCGGAAGCTCATATCTTTTTATCTACAAGGAATATGAGGAGGATTCAAAAATGAAAGTTGTAGATCTGTGAATCTAGTTTTCAGAAACATATTATAATAGGCATTTGAACATCTTTAAAGAAAGTTATGGCAAAAATATTTAAGCCTGTCACTGCAGTCAAAACCTGTGCGGACAACTGTCGTTTTTGTGCGGACCGCATTGGTTTTGTGCGGACAACACTCGTTTTTGTGCGGTCCGCAGTGGTGGAAATCTGGGGGGTGCTCTATAAATACGAGGTTTTGGGTTTTATTTAATATTTTGACCTAGAGAGCTCAGATTTTGGCGATTATTTCGAAGATTTTTCAAGAAATTCATCGGGGTAAGTGATTTTAACTCATATTTGGCTAGAGTACATGAATCTATCATTGAATCCATTATTTAGTTCATGATTTGAGATAGAATTTGGGAAAAATTGTGAAATCTTTCAAAAATGTAAAATGATGATTTGAAGGACCAAATGACATCGGAATTGGATAATTTTTATATGGGTGAACTCGTATCGGAATGGGTATTCGATTTTTGTAAATTTTGTCAGATTCCGAGGTATGGGCCCTGGGAGTTGACTTTTGTTGATTTTTCACAAATTGTATAAGAATCATAGCTTTGTTAATTGGAATTATTTTCTCTTGCATTGTTAGATGTATTCAAGTTGTTTTTGGCTAGATTGAGCTGAGCATTGATGAACTGGAAAAAGTAAAAACTAAATTGAGTATTGAATTGGCCGGATTGAGGTAAGTATCTTGTCTAACCTTGTGTGGGGGACTACCCCTTAGGATTTGAGTCCTCTATGCTAATTGTAGTCCGTGCACGCGAAGTGACGAGTGTGTGCTCGATCTTATCTATGGGAGAATTGCCCTTTTAAGATTCTTAGATCTTTATGCTCATTATGTGGAAAGTATCCCGTTATGGTTGGGTTTCCTAATTGCTTAAATTACCTCTATATGCTCCATATGATGTTATTAGCTTTCCTCAAATTCGTACGTGTTACTTGACCCTTAATTGCCTTAATTGAAGCGATTGTTCTTCTTATGGTTTTGTTATCTCTAAATTGTAAATTACTCTATGACTCCGTGTATATAAGCTAGGTGTCCAAATTGTTATGGTTGTCGGTGTAGTTATCACGTGCCTGTTATGTCTTATTTTTTTGTTAAGGTTATTGCACTTCTTGGTTTTCCTGTGATTCTCTTGTTGCTGTGCATTCATACTCCTGGTGGTTGAATTCCTTGTGATTGGGTTGTTGGATTGTTTTTGAGTATTCTTCGTGTTGCTGCTATGTGTTTACTTTGGGACTACGGGACGATATTCCGGAAGATCCCCAACATATATATTGAGGATACCAAGAGATCCTCGGGATACCAAGAGATCCCCAACACATATATTGAGGATACCAAGAGATCCTCGAGATACCAAGAGATCCCCAGCATATATATTGAGGATACCAAGAGATCCTCGAGATACCAAGAGATCCCTGACATTTATATTGAGGATACCAAGAGATCCTCGAGATACCAAGAGATCCTCAGCAATTATATTGAGGATACCAAGAGATCCTCGGGATACCAAGAGATCCCTAGCTCGTATACGGAGGATACTGAGAGATCCCCAAGTATTTACATTTGGGACTACAGGACGGTATCTTGGAAGATCCCTGGTTATTATCTCTGCGTTGAGTTGTACTCCTACTGTGATCATTTTGTCTCCGTTGTAATTGTTGTTATCAATTCAAGTGTTTTAACGGTTTAGATTCCTTTACTGATGTGATCCTTTGTGTTGGAACCCATAGTGTTTACAATACCTCGCCTTATTTTATGTATATTTCAATACTTCAAATTTCAATAATTGTTATATTTTTAACTCAATTGATTTCTCAATTAAATTTTCCTTAAAGCGTTTGAGGTTGTATTTTACTTAAAAAGGAATTTCTACTAAGTTAATTTATTAAATCCCTTGTTAAAGGTGAAAATCATTCGATGTTGTATTTCAATTAAAAATGGTACCTTCTTTATTCAAATGATTTCTAATAATAAATTTATCTTTTCTCGTTGAATTCCTAGTTGGTTTATACACTGTACCCTACTTTATGTTATGTAAATGAGACTCCTTGAACATTTTAATTGTACTGATTATGGCCCTATGTACTGAGTAGCATGAGAACGTCGTTGCGCAAAGTGAGATAGAAATATGTGGGCACGAGGTACCGGGTGTGCTAAAGGTTTGATAGTTGAGGTTATGATATAAGATATCGAGTTTGAGATGGCTGGAATTGTGCATCAGAAATGATATGATTTATTGAGTTGGCCTCGTCTTTCTTAATTGAGTACATTTTTGACTTGTCTGTGTCCCAGCTATGTTGGTGTTAATTTACTTGGTTAACTTCGTTTCCGTCTGTGTTTCCCTTATTGTTTCTACTGTTTGTGGTTGAGTTTTCTCCCTGTTACTGTTATTACCTTGTTATCGTATCCCGATTGTTTATCGTTATATCCTGTTCAATTTATTTGACCAGAAGGTGTCTGGACTGTTCCTCGTCACTACCCCACCGGTGTTAGTCTTGATACTTACTGGGCACCGCCGTGGTGTGCTCATACTACACTTATGTATATTTTTGTGTACAGATATAGGTATTTGAACGGTAGTAGCTGTGCGGGTTGTTGTGGTGGAGACTCAAGGTAAACCTGCTACAGCGTTCGCGGGCCTCAGAGTCACCTTCATTTGTACTTATTTCCATTTGTTCCTTTTTGTTTCGGAGCAGTGATGTATTTATTTTGTATAACTACTCTTAGAAAGGCTTGTGACTTATACCACCAGTTTTGGGAATTGTAAATTGTTAAGAGTTATTGAACTTAAAATTGGCAAATATCAATGTTATTTCAGTTAATGTTAGACTTACCTAGTTTAGAGACTAGGTGCCATCATGACTCCTTCGGAAGAATTTTTGGATCGTGACAGATAATTATTTTAGACTTAGGCATATAACTAGATTTGAATTTGGAGGTCCGTAGGTTGATTTGATGCTTTTTGGCAGAAGTTGAAAGATTGAAGGTTTAGAAGGTTCATAAGTTTGACCGATAGTTGACTTTATTGATATTAGATCCGGATTATAGTTCCGAAAATTGGTATAGGTCCATTGTATTATTTGGAACTTGCATGCAAAATTTGAGGTCATTCCGGGTTTATTTGGTATAGTTCGGCATGAGTTTTAGAAGTTTAAAAGTTCATTAGTTCATTAGGCTTGAATTGATGTGTGATTCATGGTTTTGGTATTTTTTGGTATGATTTGAGACCTCGAGTAGGTTTGTATTATGTTTCGGGACTGATTTGTGTGATTGGACAGGGTCCTAGGGGCCTCGGGTGTGTTGCAGATATGTTTGGGTTGTGTCGCACTCTTATTTGATGTTTCAGCGTTGTTTCTTTGGGTATAAAGGATACTATATTGAGAAAACGGCCTTGATTTGTGATTACATTGAACCATTATATCCGTATCGTAATTACGAATCCATATCAATAAGAATCATCAAATTTCGAGATCGTATGAGAGAGTTATGCCCATTTCCGTATCGAGAAAGATTGTTGGTTTGTGGTCGAACGCGAGAGAGGTTCCGCGAACATGAAGAAGGATTTTTGGGTTGATCGGTTAACGCAAAAGAATTCTCTTCGTGAAGACGAAGGACAAAAACCAACTAGCAAGTGTTTTAAATGGGCAGACCGGGCATTTTAGTAATTTGAGCATATCTTGATTTCTAGAGCTCCGTTTGAGGTAATTTTCGCAACGTTATTCTCGTCTCAGCAAGGGGTAAATATCTAACCTTTATTTTGATATTTTCCCATGATTATTTTTGTTAGTTATCATTTTATCCGTATTTGGATAGTAGAAATTGCGATTTTGAGCCCGAGGTTATGAAATGGTAAATTCTTGATTTGAGGGTTAATTCATAGACGAAATTGGATGATTTTTTGGATATATATTATATAAGTTATGGATAATATTTATTTTCGTTAATTTTGGGAATCCGTGCGCATGGGCCCGCGAGGTTAACTTTGTTGTCTTTTCGTGAGGAGTTGAAAATTTATTTGTAATTATTAAATTACGAGTATTGGAGTATATTTTAATTGGTTTGCACGTTGTTTGATTAGTTTCAGATTGTTTGGCATCGGTTTGAAGTGTTAGAAAGGCGCTGGAGTCGGTTATCAGATTTCGGAGCGAGGTAAGTCTCCTGTCTAACCTTGTGATGGGGGAACTACCTCGTAGGCATTATATTGTTATGTGCTACTAGTTGTGAGTGATACGTATGCACGAGGTGACGAGAGTCCGTACGTAGCTAACAAGACATTTATGTTCGGGTAGACTTAAGACTTTATCATGCAATATTTGAATTCAATTTGTTAAATAAATAACTTGAATTTATAGTTGAAAATTGATTTGGATTATGTTAGACCGATCTTCATTACCTTGAGTTGTTTGGCGAGATATTTGATTGTTAGTAAAGGCCATGTTTACTTTATACTCATGTTCATGTGTTGCAAACACGTGGCCTGCAATTCGATAAGTTTCTTCTCTTCATGTGGATCGGGCTGAATGCCTCGACAGTATATGGAGATGCATTTATGGTTTGCGCCGGTCGATCCTCGGCAGTGTACACACTATTCTGGATCGGACCATACGACCTTGGCATAACTCGTGCGCAATATCGCTAGAGTCCGAATATTCATGAGATTTCCCTTTGATTGAGACCTGACATTTATATGGTATTCCTTATCTGTTTGAGATAGCACTTGATATTTCGTATCTGTTGAAATAGCATATGAGATTTGAGAAATTTATATTGTCATAATGTTTGAGGATTTTTTCTAGTTACAATTCTTACCTCATTATTGTTGTTGTGTTTCTTATTCATTTATAATTTAATACATTGATTTATTGGACCACGAGTAAGTGTCGATGTCGACCTCTTGTTACTACTTCTCCAGAGTTAGGCTAGATACTTACTAGGTACACGTTGATTTACGTACTCATGCTACATTTCTGCACTTATTGTGCAGGTATATTTCTGGCGTAGCTATTGAGGTGACTTTACGTTGAGCTGCATCCTATGTTTCGATCACAGCACACGAAGTCTCCATCATATTCGTTTATGTTATTCTGTCTATTTTACATTCCAGACAGATATTGTATTAGTGTTATACTTTCTAGTAAATGTGCGTGCACTTGTGACATTGAGTTTTGGGATATTCTGGTAGATGTTTATGGATTTGTATAATATTGTTATATTTTATTTTTATATCTTACTAATAATGTATGTACCCATAATTTTTAATGCATAAATTTCTTTATTTAATAAAATTTAATAATTTTAAAATTAATAAATGAATAATTCAAACGATAGTTCACAGTTAATTTGCCTAACGGCGATGATGTGCGCCATCAAGACCTATAGCAAGAATTGGGTGATGACAATGGTTCTGTTTCCTGGTCCAGTTATGAGTTAGAAAATGCATAAAAAGAAGATAAAACAAGTGTGGGGATATATCAAAAGCTGAATAAAACAAGTGTGGGATATACCATGGTTATTACCGTCCCACGTGACTTCGATCTCACCATTTTGGAATCTATTGATAATTCCAATCCACAAGAGATCGAAAACGTCGAATTTCTTGACTTGCAGACGAGTAATAACAACTCCATAGCTATAGTTCGAGATAGGATGCAACTTCAAGTCGTAGACGCTGACCAGTTTCTCATCACCAAGCCTAAGGGGATCCTCTACTCAAGTATATGACTTAAGCCACCTCATTGTTGTCGTACGTTCCTTCACAACTCCAACATGTCTACTACCAACATCATCAGGATATTTGTCTACCACAAACTATTCAACTAAAAAGTCATGATTCTCATGGACTTCAATTACGGATGTCGATTCTAAGTCCTTCTGTACACTTCAATTTTGCCAAGAGACGTCAAGGAATATTTTAATATTTACAATTAGAAAAACTGTTCCTTTACGGGGGGTCATCACCTGAAGCATGACCAAGACAGAAGTCGCCCAATTAGAAAAGCTTATTTTTGGCAAAAAGTGTTTTTTTGTTTGCCAAAAGCAATTTTGGCCAAAAATTGAGGTGTTTGGCTAAACTTTTGAAAGTAAAAAAAGTAGTTTTGAGGAGAAGCAGAAAAAAATAGCTTCTCTTCAAAAACACTTTTTTGAGAAGCGTTTTTGAGAAAAATACACTTAGAAACAATTTTTTAAAGCTTGACCAAACACTAATTGCTGCTCAGAAGTGATTTTTCAAAAAAATCAGCCAAATACAAACTGTTTCTCCCCAAAAGTACTTTTGAAAGCAATTTTGCAGCTTGGCCAAACGGGCTATAATTCAAGTCATTTGGGTCTTATTCTTCGGGTGGAGCAGCGGAAGACTCGGACCCATATCCAATAAGTATAATTCAATTGATTATAATAGAACCAGCAACAACTTTAATTGTTATTGCACCTTTTAAGGTGTTAGTTAATACCTGCAAACCTGGATGATAAGGGAGATGTCTAATTCATCTTCCCAATCATCAAGTGGAAGACTAGAGCAGTTAGGATCCCTAAACATTCGTACGGAACCATCATCAAATTTCACCGTCACATCTTCACGAACATCTGCAATGGTGGCCGATAACACAATCACCAACAGTAGAATCTGTAACAAGTTGTAGCTCCCTAGATGTGACGTTTTTTATTAAACAAGTATTACTACGAATATCAAATTTTCTTTTAATTCCAACCACCAATCCTCTTTGACATGTTGGGTTAGAAGCTGAAACGCCACAACATCACCATGCATATAATTTCCGCTACTGAGATCATGATAAGTCTCTAATGACACAATCTCCCAGAGAAAGGGACATGGCTAGCTTCCATCTACAACCACATAGAAGAAGACTATAAGAGGCCAATATGCAAGAATTTTTATAACTACAAAACACAAAAATATCTACACCTTTGATCCAACCAAGAACTAATGGAAGGTTAAAAATAACTAAGTGACAAACATAAAAAAAAACTTAGCGCCTCTTATCTTTAATTATTAAAATAAATATTTTGATCAATAAAATTGCATTTCCTTTTTCACAGATTTAAAGTTCAGCTGGAATATGGGTCTCAAGAATTTTTCACATCCTGTCTTAAAAGATATGGATGAGAGCAATACATTATTAAACTCTGACTCTAATATACCATTGGTTGAGCCCTTCAGTCCAATCTTTTTCTATGCGATTTCTAAGTTTGGTTTTATATTTCAGATCAGCTTAATGGTTCTTGGGAAGGAACTCAAGCTTTGGCAGGTGAACAAGGGTTTGGCCTAGACCATTACAATATACATGTAACCAAAAGATAAATACTTGAAGGAGTGGATACAATAACTTATCTTCTCAAAATCGAAGTTACAATCTGGCAAGTCTAAGAGCCGGTTTGGATTGACTTATTTTAAGTGCTTTTAAGCCAAAATAACTTTTAAGCTATTTTGTAGCGTTTGGATAAAGTAAAAAAGTGCTTTTAAGTTTAAGCACTTGTTTTTAAGCTAAAATGACAAAAACTAGTCAAAAGCTTAAAGTTAGAATTCCTAACTTATGACTTAAAAGCTATTTTGGCTTAAAAGTCACTTAAAACAAGCTCATCCAAACTGTCCCTAATACGTGATAAGATTCTTACAAAAGAATTGCTTAAGTGGAAAGTGATGTACATTTTAAAAGATAGAATTAAAAAGGGAGGATTCGTCCCTTTTACATATGTAAGTTTTCAAAAATTAATATCATGAATCAACATACTATCTATCATTAAAGAAAGGGATATCCTACTTCATCTAGCTTTAAGAAGAAAGCCCGACCATTCACTATCACTAATTTGAAAAGAAGAAAATATATAATCACTTACAATGTTCAACGACCCCAGAAAAGTATAGCTTGAGGTAATTTTAGAGCAAAATCTTGAAATGTCATTGTAGATGCGGATGACTCAACAAAATTAATGGCTAAAGTCAAATTTTAATAAGAATCCAAATTTTATACATTCACACAGATGCAAAAAATTTAATATTGTCTTTCTTTTTCTTTCCGTACTTATTTGTAATGCAATATTCTTACCACATATAAAAGTTTAACTTCACATAGTAATATCATTATTTATATTAGCAAGGTTTAATTCAAATTTAATAATGTGTTAGCTATGTATTTGTAATATATTGCCTTGTATCTTGTTTAAAAAGCTTTATATACTAATATGAAGATTTGAGTAGTATAATTCTAACATCTAAAATATTTTTAATAGTAAAAAATAGACATTCTTTAGTTTCGTTCTTTTTAATACAATTTTTTATTTTTTCTACAAATTTCAATATTGTTTAAGAGAAAATATTATTATACAATTCCAACATTAATACTTTTTAGGGCCTAAAGCAAACGATGTACCAGCCTTACGCTTGAGCCACACCTGATTGTAGAGTAGAGTTGGAATTTTGAATGTTGAAAAAAGAATTTTGAATGAAAGGAGGGGAGACATATGGAAACCGGAAGGGGTCAAATATTGACGGAGGGAGGGAACTAAACGGAACTGTACCGACCTTAATATTGTTAGATGGACTGCTAGTATATTATGCTAAATCACCTTAAATATTCTTATATCATTTCAATTTACATGTCGATTTTTTTTTATCCCTTTCAAAAAGATATCTCTTTCTATAGTTAGTACTTATTTAACTACAATATTTCGTACGACATTTTTAAGATTGCATTTGTATTTTGGTACATTACTCTTCTTTAATTTAAGAAAATAACGTTAAAAATCTTTTTTTTTTTGTTTTCTTAAATTTCGTGTCTGATCAAACTAAGACACATAAAATAAAAGAGGGAACCGAGAGAGATCTATGTGTAATATTAAGGGATCACCGGATCCCGTAAACATTGACATATATATATATACCTTGAAAATGATTAGTTTAAGTAGCTTGGTACCTTGGATAGTAAAGCACTGATTTAACAGAATATTGTGCCGCATTGTATTAGAATCCTAGATTCGCCGCATACTCTATGAGTATTAATATAACACATCGCCGTGCTATATAGTTTCTCTCTACTAATCGTTACATTCTCAAAGGATTAGCTTAAAACTCAAGTAATTGGATATTACAGATATTGATTTTTTTTAATAAATTGAAATGGAGTTGGTGCATTGCAAACAAACGTACTATTATTAGACATCAAATACAGTATTAGGTAAAAGTCAATGTTAATAGTATGTTTTGGGGTAAAAATATAGACGTGTAGTTGATTTTGACAATTTGGTATATCTAAAAGTCCCAACTCCCAACTCCCAACTCCCAATTTTCATCAACGTGTCGTTGCCTTATTTGTTAGAACATGTCATAGACAAAGCATACTCTTGTTGTTTCTTTTTCTCTTTTCAGAATTTAATTGACATTTGTCAATTTTCATATTATTCCTATTTTATGCTTTGCTTCGTTATCTCAATACCATAATGATAAAATTAAATCTTTAAAATGAGTATTTGAACGTTAAACTAATAATTAAAAAACTTTAAAAAGTACCACTGGATTATCATATTTCAGGAAAAAACTCATATTATACAAAATTAAAATTGTACGAGGTCTTTAAATAATCATAAACTAAAATTTGCTTGTAGATTACGAAATACAGGAAAAGCTCATTTTAAATTTAAGCACAGCAAAGGCAAAAGATAGTTTCGACCAAAAAACAAAAAGGCAAAAGATAGTCTTAAAAAAAGAAATACACGTATCAAAAGGTTTTTATATAAATTTACCTAACGGAGCGATTTGACACTATTGTTTCTTCCCCTGGCTTTTGAAAAACTCACAAAGAAGAAGAGAAGGAGCTTTTGAAGCTAGTAAAAAAAAATGGGGAGATCACGGATCTGTAATACATTAGCAATTTTAGCTCTGTTTTTGTTCTCTTCAGCGTTGGCAGATGATGTCGTCGTTTTGACCGAAGAAAACTTCGAGAAGGAGATCGGTCAAGATCGCGCCGCTCTCGTTGAGTTCTACGCTCCTTGGTTCGCACACTTCCTCTGATTCTTTTATTTACCAATTATGTTGCTATATTTCCCTTTTGGATTTATGATTTGAAATTTCTTCATAGATGCAGTGTGTTGTGAATGCTTAATCTGTTAAAAAGGCGTTGATTGTGTGATTCGGTAATTAGATCTGTGCTAGTTTGATCTAGATTTGAATGAAAATAGCTAAGTTTGAGTTATTACTTCGTAATATAATAGTTTTGAGTAATTTGATAGTTCCGTAGAGTTGTTTTAATTCCCATGATCTTAATACGTGTTATATGTAGCTACAAAATGATTTTGTTTCTTGCTTCCTGAAGGTTTTAGATGTTCGAGTTACTAATGATTGGATATAAATGTGTTGTTTGCTAACACAATTATAGATCCTAAACAAATATCCTAGGAGTGTATATGAGATTGATCTGAGTATAGTGTTATATGAGTGCAAATCATGCTTTGATATATGAGTTTGGTTGGTTTGTAATAATTGAGATGTGCGAGTTTGAAAAATGTAAGGCTGTTCTGCAATGAGATATAATTATAGGCTATGCGGTGGACTAATTGGATTTATATATGGGCAGGTGTGGCCACTGTAAAAAGCTTGCTCCCGAGTATGAAAAGCTTGGTGCAAGTTTCAAGAAGGCGAAATCTATTTTGATCGGAAAGGTTAGTCCTTCTGGATATGAAATTCCCCTCTCAGCTTTTCATTGTGCTAGAATCATATGAAATTGGAGCTCTTTTTGCAGCTGAGACTGTAAAAAATTTTCCTTCCTTTTTGTGTTTATTCCTAATTGTATAATATTTCTATTTCCTTGAAGAAATTGCCAAATGGTCCTATGTTTGCCACACCTGCATTTTACTTTGTGGAGAATTTTAGTTTTTTAACTAAGGAGGCAGTTGTGATTTGTGCCTGATTCCAGTTGATTATCTTGGTTTTATCTGATGAGAATGTAGTGAAGCAAGCAAAGAAAGAAAAAAGAAAAAAAATGATCTGTATACCTGTTTCACCCATAAGAGAAGCAAATTTATACTTTGAATGTCGTTCAAGTTTAGTCTGATGGAACACTGGGTTCATTGTTTTCTTTACCTGTATTAGCAAAGGGAATTTTGATTTGTTAGTCAATATTCCAAAGAATGTCTTTCGCCTAATTTGGTGGATTTTCTTCTTCTCTTTTACTATAAGCTGTATACTGATGAATAATATGCGGCACGACAATCTGATGGCTCAGTGTAGCTATTGCAATTAGGTAACAGCTGTCTAAATTATCTATCAGTTCATTTTATTTTTTGCAACATATCATTGGGTAGAAGTTGAGCTGAGAATACCTGGTAACTATTTTTTTTTTAATGGAAAAAATGTAAGAGAATACCTGGTAACTATTGATTATCTTCTATAAAACATCTTCAACTTGTTTGCCAGCTTCTTCATTTCTCTGAGGTAATTTAAAAAGCCAATCATGATGAAAATGCCATTTTCAATATAGTTTTGTTCGTTGTTGTTTTTTGTTTAGTTTGGACAAATTTTTGATCGCTTTTGAGTTCTTTTTTAATTTATGTTTTGCCAAGTTTGTAACGGAAAACTGATTGTTTCTAGAAACAATATTCTGTAGGTTGACTGTGATGAACATAAGAGCGTTTGCAGCAAATATGGGGTTCAAGGGTACCCCACTATCCAATGGTTTCCAAAGGGATCACTGGAGCCAAAAAAGTATGTTTATAAAATCTGGTTTTCTTACCGAATCAGCTTTTGATGAGTTCTGATTGCTTTGTTCTTTGTGATTTTTTTGTCCTACTTAAAATTTTCCTTATCACAGATATGAAGGTGGACGAACTGCTGAAGCCCTTGCTGAGTTTGTGAACAGTGAAGGAGGTATTAAACTTGCCTTTGTAACCTTAGTTTATACCACTTGAATGAGTTAGAGGATTGTGTATATTAGTCTGTGGTGATTTTTGCTCTGTTTAATTACCTCAGGGGTTTGTTCATCATTTCCTCCCTATTTAGACTCCAATTCAGGACATAATATGCCACTACTTATGTTGACGTTTCTGCCATGGATCTGTTTGAGCTTGTTTTTAAGTTTCCAATCTTCGTTTATTTCTGTTTTTTTCCGTTCTGTTAAGGACACTAATCTATGAATGGTACGGCAAGTAGTATACGATAGTGTTGCTGCTTAGTACTTGCTACTTGTAAAGCATAATGTTACAGGCTTTCAATCGATTTTACTTGTTGATGATGATGAGGAATTATACTAGACACGAGGAATTGATGATTATGTTATTTTTTTTTAATTTTAGAAAACATGGTAAAGGCATATATTTCCAGACGTTCCAAAATATGCAGTTCTGACACTTTATTATCCCATTTTAGGGACTAATGTGAAGCTTGCCTCGACCCCGTCAAGCGTTGTGGTGCTATCTCCAGATAACTTTGATGAAATTGTTCTGGATGAGACCAAGGATGTATTAGTTGAATTTTATGCACCATGGTAAAAGTTTATGATTATCTGCTTCAGAATAAGTAAATTTTAAACAAAATAAGGTGCTGGGAGTTCAATATAGCTGGTTCTGAGTCTAGTGTGCCAAGGATCATCTTTCTCCATCTGCATCTCTGATTTATGCTCTACTTTGTGTAGGTGTGGTCATTGCAAAAGCCTTGCTCCTGTAAGTGCATTACTGTCTTATTTTGAAACTTCTGAGAACTGAGTACGTGAAGAGATCTGAATTCCTATCTCTTTATGAATGCAGATTTATGAAAAGGTAGCTACAGCGTTCAAACAAGAGGAAGGTGTGGTTATTGCCAATCTTGATGCCGATAAGCACAGGGATCTAGGAGAGAAGTAAGTTTTCCACTTGATAACATCACAGGAGGCATATTTTCACTCCTTGAAGTGCTTACCAACTCTAGCATATCGAAATGTCAAATTACCCATCAAAATCAGATGGTTGTGCTTGCTTTCTGCATCATTGCCCTGGCATGACAATCCTCCCCCCCCCCCCCAGCGTGTTTGTGTATGTATGAACCTAAAGAATAACTTCATGAAGTTACCATCATCTGCTAATTCTTCAAGATACTCCAACTACCTGGCCCATTATTACTTTTTTCGCTGAAACAACACAATGTAAAATATAATCGTAGCTATCCTGCTTATCGCAAAAGGAGTATATTGGAGATGCGACAATGTAGGGCTTATTTTTTTGGGTGACTTAGATGATAGACAAAATGTGTGAGGAAAGATGAGTTGTGTAGACTGTAGAGTCTCCGGCAGCATCTGGCTTGGGAAAAAAATATGGCTTCCAATAGCAACTTCAAGCATTTCTTAAGCTATATTACATCTTGTAGTCTAGTTAACTCCCAAAAACTGAGAACATGAAGGAATATAAAGAGAGACAGAGGTGAGATGAAGTCATTGCATTTTTTCCTTTTTCCTTAAAAGGGTACTTTGGTCCATTCCTCATTTATGAGTTTCAATCGAGTATGTTAGCTGTGGAAATAGTTCTTCCCTAAATTTACATTCCTTCGGTTTCAGGAATTATGTTTCTCGAAGATACCCTTTTTTGTTACTGTTTGTGGTGGAAGGGGGAGCCTTGAAGCAACGATAAAGTTGTCTTTGTGTGACCTTTAGGATTAGGATAGGTTGCTTGCATCACACCCCCTTAGGGTTCAGCCCTTCCCCTGATCATGCATGAAAACGGGATGCTTTGTGCACCCGGTTGCCCTTTATTTTTTGGTAGTTTTGTGGTGCCTCTATCCAGCTAAACCAAGTCCTCCTTCCTTCCTTTCTTTCTTTCTCGCTCTCTCTTGAACACTCGTACATTCTTTCATGCACATGTGCATCCGTGTAACGCAAAATTATGCCTGCCAGGTATGGCGTAAGTGGCTTTCCCACACTGAAATTCTTCCCAAAGGGAAACAAAGCTGGTGAAGATTATGATGGCGGCCGAGACTTAGATGACTTTGTCAACTTTATTAATGAGAAGTCTGGCACTAGCCGTGATTCGAAAGGGCAATTTACTTCAAAGGTTTGTAATGCTGAATAAAGTGGTTGATTACAACATTATAAAAAAAAATTGTCCTTGCATTTTTAACTCTCTTTTGTACCTTATGGCAATAGGCGGGTATTGTTGAGTCCCTGGATACATTGGTGAAGGAGTTTGTCAGTGCCACAAACGAGGAGAAAAAAGCTTTGTTTAGCAAGATGGAAGATGAAGCTGGGAAGCTGAACGGTTCTGCTGCAAGGTAGGATTATACTGGAGTATATAGTTGTATTGATTTACCTTATATTTTGGAGGTGTAGCATACTTGCAGTTGTATTGTTATGTTATTCTAGCAACAGGAAAAATTGATGTTCTGCACCTGGGACTTGTTGCCTTTGGGTGAACGTCTTGTTTGTGCCTTTTTCTCAACTCCTTTCTAAATCATCTTTCTAGATATGGCAAGATTTACCTAAAGGTTGCCAAGAGTTCCATGGAAAAAGGAGCTGATTATGCCAAGAATGAAATTCAGCGGTTAGAGCGCATGCTTGCCAAGGTATAACTGCACCTTTTCTCTTCATGCTTTTCTTATCCATCATAAATATGTGCAGCAGCTATAAGTGACCTTATAATGTCACCTTCGCAAACATCCCCTCTGCCCTATCTCTGTTTTTTGTATCCCACATAATGTTGATCAGTTGGCATGAGTTGTGGTATTGCTCCAATTTCTTGTTAATAATCCACCTGGGCTAGATGAAAAGGGGTGTAGGAGGAATAGGGATTAACTATGGAGCATGAATGGCAACATTACTCTACTAGTTTATTCTCTTCAATTTGAATTCTCTTAATTATTACAGTAATATGTTGATAAAGGCTTTTTAATAATCTATTGATGTGTAAAGTTCTGAATTGTTTTAACTAAGTTCCGCGTCTTTCCTTTTTGGATGGAGAAAATTTTGAAGTTCCTGCTTTTAATTGTATAACAGAAGCTGACTTCTCTTTTGTATATTGAATGCTACAGTCAATCAGCCCGGCTAAATCTGATGAGTTCACCCTCAAGAAGAACATCTTGGCGACGTTTGCATGAAGTCCTTGCTAGTGTTGCAGCTTGTGATGCCTCCAGGCTTGGCGTCACCTGGAGTTTTGCCCAAGGTCGAGAAATGCATTATCTGGTTGATCTTCTGTTGCACATTTTTGTACTCGGAAGTATTGCACACGACAGATCTATTTAGGCATTTTATTTTATACCAGTAGCTATGTCAAACCTAGACATTATGTCTCTTATGATTATCAGCTTCTTTGACAAACAATTAGTAAAGCATTATCATCACGTCATGACTTCATGTTAATCTTCTAACTTTAACTGCATTATACTAGATTTCATCTCACTTCTTCATGCTTTATATACAAGTAGACATTCCACTGTCCGCTTTACTGTTTGTTAAAGTTATTGTTGTTGGATTGAGATGAGCTTAAATAAAATGAGATTGCCAATGAGAATTCATATAGTTGATCCAAACTTGCTTGGGATTGAGGCGTAATAGCTGTAAGAGCCATTATCCAGCGCCTAGCAGTGCTCAAAGCGAGATCTTTCCGTGCCTTTTCTTGTTTAGGCACATCTCTGCACTAGGATGTACAGAAAACTTCGTCATTATGATTCTAGTATGTGGAGGCTTTTCATAAGGGTATACCATGTGAAGTAAAGATGTTTTTCTCCTAAACTAAATAGGAAAATTACAACAAAGTGCCAGGAATAGTACTTCACTGCACAAGCGCATACACATTTTTTAGTTGCTTAAATTAATGTCTGCGACTATACTTGCTTGCTCGTTCCCCTCCCTCTCTTCCCCCGTTACTCAAAAATAAAAAGTGAAAAGTTCAAAAGAAATCGAAAATATACATTGGTTACATTTCAATCTTGATCTTCCTCCTGTGTTTTCCCAAGAGTCGCAACCTTGTTAATCTGACATTATCTTTCCTCGTCAAATTTTCTTGTAGAAGTAGAATGTTTGCCTCCTGGGTAGTACACCGATATTGTCTATTAACTGAGGTAACACAAGGATGTGCCTTAAATTTGGGATATAGTTAAAGGATGTTTTTAGCCAAAAACTCATAAATTCTTCATTGCTAACGAAAAGCATAGGATGAAAAGGATTTCTGAAAGAAAGTCTTCACATTCATCACGTCCAAGCAAAACTACTTTTAATTCAGATTTTGCAATAAAAGAATTTATTAAATACAAAAATTCAAGTCATTCAAAGGATCAGTTCAGGCGATGAAGGACCATACTCCTAAATCGTGTCAACTGATCAACAATCTTGAGTCTTTGCAACAGCATGCTAAGCCACCTAAAATACGCTTGTGAGTCTATTATGGGGGAAAATACATATCCAAATTGAGTTTATTATGCAAGAAAATATTTATCCACACTCATGTTCATACCAAATCACATTTGGTAATCATAATTAAGTGATAAACTGAAATGAAAATATATAGTACTAATTAGTCATTTAGGTGATAACTTGTATGTAAAAGACTAAAGGTATATTATTGTCCTGGTGTTGATAGGTTTTGATTTTTTCAATAAACGGACCAATTGCAACTAACAATATTTAAGAGGTAAATCAAATGTGAGATAAAATTTATCTGTAGATTGCTCATTATTTCTTATTTTGAATGTCTGTACTATTAATCTATAGTGTGTAGAATTATTTTAAAAATAAATTATTCATATAGGAAATTAATATCTCATGTCATAATATATATTTAAATTTTTATTACCTTCGTGCAAGGTAGTAAAAATGGATAATAAACTATCATGTACGTACTAATTATTAGTCACACATGATATCTGAAAATAATTTATATCCGTTTAAACGGAGCACATGTGTTAATATTATAAAAAAATTACTGATAATTTTTATAGGATTACATAACATATGGCAAGTCAAATGATTAAGTAATTGTTATTCAATTTATCATAATCAAGTAATTATAATTCTTGTTCTTCAACCTTTTAAAGAACATTTTGACTATTTGAGACATGAAGAAAGTGTTTCAAGTGTGGACATATATTTTGAAAAACCAAGGGAAGGGATGTAGGAAATGGTGAAGCATAGTAGAACAGTAAGGAGCAGTGGACCACGAATAGAAGCTCAAGCGGTAGATTAGGGCAATCAATTGGCACCCAATCCATTCACAGAGAAATAAAAAGACTCACAGCTTATTGTAAACCCTAGTCCAGCTCTAGCTCGTGTCTAGTTGTGTTAGTCCGAACTCCGATCACTTGTGGATATATTGTTTTTAGTCTTTTTTGAATATTTCTTTTACCTGCATCAGTTTATGTATTTGCTTCTTCTTCAGTAAAGCTAGAGGACTAAGTTTTGGGTTTGGGAGGAGTAATTGTTGCTAGACTTGCTCAGGTAATCATTCTCAACTAAATTATACTGTACAGTATTTGTTATCTTCTCAATAGGGTTTGCAGTTCGTGTTGTATTTTACTAGCTGACATTTGCATTTAAACAACTTATTTATCTAATAGTTGTACTTTTATATACTTGCTAGATATTATTGTCTATCCACATTTGGATTCAAATGTTGTTTGTTTGGACTTTTCTTCTCTGGCATTTACACCACTGTTTTTTTGGCTCCAAATACGCAACTGCACTCTCCTTTATTGCTTGTTACCTTTTAAGCAAACACATTTCAAGGCCTTCCAGTAGGGAAAAAAGTTACTCCTAGTTTTTTGTTTGTTCTTTGAGTAGTTGTCAATATCAAATTTTAGTAGATGTGCACCAATTGGCTACCAGTCTTAGGTTCGCCTCTGACAGTGTGATTTTTTAGCTGATTGATTATATCTTGCCATGGTTCCGAAATTTGGACACAAGTACCAATTTGAATTATCTTTGTTCGTTGGTGAGCTCTTTATACTTTAATTGTTTTCTTCACTTTTTTTCCCCTTTCTTGATAAGCATTTCCATCCTATTCACTAGGTCGTATTCTATAATTTGCTTCTATCGTGCATCTTGTGATGCCACTTGCCCGGAGACATTCACCTATTACTAAAAGCTGAAAGCATGGATGACCTAGCAATTTGTTGGATACTTATTCTGGTTTACATAGTTCTCTTACTGGGAAAATGATGGAACCTTTTTGATATATCTCCTGCCCTTTAAATCAGTTGGATGAGCTGTAGAAATTTATCAATAGTATTGTCACTATCAATTCCTTTTAATCCTTTAAATAATTCTTACCTTACAAAAAAATCCTTTAAATAATTGTTATGATTCTTATTCCTCTTTGTGATGACATATGCTATCTGTCCATACTCACTAGTTTGTAGACAGACTTGACATATTGAGCTCAACAAGTCAATTAGGGTATATGCATGATAGTTCTACAGATGTTGCTTGTACTACCAATTCACCTGGAGCATTGCAGCTATTATCAGTTGCAAATATACAGTCGGTAGCTAACAGTATTGACTCTAAGATTTTAATTTATATTTTGAAACTACTTCTGATATGAGTGAATAATAATATCAATAGACTGCCCCCTAGGCCTTTGGTGTAGTCAGTAGAGGTAAGACCATAGTTCTTGATGTATGAATTAGGTGCTGCCGCTAACAAAAGCCTTGTATTTAAGTGTTGAAGAGTACCCATTATCCATCGAGTTTAGAACTGTGTGCCAGTTGGACATGAGGGGTTTCTCGATTATCAGGAAGAAAAAAAAAACAGAACTCGAGATTCCGCCTTATACTTTTTTTCTTTAATAGTCCAAAAGTCTTTCTGACTATAGTTATGGAAGATGGAGATATTGCGGCGGGTGGAAAGAATGTGCTCTGTTAGATGTTTTAAGAGCCATCTTTATGTGAGTTCCATAGTACTGAGGCCATGAGTGCCACTAGAGCTTGTAGTCGAGCTCATTTATTTATCTCCGGGAATGAATCTCCAATCCTCCACTGCGGAAACTTTATGCAATTTTATTTATATTCAAGTCAAGAATGAACATCATTTTATTTTGGTTAAACATGAAAAAGAATGTACAATAGTCATTCATCTGCAAAGTTGGAGAAGTTACATTATGGAAACATATGCTTCTTGCTTTGGGGGTGAAACTTCCTCTATTTGACTTGTCATACTTTGTTTTTGGGTTGTTTTGGGAAGTTAATTTCATCGGTGTTTGATTTTTTCATGACTGGACCGAGATAGAGAAATTGATGATATTGAAAATCTTCAAGGTATTGGTTTCCTCATGGCTGGAACAGAAGATATAGCTAATGATGATGTTGAAGGTAAGCAATGTATTGGTTTAGACAAGTACATATATGATTATATCGTAGTACTGGTTTAAGATATTCTGAAATCTAATTCTCTCTAATTTGCTTGCTTCTTTTGTTTGTTTCTTCTTTTTTTATTTGGTAGTTCCTTTATATGCATCTCCTGCAAATGTCTTGAAGTTGTTAAAGGTGGAACAGAAAAGGAATAAATTAGACTCGCAGAAAAATGAGTTACAACAACAAGCTGACAGTGCCATATCTTCTTTGTACAAGAACATCCTCTTGTATGTGGCGTACACAGGAGGAATCATCTATTTTCATACCACTGAGTTACCATCTGCTATTGCCTTTAATGTCTCCATTCTATCAATGTGTTTGTTTATGACTGGACTGTTCTTTCATACGAGCTGGGCAAAATCGATGATTACAAGAAGGGACGGCTACATCGAGTTTTTTGCAGAAAGGCATAAAAGATTGAGAGTAGATGCACGAATTCTAGTGGAATTGGAAAACAACAGGAGAAGAAGAAGGCTAGCAGCCAATATTGCGGATAATAGTGAAGGTCCTCTCATAGACATGGCTTCCTTTATGACCAGATGTAAGACGATTTATGATGCTGCAGATTTTTATGACTTTCTGAAAGTTTACCATAAGAAGATCAACTTGTCTTGGGTGCTCGGAGGTGTCTACGTTCTTTTTGTGCTGATCATTGCATTCTTCAACTATTACTACAGTGAGTATTTTCTTTTCCTATGATTTTTTTAACATAATACAGAGAAAAAATCTCACAGTTTTACTAAATGAATTTGTAAAAGAATTCGAGGTTGGTGCATGCTAAAGCGTGATCTTGCAGAATTATAGATCTTTTTTATACTAAATAAATGCAGTTTCTCAACAATTCTAACCATTCTATTTGTTTTTCAATTACAGAGCAAGGACAGGATTATTCATTCTCTGACTAGCTGCCAACTTGCAACTTAGTGGTTGAATATTTGGGTCTTTGATGGTAAAACCCTGTTTTTTTTTTTCAGGAGCATTAGGCTTCTGATTCAAAAACATTGTTAGATGCCAAGGAGGCGAGTTTATTTTCTATAATTTCTGCAACACGGACACTAAATAGTGGAGTATAAATGCTTTCATCAAACAAATTTTTTTTCCTCACAGCATGTCAATATGAACTTGTCAAATACATAGGCTGCGTGTTCGTCTTTATGGAGGACTTCATTTCTTCTCCATGGTTGCTCTCTTTCTTGCATCGGCCTTCTTTCTTGACTTCTTGAACTGATTATGCAGATTGACCAGTCAACCTCTTACCCATTACTTTCTTTTGTTGTCTGAGTTATTCATCTTTTTCATTAATATAAAGTATGCTTCACAGATATTAATCTGTCCTATTGAAAACTAACAGTGACCAAGAAACACCTGTTCGCTGAACTCAACATGGACTCTCTTTTAGGCAGCTGTCCTATTTTTGTTACCCCTCCCCCAATTAAGTGTCCAAACATAAAATTCCTTAATTACTCATCTGGGAAGAACTTATTATTCGATCTATAGATCTATGTTCATCTCTAAGCTTGTTTATGCGTATAATGGATTTGCAAATACGATGTTAGTTTCCTTCTTTTGGTCTAAATTTCACTTGCAGAGATGGGAAGTACATGGAGCAATATCTGTATTCTCTCTAAACCAGGGATGTCTGTTCAAGTATGAGATGTTCAAGTTCTGCATTAGTATACAGTAGTAGTGGCAGTGGATCAGCATTTTCATTTAATGAGATTTAAATACTTAAGTTTTGTTGTGGCAGTGTTCTTTGGTTCTGACTGAAAAATGCAAAACATTATCATATCATTTGCACCTCATGCCATTGATATGTGCTATGGTGGTTTCAAGCCTTACTCGTTTTTTGATCTAAGCGTTGTCAGGTCAACTGAGACCTTCTTAGTGGACTGTTGAGTGACAATGGTTACTGCTGGTTATTGTTTTTGGGAATGGAAGGAACATTTGAATTGGTATAACTGAAATTTCAAAGGAAAGTACAATAGTATGTAGTTACACACAATCATTTGAATTGGTATAACTTTTTTCTTATGTAGTTCTAATATATCTGTGACATTTTCTTTTTTTGATATTTCAACAACACATAGTATAGATGTGAATATGAGTAACGTCATCAATGTTCATAAATGCTTCATGTCTTAAAGTTTGCATCTTATCTTTAAGAAAATGCAGCCTCCTCCTTTTTACGATCACACCAACATTTATCTTCTTTAAGATGTCTAGTATATCATTATTAGTTTCATGGTCTCCACTTTGGAAAAAAATAGTAGTTATCGTGATAGAGATAGTTAATAATTGTATTACTGATATTAGAAAATTTAATCAATTTATAAAAATAATAAATTGCATGTACAAGTATCCATTGTTTGATCCGATTATGAATAATTTTGTCAAATTTTGACAGAATATGAGTTGAATTGTTTAAACACAAAGTAACAGTGATTGAGGTGACAGTCACACTCACCGACCTAAAATCCTAGATTTGTGCTGTCGCCTTGCTAGATAATGAAATTTCAAGACAAATAGCAAACAACTTGAATAGTTGATGTATCGGAGGTGTTCCTCCCATACAAAATTTGTCAAAAGTAGGAAATAGTAAAGACACATTAAAATCATACTAATTTTTCGGCACGTGCGTTGCACGTGTATGTCAAAACTTGTATTGTACGACATTGTAAAATTATTAATGTTATTAAAACAAAACTTCAAATAAATTATTACGCATGAAAAAAATAAAACAATAGTTTCTGTTAATGCATGAATAGTGATGTCATCATATAGTAATGTGTTTGTTGAGGTTAAAATGATTGAATACTGTCTCGCGCTTACAAGAACTTGATATAAACTGTTCAAATACGTAAAAGTTGTTTGAAAATAATGGATGTAAATATCTATAAAAAAAAAAGTATCCAAATGATTTCTCAATGAGCTAATAATTATGTATTGCATCTTAAGTCTATATCTTTTATATTTCTCAAAATTTTCATACATATTAATATATCACTGTCTCCCCTACAGATTCATTATATATTTCTATGAATTTTTTTTAAAGAAAGGGAGTACTGTAAACATCATACTATTATGTACCTGATGATGTGATTGAAAAGTGAAAACTGCATAACTGCAAAGTAAAATCTGAAATTAAAATTAGTTAGTAAACAAAACTCAAGAAAATTTCATATATTAGAGCAAAACAAATGCAAGAAAGAGAACTACAAAAGGACAGGAGGTAAGGAAATGATTACCAATCCACAGTATATATGTAAAGGAATTAGCTATCTAAATTCGTCATAGATGAAAGCTAAGGGATCAATGAGTTGTTTTTTTTTTTTGATTTTATTGCATCATTTAATTTTATTAAATGATTAGAAAACAGAAATAATAACTGATGTTTACGGTTTTGAATACTTGGAAATATAAGGTTGTGTGTTTAGTTTCAATTTACGTTAAACCAAAGAGGTGACAGTGGCTAAATTAAATATTTAATTAGGAATTAGTTGCACATGTTTAGGAAGAAGTGAATAACTTAAATACTCTTGAACGTGATTAACCTTCGTGTAATTATAATATTACTATTTCTTCTTATTATATAAAATGTTTAATGTTTTATTACATTTTACCTAAAATTAATTTACAACAGGGGCAAAATCGTAATCCAACTTAGAAGGTAAGAGCTTCCCACTTTTAGTATGATATGATATGATTTGATAGTATCGCCTTTTTTTCGTGTTGATTTTCTCTGCAAAAGGTGTTCATTATTGAAACGATCTAATTTATCTATTGTACCCCCTATCTATGTGTTGCCAAGTTAAAAGAGAGCTGTGAAATCCTTGGTAGGGAGCGGTTTCTTCCGAATGGGGCTCTGATGATAGGCTGTAATTGCGTATTTAGTGGCTACACTCTAATTTACTGCACTTTAATTGAGTTTGAGCTTTAATCGCTAGTGTTTTGCACTAATTGTGTATTTTTTGCCTTGTAGAAGTGATTCCAAGCCATGTAGTTGTTATAAAATGAATTCAAGTGATTTGGAGTTTTGAAGTCTGAGTAAAAGCCCAAGAAATTAAGTCGGGATCGTGTTTGAGGATCAACGGATGATAGTTAATAACGAACGAAGAATCGAGTAGGCATATTGCGCACTGTCTAGTAAAATGCACATAACCTTTTGCTCAGAATTCTATTTGATCTCCACAATTTATGGTTGGAGAGCTAATTGAAAGGACTACAACTTTCATGTTTTACGTTTTTCCAAATTCTAAATAGAACAGGGTGAAAATGCGTTATAAGTGTGCGGCCGCGCACTAGATGCGGATGTGAGGCAGAAACTAGCCAAAATCCACGGCCAAATCCGCGACCGCGAATGTCCTAGCCTGGAAAAGTGTCCTTTTTCGCGTAGGAGAAGGTATAATTATTTGGGCCCTACCCTACTTGGTATATAAATATGGTAAATGGTATTTTGAGCACCTTTGACATACTTTTGATATAATTTAGATCTAAGGAGGCTAAGGAGACCGGGGATTCGACCTAAGGAGGAAAGAACACACTAGGAGCAAGGTGGAAAATTTTTCTACAAGTTGCTCACTTCCTTCTTCCTATTTCTACAAGTAGTGACGAGGCTAGGACACGACAATAACATGAACCTGTGCAGTTAAATCATATACGAGAAAATAGCAACAAATGGAAATTTAATAGATAATAACGGGAAGGGAGAAAACATGCTGAGGGGAATATCAAATCCTGAAAATAGTATATTAAAGGAACATAGTAAATATCATGCCTTGCACCAACGAAAGTAATAACATTGCAAACAAGTGCACGACATAACCCTTCGTGCTTTTACTCTCATTCTCACCATAAGAAACAATAGAAACGACACGGCATCACCCTTCATGCTTTTACTCTCTCATAACATGGCACGACATCACCTTTCGTGCATTAACACTCACAGGATATGGCACGACATCACCCTTCATGCATTATCACTCACTCACAAAATATTGCACGGCATCACCCTTCGTACTTTACACTTACTCACCTAAACAACAGAACAATAACAACCCGACAAGGAAAATCATCAATAACCAACCTCGTTTCAATGTTAAATTTCAAAATATAAATCTCAACTTGAGTCAATACTCAACCAATATCTAATTTCAGGAAAACATGATAAGATTTGTTTAACATGAAGAATAACCAGTTTAAGCATGAACAATATGAATAAAGAATACAACGGTCACAAGTATAAGACTCACTCACATGCTATGACCCGACAACAGGTACTCGTCACTTCACCTATACGTCGTATTCAACAACCAAACACATAGCAAATAAGACAACAACACCTAATCCCTCAAGCGAAGGTTAGCCACAACAGTTACCTCGACTCCACGACCAAAATCATGCCTCAATCACCGCTTTTTCTCTAGATTCCACCTCCAAGTCACTCGCATCTAGTCATAGTTAACTTAATAACATCAGTTATTGCTAAATAAATCAATTCGAATACACAATTATAGATTTTCTAACATTTTTTCCAAAAAGTCAAAAATTGACCCCGGGCCCGCTTGATCAAAACCCGAAGTTTGGACCAAAATTCGATTGCCCATTCACCCCCCGAGCCCAGATAATTGGTTTTGGATTCCTACCTCAATTTGAGGTCTATATCCCCAAATTTTGAAATTTCTAAGTTCTACCCAAAAACACCCAATTCCACCATGAAAAACCCTAGATTTTAGGAAGAAATCTTATAAAAAGATGTAATAGATTGAAAGAAATAAGTTAAGAATCATTTACCTATGATTTAGGGAAGAACTAGCCCTTGAAAAATCGCCTCTTGAAGTTCAGGTTTTGAAAAATGGGAAAATGAATGAAAAATCCCGTCTAAGTCCAAAACTTATCAGCTGCAGATGTCGCATTTGCGACCAGAGTTTTGCATTTGCGAGAATCTGTCGCATTTCTGTTGTTGTCGCAAATGCGAACCATTTGGTCGAAAATGCGAAGGTCCCTCCCCCAAACTCACTTTGCATATGTGAAGGGCTGTTCGCAATTGCGAACATGGGTTGACCCAGCTTCTCAGCAAACATGGGTTTGATTCCGGGCATACACACAAGCCCCATATTTTACTACGGACCCTCCGGGACCGTCAAAATGGTCCAGGTTCGTTCACTCAAAATGTTGACCGAAGTCAACTAAAATCACTTTTAAAGGCAAAAATTATTATTTTCTCAAATTTTTCACATTAAGGCTTTCCTGAAATGCGCACGAAAATAGAAGTGAGGTAAGATGAGATTTTGAAGGCCTCGGAACCCCGAATTAGGTTTTAAAATACGAGATGAACTTTTGGGTCATATAAATATATATGATCGAATTTAATATTTCAACAAAGTAAATTAATGTGCTTTGGCTTAGCACTGACTTTGAACAATTTATTTCCCGCTGAGTACAATTAAAGGACAAAAGAAAAATCAAAAGCAGATCTATTATTACTCGACAGCTTCAACTTGGCCTTAGTCCTCTGCTCTTTTCATACTTTTCAGTTTCATGTGAGTCGTCATTCCACCATATATACTGCAACCAAACAAACAATGGTTTCACTATCCTCGTTTTGTTTTGTTCTTCCTAAGGATAACAAGTTGCTTGTAAGAATTAATATAAGTTTATTTCTATCATACATCATGTCATGTGCATGTGCTAAACATTTTCTTGCTACAAAAGTTGTGTACTGTTACTGTGTAAATTGTTGAAATTCCTAAAGGCTTTACTTCATATATATATATATATATATATTCTCCTTGAAAATTACCAACCCTGTACGCCACACTTCCTTTTTATTTTATTTTTACATTCTCACTCTTCCTCTTTTCCTTTTTAACTCAGCCTTCTCCTACCTTTGAGCCGGTAATTTTTTTCCTTTTTACAAAAAATTATTTATATTAAAGAAATGTCTATTGAGCTTCTGATCCGACTCCAATTGGTTTATGGGTTAAAATCAGACCAAAGAAATTCGGCAGAGATGATTACCATGAGTGATTTGCACATCAACGCGAGCAGTGTAGCCGAGGTCGACCAGTAATCAACAAAACGAGCCGTTGAGCGGTTCGTTAGAGTCGAGGTCGAGCAGCATAAATAGGAGTAACGGCTAGTTTTATTTTGGGATCTTCAGAGGAATATTCTATTAGATATTCTCTCTATTTTTACTTTTCAGGGTTGTTTGAGAATACCCTATATAAATAGTATGAGAGATAAAGGCAAAAGGGTGTAGATAATAAAAACACTTTTGAAAAGTAAGCTCTCTAGATAAATACAAAGTATAACTTTATGGAGAGATTGGACCTTTTTGGATTATCTATAGTCATTTTCACCACATCCGAGAAAGTACTCAACATTCTCTTATATTTTTGTCATTTATCATTGTCACACGGAGGAATCATTCACCTCATTCAAGATTGGGTGAATCTTCCTCCTTATTTACATTTAATGCCATTGATTATTATTTAGTACTTGATACTCCATACACGTTATTACATTTGACACATTTATTGTTAGCACATTAATTTCATTTCTTCACTGCTCATACCGTTCATACTTTCAAATCAAAATCTGAGGTTATCAACTTTAACTAGGATTAACCCTTCTTAATAACTGATTAATTAGTTTAACGAAAAATTATCATTTTTTTCAAATTGGTTCACAATTTTATAACTCAAAGGGTAAGGGCTCGTCCTTCTACCCTCCTCCCGACTTAAATACCAAGTTTTATTTGTGATAGAATTTAAACTCGTGACATATGCACCTAACCCACATATTTTTCGTCTTTTTTAATAAGTATTTATAGTCTTTGTTGACCTGGTATAAATTAAGACCTTAACCAACATTGTAAATTCAGAAGAAAACAAAATTAAACAGGAGGATGCAATCACACAAAAAAAGTAGTAGGCCCTTGTGCCAGATTTTTCCAGCTAATTTCTGGTCAGGCATTCAGGCCAACAAATCAAAAATCAGTTAGTAACATAAGTAAAACTGGCACTTTCATCTGAAATGTGAATCTATCAGAAGGCACTTTCCAAAATATATATACCTAGTTTTCTTCTAGAAAAACAAGTGTCTTCCTTTTATTGGTTAACTTTTCGAAAAATAATTCATTAAAGGACTTGCATTTATATCTAAAACATAGAAACAGTATATCAGGTGATTTTATTAAGTGATTTTACTTCAGCTATGCCTATTCATTTAATTCAGGAAAAACAAATCTAGACAAGTATGGTGGTTGGTTTTTTAATGGTCCCAAAACCAGATATTTACTATCTCTATACAAAGTGAAAGAGTACTATGTAGAATCATGATTAGTATTACATCAAGGACCATTTTAATATGACAAGTACTATGCTCCAACAACTATCATCTAAATTAACTGACAGATATATAACACAAGGATAACATTTTGAGTACATATTCTACTTCATTTAATATTACAAGGCCAAATATAACCAGAACTTGGCACCGATTTTTACATGGGCACCAAAAATTTGGGTCTTTTCTATTAGGCACTCGAGCATCCTTCCAAGTGTGCCAATTAAACACAAACTTCTGACTTGTAATATAGCGTGACTTTAATAAAAAAGGATTCCAACGGTAAAAACCGACTTTAAGAAAGTCGGTGCCAAGTTCCGGTGTCCGTCTATGTATTTGGCCATATTACAAGGACCATTGAAATATGACAAGTAATACGTTTTTTTTCCTCATAAAACTTATTTTACTATTATATAGGAGGACTGATGAAGGAGGAGGACAATGGAATCTACACCTCTTATTTGAGAGACTCTCGCCCAACATTAGAGTATAAGCTCTGATGGAGCACGATAACTTTTTTATTTTTCTGTGGGGGTCGCTTTTAATTAATTAATTTCCTCTTGTGGAGGGGAAGCAGAGGAAAGGTTGTAAAAAGATGTTAAAGTAGTTGGATTACAATATTAAATGTTAAGAGGAAGAAATATCTGGTGAATATTAATTGCAAAGGGAAATGGAAAAGAAATACTGTATGCTACATTGACAACAGATATATCATTAGCCAAAAGGCCATGTTAGTATGTTGCTTAACCTGAAACTACTTTATGTCAACATCTAGGAACAAAGAGACCCCATGACATCCCAATTTTTTTAATTTAATCTAGATCTGCTTTGTCCATGTATCAAGACTATAAACTAATAAGAAGATGAGACAAAAACTGCTTCTTCAACTTCAAGCACCTTTTGGACATCACACTAAGATGCAAAGAGGAAAACAAACGCAACTTAGGCCATTATGGTATTATACATCACATCCAAACATTTTCTTTTTCTTTTTTAGTTTTGCTTTTTCAAGAGTGGTATTACGCCTCCCATTTATCTTGGAATGTAACCAGCCATCTTAATCACTAGAGTGCATATGCATATGCATATGCTTAAGTATTTCAATACAAGGCTGGCCCTCAGAAGATACAGCCAAGAACAGCTCAAGCTTCTGATGATATTGTTGACAAAAGGCAACAGGCCCATCTTTTGCAATAGGCGGGTCTGGGTTTGGTGTGGGTGTAGGGGCCTCCTCTACTATACCTGCCAAATGGCTCTGTTCCATGGCCATGTGCATCAAATCATAGGTTTTTAAGAAATGGAATATCACCATGTAAATAATGCGTATATCTTGCGTCCTATCACCTCCTATAATTCCAACAACTTTTAGGGACCAGACTTTACACTTCACCCAATTACAGTTTAATGTAGCCTTCCTTCAAATAAGATCCTGGTGGAACCACCACATTATTAACAGAACCCAGAAAATAAAAGTAAAACAGTCAACTCACCGAAACGACCGTTTAAAATCATACCTCATAATTTTTTTCAGTAAGAGTTATGTCCGGAATTTATGCCTACCTCATTAAGAGGCTGGGCTGAATCTCTTCTTTCATTGTACCACAATCATAATAACATATAATTCCTCCGTTTCAAGTAAAAAAAGATACTTTTCAAATATGCAAAAACTTTGTGTGATCATTAAGGTAAATGGATAAAATAAAAAATTTGAAGTTAAATTATTTTTAAATATAAAAATGTATTATCCTTTTAGAAGGAACTAATAAGGAAAATGTATTATTTAAATTAAAACGGAGGAAGTAATAACATTAACAATAGAGGAGAAAACAGAAAATTAGGGACAATATATGCAAAATAGCTCCTTTGGAAAAGATCCAAAAAATAATTAAAACTAATCGGTATTGCTCGGGAATCTGATAAAGTGAAAAGGACAAATCTACTAGAATAACAGATGAGGAGTCCTGGGGAATATTTACTACCCTTTTCATTGCTTACCTAAGCAATTTGTATTTTAGCACTGCATTGTCCATGCTAACTTTCCATAGCCAAAGATCTCATGGGAGAAAAAGATGATCTCATGAAACTCTTTTTTACAAGCAAAATTAGAAGATCTAACAAAAAGTTTCCATGAATGGCTAAACAAAATCCCATCACAATAAGCAGTAGAGGATTTGCCATCAATTACTACATACAAAATAGATAACAGAATAACATAAAAAACATTACCATAAAATGAAAAGAAAAATCTATACAATCACTTAAAAATATCTATCAATTCTGACGGATGATAGTAGATATAGTAGTAATAATAATAATAATGATTAGATATACAAATTTTATTACCTTGAAGAAACAGGGTTCAAAGCTTTAGCAAAACCATTCATTGCTCCATAACTCTTTGAACTGAAACCTAAACATCCAAGCAAACCTTGCCTGTACGGCAAAAATGTCTTCTTCCTCATTTCCTCTGCTTGTGCTCTATTTGTAGTGTAGTGCAACTCATGAGGGGACGGCGGCACTCTTCTCTTCCCTATCCCATTTGCTACATTTCCATTCACAGGCTTCTTCTTCCCTTCTTTTGTTTGTTTCACTTTCTTAGTTTCAGCGGTGTTTGCATAGTCAGTTGCAGAGTTTTCTGGAGTTTTGTGGGCTGAAATTTTCTCCGGTTTCTTGTCTTTCACAGGTGAAAACGAGATCCCACTCCAAAACTTGTGACCGTTGTTTCTTCCTTCACTTTTACTTCTATATAAAAACTCCTTTAAGAATACCCATCTTTTTGAGCTCCTCCCAACTGATGACGACCTCGAAGAAGAGCCAGAAGGACACGGCGTCGTTTCATTCGAAGTTTCTTCCTCATCTAATTGTTTTATTATCTCTTCTATTTCATTCTTCTCGTTTATCTTCTCCTTGACAACTTCTAATTCCTCCTCTTCTTCATAATCCTCGTGCCACTCATACGACGTCGTTCGAAGTGGTGACATGGATCTAGTCCTTCTTCTCAACGATCTATTACGCAGCTTCATATCTCTTCCCCTACAGCCTTTCTCCTCTTCATCCTCATTTTCGTCGATATCAAGCAATGGTGCGAGGATTTGTGGGCGTTTAAGGTGAGTAGAAAGCTTCATCGGCCGGATCTGGCCATTCAGAAATAACTCGTCGGCAGAGCTCATGGATCCATCCGCGGCGGCGCCGTCGGTAATAAGCCTAGCGGAGAAGTCGAAATCTTCGGAAGGAGAAGAAATTGAAGTGCTAGCAACATTCTTCTTCACACAAGTAGTTGACAAAACGAAGTGCATAGGACTCGCCGGAGCACTATAATAGAAGCCACTATTTGGTTGGCCACGGCCTGGACTTGAAGGAGCACTAACGTACGGAGTGGAACATGAACTATCAATATCGTCAGAGAATATGCCGGACTCTACCGCAGAACCGGTTTCGGTTCCGATATCGGGTTCCGGCACGGCGGAGGAAGTGGTAGCTGTGGCAGCAGAGGAGGTGTGATTTTCGAGGGGTTTCATAATTTTCTGTGAAAGGTTTGTGCTGAAATGGGAGTGATGTGTGCAAAAAATAGAGAGAAAAAAGGGACTTTTTGGGGAAGAGAGTAACGTAAGAGAAATGACCTTAAATGTTGTGATATATAACGACAATGCCACTAGCAGTAGTGAGTCAGAAAATGGTACTGCTGGCCTCCTCTTCTAAAAAATTGATTGATGCGATGTATTTTTGAAAACTGTTAAATTTACATGAGGCATGAGCATTAATTGAGTGCCCTGCACGGATGTTTCTACATTTATGTTTCTTTTTTAAAATGACTCTTATCATAAATTCAAAAGCTATAGCATTTTGAACTGGAAATAGGAGTAGGGGTATCCCTCGGATCGTACCGTACGGTATTTAGATATTTCACTTTATTATTTTCGATATTTAATTTTTTAAAATTTTATATTAATATCATACCTAATTAAATTCGGTATGATTCGGTTTTTCTCCTTTCGGTTACGATTTATTTGGTTTGAAAATTAACTAGTGCATAGAGCCGTAGACTTTAATATTTTTAATTAAAGTACTAAAAAATATAAAACTGAAAATATTTGTTGACAAAAATTTTGTCCAAAACTAGCAAATATCGACTCAAATAGAAAAAATTATATATAAAAGAATATTTGATCATTAGAAATATCTTGTTACTTGTTTAGAGTTAATTGATGAACTTAGAGAATAAAGGAAAATAAAATTTTAGATTTTTTATATTTATGTTATAATTGATAATATGTGTTTGTGTAATATAATATATATTTCGGTACGGTATCGATATGTCGGTATTTTATTTTAAAATACCAAATACCATACCTAATAACAATTTTTTTAAAAACTTAAACCAAATACCATACCAAATGCCAAAATATTGTATACCAAATATCAAAATTTTCGATATCGGTACGATAATTCGATATTTACCAAATTATGCACAGCCCTAAATAGGAGTTTCATTTCTAAAAATAATTGTAAGTTTTTACAGAAATTAGCAAAAATGGTAGCTAAAAATATTTTCTAAAAAACTAATTGAGACTAGAACGCTAATAGTTAAATTCAAAAGCTAATAAATAAAAGGTAAGTTTAAATGCCAGCAAAATTGTATAGGGTAAAATTGGTTCGTAATAAATGGTCGAATGACCACGTGCCACATAAAATCGAAGACATGTAAAAGGCGAAGTCAAGTAACTACCAGTATACGGAACAACAAATTGCAGTTAGTATCGGATAAACCCCGCAAGGAGCCTAGCCAAAGGGCAGTTTGAATGTTTGTCATCGGACAACATTCAATAAAGAATATTTCCTTATATTAAATGACAGTCGTTGCAAAGAATATTTGTATTTATGGTCTGCCGTTACATATTCATCAATGACATGTCGTTGCATTTAAGGCTTGATCCTAGGATCTTGTTTCCTAGGTATAACTATAAATAATAGGCTCAATGGCCATTATAAGGACACGAAATTCTTGGCAGAACTTATGCTATATTTCATTCTCAAGCTTAATGAGATAACTTTATTTGCTCTTTTATATTATTCTTATTTCTTTCCTCTAAGACATTGCTCTCGGAGCCACACTTGTCGTTTCCTTCAATTTTAACCGCTAAATCTCATTTTTAATCATGTTTATCTATTTGCTTGTCTATACATATAATAAATTCAACTATAATGTTGTACGGGGTAAACACAAGTATTTCCACTATGTTCTGAGTAATCCAAGTTCTAAATCCTGGAATTTGTACATAATGAAACATTGGATTATTTCTATGTAGAAATAGGAAATTCTGTTATTTGCCTGACTCAAATTGTGACAATTTTCCGTTAAAAGGAAGTTTTAATCATTCCATGCTAGAAACACGATGCACCTACAATCTATTTTGGTGCAAATAGAAGACAAGTACTTAGTGATACAACCACCATCTAGAAAGTTACTAAGTTAATGAATTGGAAATTAAAATAATTTAATGACAAATGTAATCAAAGGAAAAGTTTGTGCTGGAATTTTTTTAATAAATGTGACTTCCTTTTATGGCGAAGCATAAGCATGCTATAAATGTTTGGTTTTTTCAGAAAAGTTGTTGATATGTCAACATAAATTCATAAAGAAGTAGATTTTCCGAAATGAATAACATTTCAAACAGCTCACATTTTCGGCTATATTATTTGTACCAGATAAACAGGCTAAGAAAACATTTAATTATTTAAAGAAAACATTTTGAAATGTAAAACCGGATATTTTCTGTAGTTTCAGATTTTAAACCAATAAAAGTTTCCAGTCTCTAGTCTCAAGATGGTTAGTTAGTCGAATCAGTAACACCAGTGAAACATAGTTCTAATTTTGGCAAGACATTTACTCCTTCCGTCCCAAATTAACATTTACTTTATTCAGAAAATTATACCAAAATTGTTACATTAGAAATTCAAAACTAAATCTGTTACATTTATTTTCAATTATATCCTTAGTATTAAGAATTAGTAATTTTCTTTAATAGTACTTAATTCTCAAAAGAAATTTAAAAGGGATAACATAATAAACTATAGTATATTGTATTTATTACTTTCCTAATGAGCGTGAAAATACTTAAAGCGACAATTAAATGATACCATAGGAGTAACCGGTTTTAGCTAGCGTTTTGGCCATAAATTTTCAAATTTATATTAAAAAATCTGATTTATGTGAAGTTTGATTTGAAGATGAAAACTTGTCTGGACATCATTTTTCAAAATGTATTTCACATTTAAAAAAATGAAATATGACTTATACCCATAAGTTCTAAATAATATAAAAAATGCCTAACAATATTAAACAAACAAACTTGCTAATCTTGTAAATGCAGAACCTTCATCAATGTTGCTCATTATCATTATCACAAACCATAGTCTTGAATATATAAGTTTGGCACATAAGAAATTTTTCTTTCTTTCTTTTCGAAATTTTTTCACTGTTATTCAAAATCAACGTTTGTTCATAAAATTTCTAATTTTCACTTGAAGATGCATTTTGGAATTTTTCGAAAATTTGAAAAACTCCAAAAAGCTATTTTTCAAAATTTTCACTCAGATCACTCACAAAACTTCAAAAACAACCCAAAATTATATTCATGTCCAATCACAACTCTAATTTTCAAATACCATTTTCACTTGAAAAAAAATTCACTTTTTTTTTTTGAAAATTTACAATTCTTATATTCAAACTCCCACATAATACACTATCCTAAAATCATAACCAGATATTTTAATATCAACTGCTAAAAATACAATCACTAGCTACAACAATTCGTCAAATTACAATAATATTACAAGATCCACCACTTCAAAAAAAATTGATCGTAAACTAGCTCGTGGATTAGTTGGAAGAGTTTTTTATAAAAGATAAAAGTTTGGGGTAATTTTTGAAATATTTAAAACATCCAAAGGTAACTTTTTCGACAAAAAAATGTGTAGAGCTAGTAGTGAGATTTGAAAATTTTATTTTCAAAAACTGTCAAAATATGAATAACATCAATAAACAAATAGGTTTTACCAAAAAAAAATTAAAAAACTTAACAAAATCTATGGCCGAATGGGGCTTAATATCTCTATTTCAAAAGATAAGTTCTAAAATTTTTGGGGCGCAGCAAGAACAATTGATTTCTTCTTCTCAAAGGAAGCAACACTTGATGAAAGATAATACTGCACAAACTTTTAGATACTAGTTGTTGCAATATCTCAAAGCAATGAATGGTGAATTTTTTGTACTAGTTCTTCTATACTTTTGAGTCAAATAGGTTAGATTTGGGATTCATCATTAGTATATAGTCAAGGGGACTAGACCTAATGATAGTCAAGGGGACTAGACTTCTTTTTGACCAATTAGAGTGTCTAAACTGTTTGATGATCAAGAAGAAGTAGTAAAACATCTTAGAGATGATGGATATATAGCATGCATGAATATTTGGTATGAATTATTATGCGGTAAGACAAAAGCAAATGATGGTGAGAAGTATACTATAGATTAGATCCATAAAAGGTTGATTTTGCTTTCCGGAAATGTGGAAAAGGTACTCCATTTCTTGTGCTAAACTATTCCAAGTACTCTTGCCATGCCATGTCCCAACATTAGGAAAAGGCCTAAATTATTGCTCCTCCCAAATAATCTTTCTTCCCCTCTTGTCTCTTACTCTTCCTCTACTTTTTCTTATTTGTGGAAAATGCCACTCCAAGGATTTAATTAAATAAATTGGAATTTATATTTACATTCATACATTAAAAAAAAAAAAAGAGAAAAAAGATAGATACATACAAGCCATATTTTGAAAAGAAATATATGTGTTTTACATAGTATTATTTAAATACTTTTGTTCTTCATGAATGAAATTTACAATAAAGAGATGGAATACTAATTAAGTAATTCATACAACTTTGTTTTTTGGTCAAAAAAAAAAAAAAACAAGAGAGAAATTAACAACAAACGAAAGAAGGCAATTAACAAAGTGTTTGTCAAACTTCCAGAGTCTCCCGAGTCCAAATGATTGTTTGGATTTTTTATAGATGAATTTTCAGAAATCACTCTGAGTTAGTGGTTATTAATTTCCAAAAGGTATTATATTCATAATTATTTTATATAGCTACTGTTCAGTTGTTACGGTAGTATATTCGTTGTATTTATGAATACAATAGCAAAAAGCGCTTAAAATTAGAGTAGTACAGCTGTACGAGCATGTATTCACATGTATTCGCGCCATATATTCATGAATACAGCAGCAAAATATGACTAAAATCAGGGCAGTCCGGCTGTACGAGCATGTATTCACATGTATTCGCGCCATATATTCATGAATACAGCAGCAAAATATGACTAAAATCAGGGCAGTCCGGCTGTACGCGCATGTATTCATATGTATTCACGCAGCTGTATTTATGAATACATCAGTAAAAAGTGCCTAAAATCAGGGCAGTCCAGCTGTACGCGCATGTATTCACATGTATCCGCGCCATGTATTCATGAATACAACAATAAAAAAAATGCTTAAAATCAGGGCAGTCAAGTTATATGCGCATGTATTCACATGTATTCGCGTCATGTATTCACAAATACAACAACATCAATCACCTTAAAAATAGGTATGTCCAACTGTATAAAAGAGAGGAAAAACATAAATAGCGTATTTCATGCCTTATTTCCTACCTCAATGGTAGTATATACCATAAATACTTAGTTTGCTTTAAAATATAAAAGGTAGCTATAGAAAATAATATTTTTAAATAATTTTGATTTAAAATAAATATGGTGCATACCTATGCCATATGAGGTAAAATTTCCTTTTTTTAAAAGACAAACTAAAAAAACGGTTAGGTTTCGTGAATAAGTGTGAATGGGAGATGGAAGAGGCGCCTTTTGAATTGCACCACTTCATCTCACCCTTTCATTATCTATAAATTTATAGGCTTAACCTCATTTTTCATATATAAAAAATCTGAAAACTTCTCTCTTCTTTTCTACATAGTTGCATTATTTTCCAAATAAATATAAGAGTCATCTGTGATTTGCTCCGTTTGTAGAGTTTGTTGAAGTTCTGTGATTTGTAGTGCTACTATCGCAGAATAGTTATTCCGTTGTATCACGGGAGGAATTAATCCATAACCCTCGGCAATAGTAAGGAGATTAAATTTCTTAAGGACACACAAACAACTTGTGGGCTCGAAATTATTTTATGTTTTAATTATTGAACTAACTATTTTTGATTTTTCGATTTTGAACACAGATTACTAACAAAAACTACGCCTATTATACGTTTGGAATGTTAAGATTAGACTAGGGGTAGCAAAATGATTCAAAGAAAACAGTTAACCACCCATATTGTCCACTAAAAAATGGGATAGATAATGAACTTTTTAAAAACGGGTCAAATATGGATAAAAACCATATTATCCATTTAGAAAATGAGTAACCAATGAATAACCAATGAATCTAACTTTTACATTTGTGAAACCTCAGGGGGTTACCCAAGTTAGGGAGACTAAGAATTCGCCCAAAAGTGATCATATACAAGAAGTCATGAATAATATGGGTAACCCATATTATCCGCCGGTTAACCCATTTTTTAATCCGTATTAAATATTAATCGGGTCAGATAATTGATTCGTTTTTTCATTACACGTTTTCGACCGGAACCATATCCGATCCGACCGGCCCGTTTGTCACTCCTAGATTAGACTGAACTAGATATAATTTAGAACTCTAAGACAAATTGATTATTATCTTGGCCACTTTCTTTTTCCTTCTTGAATAATCTTTACCAAATAGTATAAGGTTTTTCAGTCAACTGAATAAACTCATACTAACAGCAAAATTTAAAGAAGGGGGGAAAACCGGAAAAGTTATCAAGTGGATCACATCATTAATCAAGCCAAATTGGTTTACTAAATACTCACTGCAAATATTCTTGAACTAGGAAAAACAAAGGAAATATTGCATCAATTTTCTAAGTTCAATTGGGATGATTTTGACTTTTGGAAAGATAACTACTCCACTAGTCCTACCCATGAATTTGGTTGGTTTTAGAACCCTATTTTCCCTAGCTTGTAGGGTTAATTGGAAATAGCATAAAATTTTTGGATATGACTAGGACGGTTAATGGTAGGGGAATAGGGTTAAATATGGTAAATACACTAGTTTAGAACTGCAACGTGGGCAAATTGGCATGAAAAGATTAAAAAAGGAGTAAAAGAGCATAGGGAGAAGAGTTTAGGGGGTCATAATAGAGTAGAATAAAGTTAGACTTGGGGAATTGGGAAAAAGGACAATGGGCCACACAAATATTAGCCTGCAAATAACAGAGGCCGGCACGTTCCCCTGCGGCCAAAAAGTTCCACGGTTTTTGTTCCTCTGTTATGCAGCCTCACCATAACTTCCCCTGCTTCCTACTTCATCCCCCGTAGTCGCATAAGATCATATCCTTTCGTGCATGCACGTTTTCTGTTAAAGGACTGTTTGGACCTTGGAGTACTAATATTTCAATTCTAGAATAAAATGTTTTTTTTTTCTTTTTCTCTTTTACACAATTGTAAGTGGTTGGAGAAAATTTAACTGGCAAAAGTCACACTCTTATCGAATGAACTCTTATTCGAATGATAATCTCTTAAAAATTAAGCTATCTCAAGATATTTCGACAAAGATACGTTTCAGTAATGTTTAATTGGTTATTATTGGAAAACTAGTGAAAACATGTCACGCAAATAGTCTAAAATTCTCATTCGGGAAGTACTATAGAAAACATTGATCATCATAGGTGGTGGTGGAGTGGCAAGTACTCATTTATGGTTAACCACGTGGTGGTGCAAACTCTAAGTATAAAGTCATCCTTTACCCGCAAGATCAGGCTTATTTGTGCAAATACGAAACAATTGGGCCCTGAAATGGATACTAGACACCGAATGAATGAAAAAAAAAATTAACCTAATTAAAAAAGCAAAATATAAAGAACCCATGATTATACAAACAAGCCCTTGAATAACTTGGGAATGAAGGGATAAACATACACTCGAGAAGCAGGTGAACAAAACTTCCATAGGATTCTGATTTAGGGCATGCAGCCAGTACGAGGCTATAAGGTTAGTGCAATTAATAATTAATCATTGATGAACAATATTCTATAAACTGTCAACATTAATTCTATTATTAAATCTGTTATTAATCTGAATAAGAGTAAGATGCAGTAGCATACCATTAATCTGAAGTCTGAACGTATTAGTGCATAATACGAAGACACTTTTCAGCTTTCCTATCCCCAAGAAAAGAACGAATGAGTTGGTCACCCAGTATTGTGCGGAGAGGATTGTCATAGCCAATCACTGTTTGACAGGTTTAGTTTATTAAAAAAAAGTTATTTAACTTTATCCTTTTGTAAAATAATCTCACCATTTTATCTTAAATGCGCTCTAAAATTATCCAGACTTACGAATTAGTGGTACTGATATAAATCTCTCATACAATAAATATGTATTCGAATTCTCCCTTTGAAATTGATTTATTTCTTGTTGATTTCTAACGCTCCAAAGTGAAGTTCTACATGTAGAAAGTTTATGAACAATATTAAGTTAGAAATTGTCACAAAAGTTAATTGAGAATCAAGTAAAAATATTTGACCCTGCTAAAAGTAACAATTAACTAATTAAAAGAATAAAATGAGATAAAAGTAATAGCGATATACTGATTGAAGTGTGGTTTTGATTGGAATTGCATAGTAATTTACTTATTTACTCATTTATTTATTATTTTGATTAAATCATTTGTTTGTAAATTAATACAATACTACAGTTTACTAAGAACTAGTCATAATACATGTCATAGATCCACTTAGGATAATTTGGTTACCAAGTTCAGAGTAAAAATAAAATTGAAGAAATAAATAAATAGGGAAATACTACTATTAGAAAAAAGGGAATTGAAGAGAAATGCATGAAAGGATGGAGCATGTGATATTTAGCGTGTGAATTTTATTTTTTGTTTTATAGTTCCCATAAGCAAATGCCAAAAAGGGCACATGAGGTGTTTGGCAAAGTATGGAGAGTCTCTAAGACTCTAACTACAACAATATTCCCATCTTGCTTCTCCTTCTCCACTTGTTCTTAAACTAAATACATCTTTAGTCACATATATTAATGTGAGATCTGTTTGCATGTGCTGCAACTGTACCTTCTTGTTATATCATTATGGACTATCCAACAAACTCTCAGCACATTATGTTAAAAAACTTGCACGCAAATTTTTGAAGGTGTCTTTAATTACTTTCATCTATAAAATCCTATTTTTTTTTGGGGGGGGGGGGAAGGCAACGAATGTTTATTAAAAAAATCCAGTTCAAAACAGAGTTACATTAGGGAAACTGTTATAAAATAAAGACAAGTATGGAGGGAAACTGATATATTATCCGAATTCAAACTGATGTACATAATAAACTGAAATCTCTTCTATTTATAGAAGAAAGGAAGCTGCTGTGTAAGCTGCTACACAAGCTGTTGTGTAAGCTGCTACTGCAAGTTGCTGTGTAAGCTGCTACTATATCAGATATGGATAATCTTCTACTGAGAGCAATGTTTATCCATAACGGACTACTGAATGGATAAGTTTATTATACCCGGTATGGATAATCTTCTACCTAGGATAATGTTTATCCATAACCGGGTACTGAAGTGATAAACTTCTTCAGGAAGCTTATTTCCAATAGAGTACTAAATAGATAAACATAATTGCGGTGGCGTCCCATATGGATAAGCTTTTTCAGGAAGATTATTTACAACGGAGTACTAAATGAACATCCATAATATAATATATTTATAACACTCTCCCTTGGATGTTCATTAAAAGATAATGTGTCTCATTAAAACCTTACTAGGAAAAATCACGTGGGAAAAAATTCTAGTGAAGGAAAAAGAGTACACATATTTAGTAATACGCATTGCTAGGTGCCTCATTAAAAACCTTATAAGGAAAACCCCATGGGAAAAAACCTTAGTAAGGGAAAAAGAGTGCATCGCGTATTTTACTCCCCTGATGAAAACCTTGTTTCAAATATTTGAGTCTCCGCATTCCAATCTTGTATACCATCTTCTCAAAAGTTGAAGTTTGCAAAGATTTAGTGAATAAATCTGCTGGATTATCACTTGAACGGATTTGTTGCACATCAATGTCACCACTTTTCTGAAGATCTTGTGTGTAGAATAATTCTGGTGAAACGTTCTTCGTTCTATCTCCTTTTATAAATCCTCCCTTTAATAGTGCTATGCATGAAACATTGTCTACGTATAATATTGTGGGTCTTTTATCACATTCCAACCCACATGTTTCTCGAATGAATCACTAATCTCAATCATATGCACTCCATGCTTGCCGGTTTGAAATCGAGCTTTATGGGTATCGGATAAATAACCTGCATCTGCATTACCAATACGATCTGCAACACTTTTGTTAGCATTAGCAAGATAAATAAGTGCACCATCTACACCGAGATAGAGTATTTCAGGACCAAGGAGCTCCTCATCCTCTTCTAGACGTTGGAACAGATCCTTATTCACTTCAAGTGATTGAATATTCATTGGTGTACTTAATGGGTACACTTTGTCCATGTAAAAGTATTTTTAAGACCTTCTTGGAGCTCTTCCGGAGTTCCAATAAGATTTATGTCACCAACATAAACAGCAAGTGTAACAAATTTTGATGACATTTTCTTTATAAAAATACACGGACAAATAACATAATTTATGTAACTTTCTTTCAGCAAATATTTACTGAGGCGATTATACTACACACGCACAGATTGCTTTAAACCGTACAAATAATTTGATCGAGTACATTTCTCAAGACTTTGAATTATATGCTTCGGGCATTTTCAATTCTTCAAGGATCTTCATATAGATTTAGCCAAATAAGTCATATAGGTTAAGACTTGTATCTAAATGATATGACATCTTCAAGTGTCTGGACTGCTGGTCCGATCCTCACAATCTTTTATAATATTGTGCACTATATTGTATCAAATATATCGTCGACGATTATTTTATGTCAGTTCCGAAGCGACATAACTTGTGGAGATCTCATCACTTTCTTTATTTTCAGGTACCTAAACTTTTTCGGGTGTTTCATGAAATGTTATATCGTGGGCTCTTCTAGAGCTTATTTCCTCCTCATTTTGATCATTAGCTCCTACTATTTTTCAAGGATTGTTACCTTTGGAACCGATTGGTCTACCACGCTTCATGCGTACAGTAAACTCTATCCTTCAGGGACTTTAATTTTAATATGAGCATTTGCAGCTGAAATATGATATTTAATTTTGGATCAGCAAATGCTTCTGGCATTCGACTTGAATTATCTTCTAGTGAGGATCATGATAATTCGATTCATATAGCATATTTTTCAACTGTTTATTTCATTCCCCAAATGTTAGAAAAACTAACATATATCCCCAATCATCTTTAGGAAATATATCTTTGTGTATTATGGTAGAGAAATTAATCATATACCACACAACAAAATATAGTAAAAATATTTGGTTTATGATCCTAAACCAATTGTGAATGGAGGACTTATCATATGTTGTTGATCTAATGCATACAAGTGCTGCTATATGCAATTTAAAAAATCTTAGACCAACACATGAAGCTTTGTTCTCATAAGCAATGTTTAGCCATTAATAGGAGGTATTCAATGCTAAACCAGCTTGGATATAAACCGGCATTATCAAGATGAACTGTCTTGATTTCATAATCTGAAAATTTTGCTCTTAATCGAGAAAAGCAATTCCAAATGCCAAACTGCAGGTTGATAATAATTACACATGTAACCATCTCATATATGCACCTATAAGTGGTTCACATGATAGGTGAACGGGCCCATATTCACCTTTTATATATTTCAGAATCAGGGGTCTTAGCCCCAACTTTAGCTGGTATAATTAATTCATTATGAGAACAAGCAACACATGAGAATTCCTGAAGAATCTTCTAGTTCTTTAGTATATGCTTATCTGAATTCTCAAATAGCTCATTTAAAAATGGCAAATGAAAACTTCAAGTTTATCATGTCATGTACTATCTCTTAGTAAACTTCTGGTTTATTATGGCATAAACTTTTGCTTTAGTAAACTTCTGATTTACTGTGATACATGATATAGTACAAATTAAAGAATAAGGCGGGTAACTTCTCACATACATATTATTTTACCCCCTATGATTGTGGAAACATGAAGATTATCAATCTTCCAATCATTTGTAGTCTCAATATGATAATCATTTGTACTTACAATCTCATGGCACAAAAAACGTTACTGCCAACATTGTTATGATCTAATTACACATTTTTACTATCTTATCCATTAGCACTTACACACACATTTTAATTCTTTGCACCTATTGACTTACGTACTCCCTCTGATTTACGCATTACATATACAAAATCACACATTCATCAAGCCACACACCTTTCAACAGATGGAGAATTGAGAATAACATATTCTGCTTCAGCGTTTGAACAGTAAACGACAATCGAAATTTTTGTGAATTTTTATAATCAGTCAAACAATTCAACAGGCTGCTTGAATTTGATATTTCAGAGCAGAAGCATACCCTTAATCATTGAGCTTAACCACACTTTATGACTAAAACAAGTATAGTGACTAAAAAATAATAATATTAATATGTCTACTGTCTATCTTTTGCATTTGCAGTTATACATTGAATACATGTAAACAACATCTTTAACTTCTCTTTTATGATAAGCAACGATCAATTAACTTCATACAAAATTGAATAAAATAACACTTCTATTGAATTAAATATGGTTCATAAAGCGGACATCACCTATATCTTTATACATCGTATCCAAACAGAATACTACTAAACTAAAATTACAGCAGAACTTAATGAACTAACAGGCAGAGCAATTCAGGTGCAACACATTGCCATTACATTATTTTATAAGAGCTGATTCCCAAGTTCAGCACCCTGTTCAAATTGCCAATAATCAACTAGGATGGATTTAAATGAAAAACTGAATTACTGCACTGATTTACAACCAGATGCAGCTCACAACATAGTGTTTATTAACAACTAGCAAGATGCCATATATCATAAACTATAAACTTAAGCAAGTAAACCAAGTAAGCTAAATCATGAACCAAATCAAACTTTACTTTATGTGAAATGCAGAAGTGTACCTGATGACATCAAATGGAAATAAGTGAAGTGAGTTGAAAAGCGAAACAACAAGAGTCGAAGCAGCAGTGAAAAAATAACAACGATAACAGGACCCCAGGACCAAAGCAGCTTATACCAAACTTCCAAATACCCAAAACTCAAACTATTCTTCCCAGATACAAGAATTTGTGATTTTTCAGAAGTTTATAGCTAAACAAGAAAGCCAGACAACCAGAAACAAAACCCAATTTAGAGCAATTTTCAACCAAACCAAAGAATTCAGTTATCTCTCTCAACTATCTTTTTTTTTCTTAATTCTCATTTGTTCTTTCCATCTCCTTCCCTCTCTTCTCCCAGTGCGATCCTCTATATAGGCAGCAGAAAATGCCCCCTTGGATTCACAAAATGCTCTTTCAACAACATATTCTGCCTCAGCGTTTGAACATTAAACGACAATCGGAATTTTTGTGAATTTTTATAATCAGTCAAACAATTCAACAGGCTGCTTGAATTTGATATTTCAGAGCAGAAGCATACCCTTAATCATTGAGCTTAACCACACTTTATGACTAAAAAAGTATAATGACTAAAAAATAATAATATTAATACGTCTACTGTCCATCTTTTGCATTTGTAGTTATACATTGAATACATGTAAACAACAGCTTTAACTTCTCTTTTATGATAAACAACGATCAATTAACTTCATACAAAATTGAATAAAATAACACTTCTATTGAATTAAATATGGTTCATAAAGCGGACATCACATATATCTTTATACATCGTATCCAAACAGAATACTACTAAACTAAAATTACAGCAGAACTTAATGAACTAACAGGCAGAGCAATTCAGGTGCAACACATTGCCATTACATTATTTTATAAGAGCTGATTCCCAAGTTCAGCACTCTTTTAAATTGCCAATAATCAACTAGGATGGATCTAAATGAGAAACTGAATTACCGCACTGATTTACAACCAGATGCAGCTCACAACATAGTGTTTATTAACAACTAGCAAGATGCCATATATCATAAACTATAAACTTAAGCAAGTAAACCAAGTAAGCTAAATCATGAACCAAATCAAACTTTACTTTATGTGAAATGCAGAAGTGTACCTGATGACAACAAATGGAAATAAGTGAAGTGAGCTGAAAAGCGAAACAACAAGAGTAGAAGCAACAGTAAAACAATAACAACGATAACAGGACCCCAGGACCAAAGCAGCTTATACCAAACTTCCAAATACCCAAAACTCAAACTATTCTTCCCAGATACAAGGATTTGTGATTTTTCAGAAGTTTATAGCTAAACAAGAAAGCCAGACAACCAGAAACAAAACCCCATTTGGAGCAATTTTCAACCAAACCAAAGAATTCAGTTATCTCTCTCAACTATCTCTTTTTTTTCTTAATTCTCATTTGTTCTTTCCATCTCCTTCCCTCTCTTCTCCCTGTGTGATCCTCTATATAGGCAGTAGAAAATGCCCTTTTGGATTCACAAAATGCCCTTTTAACAATTTTTAATTAACTCCACTTAACTTAGTTCTTTAAATTACTTAGTAGTGCATTTTCCTAAACCCTACCACTATGGGAAGCTTCCTAAATTAGGTGAGACTCCCTGCTAATTGCTTCAAAACCAAATGGACCAAACTAAACCCAAATGAATGGGTTGTTCTTTGAAATAAATAGGTCGGAACTGAACCCAGGGCCCACACAGAATTCAAATTCTATCTCGACTACTTTATGAAAGACCGGACGAGTGAAACAACTAAACGAGTTTCAAAAAAAAATTCTAGCTAAATGACTGATTCTCCTTTTAAAATTGATTAGGGAGCTGTAATTAGACTATACTATCAGATTAGCAAGATTTAAATTAAACTATTTATATGACTGAAAAAATCAGAATTTAAACATGTTGTTAATGATAGAATCAAATAGACCAAACAAGAAAAATCACAGAACAAAACTTGGAGAAGAAAAACGGGAAAGGAACAACATAACCAACAATCAATTTTAGCTAAAATTTGTTCCAGTTTTAATTTATTCAATCGGAAAGAAAGAGAAGAAGAGAAGAGGAGAGGAAGCTAAGAAGAACAAAATGAAAAATGAAGAAACTCACCGATTCGGCTTGACCTCATGACTGACCCTCTAATTTAATCCCCAAATAATGTCATCCGCTTGTTCTTTGCCAAGAACAAGCGAACAATGTTATTTCAGGACTAAATAGACCTTGAATGCTGAGTAAAACTTCGAGAGATGTCTTTGCATGAACGAACTTGCTATGGCTTCTAAGGGTCGAACCCTAGATTTGAAATTCGAAGAGTTCAGGCCATGTTCGAGGATGGAGTAAAGATTTGGGAAAAGGGGGTCTGGGTGGTTAAGGGGTGTAATTGTGGAGGTGTTTGGAGGTGGCTCCGCCACTCTAAGGCGGTGAAGGAATGGTGGCAGCGCTAGGGTTTGGGGGTTGGTCTCTGAGAGAGAGGGGTGAGAGAGAGAGACGATGAGAGGAGGGGGGTTCTGAAGGGTGGGATCGTTCTAGGTTTTTTATTTAAAGAGAGGGAGATCTTAGCCGTCGGATTGAATGAGATCAACGGATATGATGAAAAGGGGTTCAAGACGGTGTCGTTTGGCTATGGACGGGGTCAGATCGGGTTGGGGGCAGATCTGGGCCAGTTTTGAACGGGTTTGGACGGGTATGTTTGGGCTTGGGTGAATTGAATTGGGATTGGCCCAAAAAATCTGATCCCCTCTAAAAAAAAATTCAATTTTAAATCCCCCTTTTTAAAATAAAATCTTAACTTAATCCCTAAATCAAATTATTCTACCAAATTAACTTAATTATTTCTAAACAATAATTACCACAATTAATTAAGTACCAAATTAAAAAAAACTTCCAAAATTCGAAATAGAAATGCAAAAAATGCAACATGGCTATAGTTTTGATCTTTTCTATTTTTTAATAATCAGGAAAAATCTACAATAATTCCTAGAATAGCAAATAATTAAATAAAATAAAAATTTAAATTTTGGGAATTCTTTGAAGTAATTCATGTGAGGCAAAAATCACGTGCTCACAACTGCCCCTCTTTGTTCGAAAATATGAAGAGTTTTCGTGCAAAGATAAAGTGAGCGGATACGAGCGATTTTTGCCCGTTTGAATACTCCACGGGAAGAATTTTTGAAAGATTTGACCGAACCTCTGCTTCAAAAGTTTCCTACATACCCTTGGCTATAAAGGAATCAGGTCAATGTAGTTCGGAAAGTTTCGGTAGCTGGGACTACCATGAAGCTTGATTTCACTGTTGTCGTTGCTGCTGCTTACTGACCTCCTTATTACACCATGACAAAATAAAGAAGTTAGACTAAACTATAATCTATGCATTACAAAGATCTACTCTATACTTCTCAAGCTTGATCTTGTGATTATTATTGCCTTCCCTTTGTTCTCCAGGTGGGCTCCTGATTGCCGAACTTGAATTGCTTCTTTCCTTCATTCTCCAGGCAGGCTCCTGATTCATGAAACTCGAAATGTATTCCCATTCTCTATAAGTGGGCGCCTGATTGCTGAAACTTGAAATGTATTCCCTTGCTCTCCAGGTGGGCGCGTGATTAATGAATCTTTAACTATTTCTCCTTGTTTTCTAGGTGGATGCCTGATTTCTGAAACTTGGTCCATCTTCTTCTTGAAACTGCTTTTCTTTGACTTGTTCTCCCTTGTTCCTCCAGGTGGGTGCCTGATTACCAATACTTGTGTCAATCTCCCTTTAAACTTGATTTGTTTTCCCTTCGTTCTTCAGGTGGGCTCCTGATTACCAACACTTAAATTGCTTCCCTTCGTTCTTCAAGTGGGCTCCTGATTACCAAAATTTAAACTGTTTCCCTTCGTTCTTCAGGTGGGCTCCTTATTACCATCACTTGAACTACTTCTCCCTTCATTCTTCAGGTGGGCTCCTGATTACCAAAACTTAAACTGCTTCCCTTTATTCTTTAGGTGAGCTCCTGATTACCAACACTTGAATTGCTGCTTCCCTTCGTTCTTCAGGTGGGATCCTGATTGCTTAACTTGAATTATTTCCCCTTGCGATTGCTTTTCCTTTGAATTATCTTTCCTTGTTTCCTCAAATGAGTGCTTGCTTGCTTGACCCTGAACTGCTTTCTATCCTTAAAACCCGTGTTATTCTCCCCTGCTCTCCAGGTGAGTGCCTGATTTCAAAAAAATAAACAAAACAAAGAAAATTTTCTACCCCAGTTTGGTCGTTGGGCACATCTGTGAGTGTTAATTGAATCATATTACCAAATATCTCTAAGAATTTGAAAGTTAAATCTCATTATCCAGGAGGGTCCTGAAAACTCCTAGTTAAATGACACTTTCAAAGCTAAATTATATCTTCTAAAGGTATGATTTCCGCCAAATCTTATTATCTAAGAGGGTCTTAAAACTACATCCCATTATCCAAGAGGGTCCTGAAAATCAAAATCAAGTCTTATCCTAAGAGTGACAATTTTTAAGGCTGAATTATACTTCCTTACAGCAAAACTTACGCTAAATCTTATTATTTAATGGAAATCTTAAAACTACATCCCATTATCCAGGAGGGTCCTGAAAACTCCTAATTGAATCCTATCTCAAACATGTAAACTTTGAAGCCAACTTATTTTCCTTTGGGGTATATTTATGCTAGATTTTGCTACTCATGATTGTCTTGAATTTTTAAACTAGGTCCCATTTTTCAGGAAGGTCCTAAGAATTTATTGTCAAACCTGTCTGGTGCTTGCTTTTCCCCTATGGATGGTTTCTCCGAAACAAACGAAATTTTCTGCCCATGTTTCAATCAAAGAAAAATCTTGTCAGTTTTAAAATGTGGTGGTTAGTTTGCGGCAATTTTTGCTGAAGGTCTCTTTGCCGTCGTGCTTTATTTCGACTGGCTTCCCCGAACTGGCCAAGAACCGTTATTCTATACCACATGACCTTGGATGACCCGAGTGTTCTATACCCAACCGTTGTTTTACATCCCTGAACTATCTGTTTGAACCTCTGTATCTCCCACGAGATTACTAAACCATTTCACCAATAGAACTTTCAATGACCTTTTGTGTCCCATATCATACCATACTATCTTTAGTAGTGCCTTGACCGTCCTGTGCTTCGTGCAACTTTGGAAGTTGGTAATGAGCTTTGAAATCCTTTCTTGTTTGCTTAAACAGAACTGACATTGGAAACATTTTAGAGAAATAAACCCAAAAGAAATGAAATGCAATGACTTTGAGAGTTAAGGATAAAAAAAATCAACTGGAAGACTATCTGAAGGGGAAATAGAAAAAGAGACTTATCTGAGTGGAGCAGCTGACATCAATGATCATGACATGCATGTCCGATTAATCGGCCCAGTCTGTCCAACCAATCAACTTTTAATTGTTGTACTTTACGCCCCGAGATCTTCAAAACCCAATTTCTTTACCAAAACTTTGACCTTATTCGGCCTGCAGTGCCCTGAAGGGTTTTCACCAACAAACCTCTCTCATTTGTTCATCTCTCGACTCACTTTTGCCTTAAGGTGCCCATGAAGGTTTTCACCAATAAGACTCTCTCATTTTTTATTTCTCTCGGTTTCATCGCCTTACAGTGCCCGTGAGGGTTTTCACCAATAAGACTCTTTCATTTTTCATTTTCCTTGTTTGGACCAGAGTGTTGCCCTTGATATGGATCACTTATACTTGCTTGACTTGGCATCTCTCGAAAACTGATCGGAAGGTCTTTATTTGGACCGTAATGTGGGTTTTTTGGATAGGGTTAGAAAGAAAAGGTATCAAAAAGACTCAAAGTAACTCAACTGGGTTCAACATTACAATTTTTGAAATCAGATTTTTTTACAACAACCGCAACTTCTGCCCCTAGTTTATTTGCTTGGGGACTTTTGAATTTTTATTTTGATGGGACCGAACCGTGAGGCTACCTACGTATCTTTTAAAGGAATCAGGTCGAACGTAGTTCATAATTAGAAATTGCTTTGTTTTTATATTATATTTTTTTTATCTTTTTTTTCTTCTTTGCTTCTTTGCTGAATTTCGCTACTGATTCCAAAAGAGGGGTATGAAATGAATTAAATACGGCTCAAAGGGGTAACATAGGGTAAAGTGTTTAGATAGAAGAACAAATTGCCTTCGTCATTCCAATCTTCGAAACAATGCCAAGTACAAACAATCGACAATTGAACCAAAGAAATCATACATAATATCTCTTGACTGCATCTGAATTGATAGCCATGTCTACACATTTACCTTCGATATCTGTTAGATACAAAGCACCATTGGACAATACTCTCATCACAATTAATGGCCCTTGCCAATTTGGGGCGAACTTGCCCTTCGCTTCGGCCTGGTGTGGAAGGATGCGCTTTAATACTTGTTGACCCACTTCAAACTTTCGGGGACGCACCTTTTTGTTGTACGCTCTTGCCATTCTCTTTTGATATAACTGCCCATGACACACTACTGTTTATCTTTTCTCATCGATCAAACTTAACTACTCCAAACGGGTTTTGACCCACTCATCATCATCAATCTCAGCCTCATCGACAATCCGAAAGGACGGGATTTCAACTTCCACAGGTATCACTGCTTCAGTGCTATATACCAACAAATAAGGAGTTGCACCTACTGAAGTACGGACAATAGTGCGATAACCCAGCAACGCCAATGGTAATTTTTCATGCCATTTCCTGGAACCTTTTACCATTTTCCGAAGTATCTTCTTTATATTTTTGTTGGCTGCCTCGACTGCTCCATTCGCCTTACGACGATATGGGGTGGAATTGCGATGTGTAATCTTAAACTGTTGACATACCTCTTTCATTAAATTACTGTTAAGATTAGCACCATTATCCGTGATGATCACCTTTGGGATTCCAAATCAACAGTTGATATTTGAGTGAACAAAATCAACCACTGCTTTCTTGGTTATAGACTTGAAAGTTTTAGCCTCAACCCACTTGGTGAAATAATCAATGGCTACCAAAATGAACTTTGTGCCCGTTGGATGCTGCTGGCTCAATTGGTCCAATGACATCCATGCCCCAAGCAACGAAGGGCCATGGTGCTGACATTGTGTGCAATTCCGATGGTTGAGAATGAATCAAATATCCGTGTATCTGGCACTGATGACATTTACGCACAAAACTGATACAATATCGCTCCATGGTAAGCAAATAATAACTTGCTCGGAGAATTTTCTTTGCCAACACATATCCGCTCATTTGTGGTCCGCAGACTCCCGAATGTACTTCGGACATGACAGTCGTAGCTTGTCTAGAATCTATGCATCTTAACAATCCAAGGTCTGTTGTTCTTTTATACAAAACTCCTCCACTGAAGAAAAATCCACTTGCCAACCATCGAATTGTTCTCTTTTGATCCCCCGTGGCTTGCACCAGATATACCCCCATTCTGATGTACTCCCTGATATCATGAAACCACGGTTCACCATCAAGTTCTTCTTCCACCATGTTATAGTAAGCATGTTGATCTCGGACTTGAATATGTAGAGGATCGACATAAGCTTTGTCCGGATGGTGCAACATTGATTCCAAGGTATCCAAAGCATCTACCACCTCATTATGGACCCTTGGAATATTCCTGAACTCTACTAATCGAAACTGTTGACAAAGATCATGCAAACATTGTCGGTATGGTATGAGCTTTAAATCCCGTGTTTCCCATTCTCCTTGAATCTGGTGCACCAGAAGATTCGAGTCTCCCAAGACCAAGACTTCCTAAACATTCACGTCTGCAGCTAGCCTTAAACCCAAAATGCATGCCTCGTACTCAGCCATATTGTTGGTACAATAGAAACGAAGCTGACCCGTAACAGGATAGTGATGCCCTGTTTCAGAAATAAGCACAGCCCCTATTACAACTCCTTTCATGTTGGCAGCCCCATCAAAGAAACGTTTCCAACCTGGTTTTTCAATCTGCTCTAGTTTGTCGATATGCATCACCTCTTCATCGAGAAAATAAGTTCTCAATGGCTCGTACTCTTCATCGACCGGGTTCTTGGCCAAATGATCGGCCAATGCTTGGGTTTTCATTGCAGTCCGAGTCACATAGATGATGTCAAACTCTGTGAGCAAAATCTGCCACTTCGCAAGTCTTCCTGTGGGCATAGGCTTTGGAAAGATATACTTCAACGGATCCAAACGCGAAATGAGGTAAGTAGTGTAGGATGACAAATAATGTTTCAATTTCTGTGCTACCCAAGTTAGGGCGCAACATGTCCTTTCCAGGTGAGTGTACTTAACCTCATAAGCCGTGAATTTCTTGCTAAGATAGTAGATGGCTTGTTCCTTCCTGCCAGTGATGTCATGCTGACCCAATATACAACCAAATGAATTTTACAGGACAGTCAAGTAAATAATCAAAGGTCTCCCTGGTTCTGGTGGAACCAACACAGGTGGGTTTGACAAGTATCCTTTTGTCTTATCAAATGCTTCTTGACACTCATCAGTCCACTTGACCGTAGCATCCTTCTTTAGCAACTTGAAAATAGGCTCACAAGTTGTCGTGTGCTGAGCAATAAACCTGCTGATGTAGTTCAACCTCCCTAACAGACTCATCACCTCAGTCTTGTTCCTCGGATGCGGCAATTCTTGGATAGCTTTGATCTTTGATGGGTCCAACTCAATGCCTCGAAAGCTAACTATGAATCCTAACAATTTTCCGGATGGAACACCAAATGCGCACTTGGCAGGGTTAAGTTTGATGTTGTACCTGCGAAGCCTCTGGAAAAATTTCCTCAAATCTCCGATGTGGTCGGCCTGCTGCTTCGACTTATGATTACATTATCTATGTATACCTCAATCTCCTTGTGTATCATATCATGGAACACAGTAGTCATTGCCCTCATGTAAGTTGCCCCAGCATTTTTCAAACCAAATGGCATTACCCGATAACAGTAAGTTCCCCATGGCGTGATAAATGTTGTCTTTTCCGCATCTTCCTCATCTATTGATCTGATGATATCCTGCATAGCAATCCACAAAATATCCAATCTCATGCTTGGCGCAATTATTGATCAAAATATGGATGTTGGGTAGTGGGAAATTATCCTTTGGACTTGCATTATTGAGATTGCGGTAATCAACGCATACTCTGATTTTGTCGTCCTTCTTTGGTACTGGCACAACATTAGCTAACCAAATGGGATATCGTGTGACCCGAATGACCTTTGCATCCAATTTTTTGGTAATTTTTTCCTTAATCTTCACACTCATATCAGTTTTAAACTTTCTCAATTTTTGCTTGATGGGAGGGAATGCCGGGTTAGTGGGTAATTTGTGGACCACCAAATCAGTGCTCAAACCTGGCATGTCGTCATATGACCATGCAAAAATATCTTTGTATTCAATCAGTGCTTTGATTATCTCTTCCCTGATCTTTGGTTCAATGTGGATGCTTATTTTAGTCTCTCAGATATTATCTGTGTCCCCTAAATTGATGGCTTCAGTATTATTCAGGTTGGGTTTGGGTTTTCCTTCAAAGTGATTTAATTCCTTACTAATCTCTTCAAAGGCCTCATCCTCATCATATTCTGATTCGTCACCACACTCTACTTCTTGAATATTATTAGAATCAGATTGATTTTTAAGACTGGGTTGAGGATTCCTTACGCATGTCATATCACTAGAACCAGCGTAAAAAGAACTGTACAAAAAAGAAAAAAAAAAGAAAACTATCAGGAATGATGAAGAAGGGAAATTGCATTTCATTGAAGGATAAAAGATAATAAGGTTGGCACACTCAAACAGACTGAAAGATAAAAATCTGTATTACAACCCCGAAATAACCCAGACAAACTAAAGGAAAATCAAAACAAACTACCAAAACTCTTTCCGAGTGGGGAGAGAAGTAGCCTTCCAATTGTTAAGCTTTGTTTCTGGCCCGACAAATTGCACTTCCGCGTTGCTAGTACCTTCTCCAATTTCCACCATGTTTATATCGTCGAACAACTTCTCGAATTTTTCAATTAATTCCTTGTCAGGATCAATCACATAACTGGAAATTGTTGTTACTAGGCGACTTCTGGTATCGGGCTTGACAAATGATCTGGAGAGACGTGGGACCGGCTTTGGAAGGACCCATGCCCTATGTTTCAATTTTCTGGCTCTTTTTATGTCTGTGGCTATGGGCTTGAATCACAGACCAAATGTTCCCAAGTTTTTAGGGAGAGATACTGGCTGTATGATGCCCTGCAGAGATGAACCCAAACCCTTGCCTGGTACGAAACCATTCTTTAACATTTCAAAGGCCACCATGACTGATGCGGCGGTTATCTTCGGATTTGGAATGTATTTCCCCTCTGGAATTTTCTCGACCAACATCGTGTCAAAAACCTGGTTGACCCACAGCCCCTTGTCATATTCCACTTAAATGAACGGTACAACGACATTGCTATGAGCGCACAAATTATCCTTGCCGTGCATAACAATTTCCTGTCTATCCCATTCAAATTTTACCATCTGGTGTAATGTAGATGGGACTACTTTAGCGGCGTGAATCCAGGGTCGTCCTAACAGTAGATTGTAGGAAACAGCTATATCCAACACCTGGAACTCCATCGTGAACTGAACTGGTCCTATCGTCAGCTCTAGCACTATATCACCAACTGAATCTTTGCCTCTGCCATCAAATCCCCCCACGCAGATATTGTTCTTATGAATCCTCTCATCTTTTACTTTCAACTTGCTCAGAGTGGAGAGAGGGAAAATGTTCGCACTGGAACCATTATAGACCGATACCCGGGTAACCACAGAGTCCCCACATTTCACTGTAAGGTAAAGTGCTCTGTTATGCTCAGTACCCTCTACAGGCAATTCATCATCGAAAAAAGTGACTCTGTTTACTTCAAAGATTTTGTTGGCTATCTTTTCCATATGGTTCACTGAGATCTTATTGGGAATGTGAGCCTCATTCAGGATTTTCATTAAGGCTCGACGGTGCTCATCTGAGTGGGTTAACAATGACAACAGTGAAATCTGAGCAGGCGTCTTTTTCAATTGTTCCACTATTGAATAGTCTTGCATCTTCATCTTTCTCAAAAATTCCTCTACCTCTTCTTCAGTTACGACTTTCTTCACTAGCACTGGGTTATCTTTGGAGTTCTTAGCTTTTTTTAACTCTTCGGGGGCAAAGCATCTCCCCGAACGAGTCAAACCCTGGGTTTCATAGACTTCTTCTTTAACTTCTTTTCCTTTGTAAGTCATTGTCACCCGTTCATAATTCCACGGAATATCCCTGTTGTTGACTATCGGTAACTGGGTTACCGGCTTGATAATGACATGATCTATACGGGCAACCTCCACGATTACGACAGGTTTGTTCTCCACTCCTGGCACAACCACTTTCAACCTTTCTTGTTTTTCTGCCACATCACTTGAAGACCCTTTCTTAACTATCATAGATGATTCACCGTTCCTCTCGCTCGACTTGAGCACTGATCTTTCACTTGTTGATTGTTCAATTGGCTTGACCTCACTAGACCAAATCATTATGACGGTCTGTGAAGGTTTCTTGGGCTCCCCTCTCTTATGCATTATTTCAATCATATTTGTCTCCTGGTGGGTTGGCATCGGATTCCAGTTGATATTGGGTGCTTCTGGAGCTTGAACTTCAATTCTATTAATATCAATGAGCTCTTGGATAGTACTTTTTAGGTTCCAACACTTCTACGTGTCATGACCCGGAGTACCAGAACAATATTCGCAACTTACAGAAAAATCCTGATTTTTTGGGGAAGGATTTGGCAGTTTCGACTCAATCGGCCTTAGCATATACAATTGTCTTAGCCTGTGGAATAAACTGGTATATGACTCTCCCAATGGAGTAAAGGTTTTCTTTTTCTACAACCTTTCACTCTTAAATGCTTGGTTGGGCTGGAAACCTGGTCCAGGAGGGTTTTGGTAGGCTCGTGGGGGTGGGTAAGTGTTTTGTGGAATGGGCGCACACCATTGTGCATGGGTGGGGGGTTAGTTGTATGTTTGGGCGTGGTGGACAGAAAAATGATGGTCTGGTGGAGGGTAGTAGTGTTAGGGTGGATTATATGGGGTATGGGGGTAAGTTTGCTGGTGGGGTCGAAGCTGATTATAGTGGTGATATGAGACCCTAGGTCCAAACCAAGCTCCTGAATCAATCGTCGCCACATCCTCTCTCCTTTTCTTTCCGATTATTCCTTCGGTGCCGCCCTGAATGGCCTGAGTAGTTGCCTTAATAGCAGAATAGCTCATGATCTTGTTCGACTTGAGCCCTTCTTCTACCATACCGCCCATCTTTACTACTTCATTGAAGGACTTGCCTATAGCTGATTGATGGCCGTAATAAGTAGGTTCTAAGGCCTGCAGAAAATAATCTACCATTTCGCTTTCTTTCATTGGAGGGTCAACCCTCGCTGCCTGTTCTCTCCACCGAAAGCCATACTCCCTTAAGCTTCCATTGTGCCTTTTCTCAATCTTTGTCAAAGACAGACGATCTGGGACAATCTCAAGATTATACTGGAAGTGACAAGCGAATGCTTGGGCTAGATCATCCCATCTGTACCATCTTCCGTGATCCTGCCGGGTATACCATTCCAACGCTGAACCACTCAGACTTTGACTGAAATATGCCATTAGCAATTCATTTTTCCCTCCAGCTCCCCTCATTTTGCTATAAAACCCTCTCAAGTGCACTACTGGATCACCATGCTCATTGTACAAATCAAACTTGGGCATCTTAAACCTTGCTGACAATTGCACATCTGGAAACAGACATAGGTCTTTGTAAGCCACACTTACTTGACCTCCCAACACTTGCATGTCTCTGAATGACTGTTCTAAGCTTTTAACTTTCCTGAACATCTCCTCCTGTTTGGGATTTTTGGATAGTTTCTCAGCTTCCACAGGAATATCAAAACGAGGAGTGTAAGAATAGGGTCCCAGAGCTTTGAAAGTGGGCTCCGGGGGGTAATACTGGTTATCATGAGCTTGGAATAAAGGCTCGCTGGAGGATCTATAGAGTGTAGCGGGAGGGGGAGCCACGAAGACACGAGTGGCTGGTGGAGAAGGGTGTAGAACTGGTTTGGCTGGTGGAGCTGGTGGTGTTTGGGAAGTTGTGCTCTGGTAGTGTTGGTAAATGGGAAAACTCGGGGACGAATCGGTGGCAGGATGACCTTGAGACTGAGCTAGGGGCGGGATGAAGGCAGGGTTGGCGGGGTAAGTTGGTGGTGGTTGCCCTTTTGCCCAGGCATGGTATATTTCGGCCATCTGCTGCTTCAGCTTATACATCTCTAATTTCATCGAATTAACATCCAACTCTTCCACCTCTCTTGAAGGATCGATGACACTTGCATCAAGTTCTTGGTTAGACATGATCAATTTGCCTTTGGACCTGGTGTTGTATAGATGGGTTGCCAGAATGCTCAACAAACTAACCACCTGCCTTAGTTCTGATATCAACAGCAAATTCGTTAGTGATTAGAGCTTAACAGATTGGTAACCACATATTTGTGGAATGCAATGCACCTAAGTAATTAATCATTTCTATCATGTATTTGTTCGATTGCTTGTGTCATCCCGGCTTTTCCTTATTTCCATTTGCAACTTTCCTTCTTTTTTTTCATTCATGCCTTTCTTTGCTTGACTTATTTTGTTTTTACTCTCTCATTTCCCTCTCTTATTTTGCCATCGTTTCTTTCTCACGGTTTCTTATTTTCTTTCTCTTTTCTTTTGGGTTTCGGTCGAATCCTATGGAGATTGCCTACGTATCATGACCCCGCATGAATCAGACCGAGTGTAGTTTTGGGGTATAAGTATAAAAATAAGTAGTAAAATATTTTTGGGATTTAAAAAAAAAACAAATACTTTGATTATAATGACTCAATAACTAACAGACTCAACAAGAAACTAACAGACTCTGATGAAAAGACAAAAAAACGAACTAACATACTTCAACAAAAGTAAATATAGGCTCGAAAACAAACTGACAGACTCCAATAGAAAGAAAATACAGACTCAAGTAAAAATCATGAATACATTAATGCCTCAAATGCTCCTGGGGCCCGCATGACATCATTCGGTCTCGCCACGGGCCTATATGCAAGATCCCTTTGAAACCTCTCTAAGTCACTCATTATCTGTCGGACAAACATCATCACTGCCACGAAGAAAGTGGTGCGAGTCATATCCTCATATGCTTGGCATTTCATAACAATGTTGTCGGCAATGACGCTGACCCGCTCTCGGATTCTACCCTTTTCCTGAAGCAGACGCCCGACCTGTTGATTCCAGGCTTCTAACACCTGAGTGTCGTGAAGATGTTGATTTTGCAACTGTTGCATTTCTTCCTCCATCTGAGCCATCAAATTATAGCAGTGTTCCCTATCAGCTTTAAAGTCCTTGGCCTACTTGGCTTCCTCATTCTCGAGGGTAGTCATTTTTCTCTTCAGGCTGGTGATTGTCCCTTCATACTTTCTTTTCATTTGTTGAACAACTTTGCCCGGTCTTACGCCTCCTTTGCCCATTGTGCCCAGACTTTGGCTAGGTTGGCCTCAGACTTTTCCAGGTCATCTTGACACTCAAGGGCTTTGTTTTTAAGATCGTTTATAAGCCTTTCATCCGCTCGGCTTCTTTCCGGGTTTCTAGCAACTGTTCTCATTTTCTGAATTTGGGCTTTGAGGGCTTCATTTTCCCGAGTTAGCGTTTTCTTCTCGCCTTCATCTGCGGTGGCTTGTAAACCATTCTAAAATTGAAGGTCCATGACTTGCTTTTCTAGCCTGCCTATGGTGTCTCTGTACTCATTTTCTTTGGCCAGCCAATCCCATTGCTCTTGTGATGCTCCGACAAATTCTTGAAGATGGGGTCTTTTGGCCGGCCTTCCAAACTCAACTTCCCTTTTATACCAGGCAAGATATCCTGGTGCAATTTCACCTCTGGACAGATCACGCACTCGAGTGTTCGCCGTCATGTACTGATATTCGCTCCAAATTTGGTGGACTACTGCTTCATGAAACTGACCATCGGGACCAATCTCGACCACATGGCGACTAATGTCTTCATCCCTGGGAACCATTTGACATCTCCCTAATTGTCTCAAAACCCGGTATGGGGTATAAGGCTGGATACTCCTAAGACCTATCAAAAGGAAATGAGGCCCGGTAGCTGGCATGTATATGATCTCATCTACGGGAAGCTACCCAAAACATCCACTCTATTTGACTTGCACTGAGCGAACACAGATGCGATACCCATTCTATAACCCCTTCTGGAAAGCTTATCCCATCAACCCTCGTATAAAATTCCTCTACGCAGGTTTTCGCTGTCGACCCATAACTCAGGAATTAAGGACGATGGCATAGATGTTCAATCATCCACATCTGCAGCAACAAGTTGCACCCCTCAAAAAAGTCTCCTCCCGCTTTGCAGGTTGTGAGAGCACGGAAGATTTTAGCTACTATCATGGGTGCGAGGGTGCTTTTGGCTTGAGTAAACAAAGTACTGACAACCCCAGCTATTCGTATGTTGATATTTCCATCTTTCCTAGGAAACACCAAAAGTCCCAAGAAGACCACCATAAAATCAAAACACTTGTGTTCTTCCCATTTGAGGCGGTTACCCTTGCTACAAGTTTTGTTTTCTGGATTATTAAACCCTCATATGTGGCTGTATCTCTGGTATATGAACTGCGGAGTAGAAAAATCGGCTGCCAAATCTGGGTTGTGGACCCCCTGCTTATCTTTAAGGAGTCTAAGAATCTGTGCACAGTGACGACTCTTGGAGCAACCAGATACTTGTGTCTTAGAGGAAGCTCAGCGCTCCCAATATAACCAGCTATTCTTCCAAAGTTGGGGTGAGTTCAAAATCCGATAAATGAAACACGTTGTGGGCCGAGTTCCAGAATGTAACCAACGCCTTTATGGTATCTCCTCTAGGCCTAATCTTCAACAACACGGTGAGACCTCCCAAATAATGATTGACCTTGTCTTGCCTTGATTTACCCAGATCATCCCACCACATATGAAACTCCAAAGGGATCTTGTTCATGAATGTTATTGGCAAATTTTTACTCGTGCTCATTCTACACATTTATTATGGTGATTAAGCAAAAATCACAATTCATTTTGACTCAAACTCAAAGCAAACACTTTTTTTCAGACCTTCAAAGTATAAACCCGGCTTTGCAAATACGGCCTTTCAGCACTTCCGGAGGAAGATTTTAAGGTTGTACTTGCTAAACGGCCCAAAAATTTGAGAAAGAGACCAAAGGCGGATGTTCTTGCAAAAACAGCCCTCTGGCGTCCTTTTGGGGACATTCGGCTATTTTGACAAGAATGGCATCCCCTTACTTATTTACAACAAAAATTTTTTTGGTTTTTTTAGGCAATTTTTTGCAAAAGGAAAGTGACCCGATGGGGGTTGTCTACATATCCCACATTCGGTGAGAATCAAACTAGCGTAGTACGGGCAATTCTGACAAAACAAAAACCAACTCTTTTTCTTTTTTTTTAAAACATAAAAAATTTCTTTTTTTTTTCAAGATTTCGGCAGAGTTTCGGTATATTTGGGACATTGGTTTTCAAAAACAGACAATTATCTCTCTCAGTCCCCACATGGACTTTCCTTTTCAACTTTTCCTCTATGAGCCGGTCAACATGCAAATCCGAAGCAAATGAATGCACAAGTAGCAAGTAAGATGCATCAGGATGGTCTTTTCATTCCACGTACACCTGTCCTAGACAGACCCAGCCCCTGTGTTGAGTCTCCAAAGTCAAATGTACATGATGCAAACAAGCGTTCCTACTAGGAATTCGGTATGAGGCTGAGTTATTCTAGGTTCAAAACCTGGGTATGTGTCTAGACTGTGTACCTGAGCGGACAACTCGAGCCGAGGAGAGGGCCACGTACCGGGAACCAAAAGGCCATCCGGCTTAGTAACTTGTCCGAGCCTCTTTCTTATTTTAAGATATGACACTAACAGAATAGGGAGTCTCGACCAGCGATCACATCCCCGAAGATGAGAAGAGAAGGGTTTCGTAGTAGTTTATATACAGTTCAAATAATATCAAAATGGTAAAAAGCGGCATTTAGCACATTACCCTCAAACATGCAATGAAATTAGATAATAAATAAAGTCAATTACAACAATTATTCTAAGCTCGAATTCTTGAAACCTGAACCAGAAGTTCTGGGGTTCTTGTCCCCAGCAGAGTCGCCAGAGTTGTCACACCTTCTTTTTCCTACACCCGGAGGGGTGTAAGGGAGTTTTTTCCAATTTAAGTGACAATTATTTTATTTAAAAATCAGAGTCGCCACTTGGGATAATTTATGGTGTCCCAAGTCACCGGTTAAATCCCGAATCGAGGAAAGATTGACTCTGTTTTATAGTTCGCGAACACAGAAATCCAGGTAAGGAATTTCGTTAACCCGGGAGAAGGTGTTAGGCATTCCCGGCTTCCGTGGTTCTAGCACGGTCGCTCAACTGTTAAATTGGCCTATTATCTGATTTTAATACATTTTAAACCTATGGTTCAACTTTAACTTTAACCGCTTTATTTAACTATTTTTTAAGGAAGATTTCAACGTTATTTAAAACACGTCTTGAATCACGTCACATAATTGCACCCGCAGTCCTCGACATATTTTATCTAACATTGTTGAGATTTGAATTTGGGTCACATAAATGCACACCCGAGTTTAGGAAGGTAACAGCGCACCTAAAACAACTACGCCCTTTCAACTTTGCGAGGGCCATGGAAAATTCACTAATGGCACACCTCGATTTTAAGGATTATTTATATGAGGGCCATGGGTTATGGATATTATTACAGAAAAAGTGTAATGTTTAACTTTATGAATTACTAACCAGATCAAAGGTATTGTCAAATTAATCAAAAAATTCATGAATTTCAAACTTTCAATCTCATGGCACAAAAAACGTTACTGCCAACATTGTTATGATCTAATTACACATTTTTTATTATCTTATCCATTAGCACTTACACACTCATTTTAGTTTTTTGTACCTATTGACTTACGTACTCCCTCTGATTTACGCATTACATATACAAAATCACACATTCATCAAGCCACACACCTTTCAACAGATGGAGAATTGAGAAAAACATATTCTGCCTCAGCGTTTGAACAGTAAACGACAATCGAAATTTTTGTGAATTTTTATAATCAGTCAAACAATTCAACAGGCTGCTTGAATTTGATATTTTAGAGCATAGCATACCGTTAATCATTGAGCTTAACCACACTTTATGACTAAAACAAGTATAATGACTAAAAAATAATAATATTAATATGTCTACTGTCCATCTTTTGCATTTGTAATTATACATTGAATACATGTAAACAACAACTTTAACTTCTCTTTTATGATAAGCAACGATCAATTAACTTCATACAAAATTGAATAAAATAACACTTCTATTGAATTAAACATGGTTCATAAAGAGGACATCACCTATATCTTTATCTCAACTACTCAATGAAAGACCAGACGAGTTAAACAACTAAACGAATTTCAAAAAAAAATTCTAGCTAAATGACTGATTCTCCTTTTAAAATTGATTAGGGAGCTGTAATTAGACTACACTATCAGATTAGCAAGATTTAAATTAAACTAATTATACGATTGAAAAAAATTAGAATTTGATACCTTTTCTGTGGTTATAATACGACTAATTATAGATACCTTTTCTGTGGTTATAAGATGTATTTGATGTATTTAAACTATTGTATTCATGAATACAGTAGCAAAAATAGGCGTGAATCAGGGAAGTCCAGCTAATCAGTTGTTGTATTTGAGTATATTCGACTGTATTCATGGAGTGAAATATGGGGTTACAGCTGGACAGATTATTGTATTCGACTGTATTCACGGCGTGAAATACAAGATTACATTGTTTTTAAAACGGAAAGTGAATCTATTAACATAATAGACTCCTAATATAACTCAACAAACTCAATTATAACACACAATTTTTGTATTTTTAGTTATAAAAAAGATTCTCAACCGAAAAATACCCCAAAAATATAGCAATCTTCAGAGAAATTATATAATACATCTGAATACATAAATTATATTAATTAAAAAATATATGAATACATTCATGGCATATAGAGAGACAATAAATACAATAAAATACATAAAATACAACGAGATACATTGAAATACAATGAAAAAAAAATAGTGAATACAATGAAATACATTAAATTACAATGGAAAAAAATAATGAATACAATGAAATACATGAAAATACATTGAAATATATTAACTCTGCTTTATCTCTGCATTTAATGGAGTCCTCATCAAACCCAGCTTCATGCAGTCGCTTCCATATGACTTTATATGTCAAAGGGGTTCTTGAACTTGAAACCCTACCTGACGCCGAAATAGGCATTCGATTCACCGGAGTCAAAGCTAGTCTCTCTGACCCAAGACTTGTCATTCTTGATTTCTCTACACTTTTGATGAAAAACAAAGATTCAACTTTTCTTAATCAATTTGTTGAATTCTTGCCTAATAAGCCCCTTTACTTTCCAAATCAATTAGGTCGAATTTTGCTTTCATAGTAAATCCCTTTGTTCTTCTGCCCGAGCATCATGGGTTATACACTCGATTGCAGTTACCCACTGCCTGGGATTGTTCCTGTCGGAGAGACTAGTGTATTTGTTGCAATATCGTCTGTCCATCTGAGAAGATGCCGTTAAAAGGAGGAGGAGAGCGAAAATTTTAATGGGATGGGGAAGAGAATGAGATGTATCAAAGTAGAGAGAGAAAGAAAATAGTGTAACTGAATAGCGTATTTAGTGGCATAGGGCTAAGAGGTAACCAAAATTAAATATTTTGCTATAAACCTTAAAATGTATCTATAGAATATTTTTTTAAAATGGTATTTATTTAAAATAAATAACGCGTTAACCTTTGCTATATAAGGTAAAAAATCCTCTAAAATAACCTCTTTAAATAGAGGTTACTATACGTTTAAGTGTAGTGGAATGCTTCAAAGAGGTTACTACACGTTTAAGTGTAGTGGGAGCAGTTTTCCCATAACTACTATCTTTCTTCTCCATATAAACATACGCTTTCATCTTTTCTGAAAGAGAATAGAGATAAAAGTAAGAGTGATATCAAAAATCTCTTCTCAATCAACACAAGAAGACATTTAGTTCGTAAAATTCCAACTTTGTTTCCAAGAAATTCAAAGTTCGACTTGGGGCAATTCTTTTGGTGGTGAGTTTAATAATTCTTCCGTTGTGTTGACATGTACGCTAATGTTGTTCTCGCCCCATGATTATTTTTATTACATTGGTATCAGAGAAAATGGTTGAATGATCCAGTTATTCATGTAAATTGTCTTGAAATCGCTGTTTTATAAGTTTAGATTGAGATTTTTTTGCTAATTTTTGACAAGTTTCAGAGAAAACTATTTCTGGTTTTTTACGTTTTGGCCATAACTTGTTAAATTGTTTTGCCTAAAACTTATATAATCTTGTTCTACTCATTTTGGGCTTTCCGAAAATATATTATATGTGAAAAATGGATTAAAAACGAGTGAGATATGATTTTTTGAAGATTGACAGTTTTTGACTATTTGTTTGACGAAAAACTGCTTCTGTTTTCAGCGTTTTAGAAATAACTTGTTAAATTTTTTGCCTAAAACTTATATAATCATGTTCTACTTAATTTGGTCTTTCCGAATATATTATATGTGAAAAACGGGTTAAAACGAGTGAGATATGATTTTTTGAAGATTGACAGTTTTTGAATATTTTTCTGACGAAAAACTGCGTCTATTTTCAGCATTTTAGAAATAAATTGTCAAATTTTTTGCCTAAAACTCAAATATTCATGACATACTCGTTTTGGGTTTTTGGAAAATATTTTTGATGTGAAAACGGAATCTTCCAACTTTAAAAACCCTTTTATGATCATTTTTGTCTTCTACTAGAAATTTGTGACATACGTTGTCGTATTAAATGGTAACAACCATATTTCTGATTCCTTGGTCCTATTTCAGATATGTCTGAATATGGACAAGTTCTAATTACTCCAAGTGGGAGTTCTCGAAGTCAAGAAAGGAGACAACGTAGAAAGGTACGTCGTCGCAGGATTTATTTCTATATGATTCAGACTCGGAGCCTGAAATCATCAGGAATGTCCCAAGGGCAAGACAAAATGAGTTAAGGGATCGAAGGGCTGAACGAAAGGAAAGAGAAAAGAAATTTAGGGAGTTTAATGAATTTAAAATGGGCCTTGATGTTTCTATTCCTGAACAGGTACACCTTTTTTTAGTTAAATAGAGCTGAATTGGCTAATTACGTAGAAATTAATGATTGGGAATCATTATCTATTTTAGCGGACTCTCTTCGAGAGCCTAGGGGTGAAATGTTAACTGAGATTTATCATGATATTTGGCCTAATGCACCTTTTAGCGTGCATGTGCAAGAGTTATTGTTCGATTGGTACATGTATGTCCTAGGAAATATGTAAATTATTATTATGTGATTTATCTTAATGAAATTTACATTATGTTACTTGTCTCACCAGTTACATACATTGTTTATCATATTTTTTTGTAATGGATCGAGACTTGAAATAAAGTACACACTAAGAAGTGATTTTAATTAATTAAAATATTTAGATATAGATGATGAATGAAAATGTAGTGACCGTTTGATTCTATACTAAATGTTGAATTAATATTATAATTAATTTACTTGAGTGTGTAATCACATGCATAAATTAACTGAAGTATATATTGATGAGTTAAACTTGTAATATTGTCTTTAATAACAGAAATGATATCGAAAAGTATTATTGCTGACTTGAACAAGGGTGACAAACTGAATGGTGAAAATTAAGACATCTGAAGTCGTAAAATGTGGTATATACTCGAAGAGCAAGATGCTCTTGAAAGTATTAATCATGCTATGAGTCACCTAGAGGAGGGTAACACTGCCCAACACCGGAGGAATCTGAAAACTTACAATATTTGGAAGAAGAAAGATTCCACTCTACGTGGAAGTATTGTAAATTCAGTTGCTGATGATCTCATCCACGAATATGAGCAATATCCTACGGCTCAAGCCATGTGTGCACATTTAAGAGAGGCATATAGGGTACGATTGTGACCGGCCTTCAACAGCTGACAATCAAGTTTGACACGTACAAAAAGCGTCATGATCACGGTGTCAAGCAAAATCTAAGGGTGATGTCAAATATGATTGTTCAACTCAAAAGTGTTGGCCATGTTCTCTCTGATGCTCAACTCGAAAGTGCAGGCCATGTATCTCTTAGTGCTATATATGTTTCTAGCACTGTGTTACTAACTGAATTTCATTCTGTGTGGATTGTAGATTCAGGGGCCACCAACCATGTGAGCCATGATAGAGAAGCGTTTATAGATTTTCGTCGAGTTTTATCTGGATCAAAGCATGTATATGTGGGAAATAATGCAAAGCTTGAAATCAAAGGGATAGGCACTTGCAAAATGGACATGCGTGGTGGCCGATCTTTGATGTTGCATGACGTCCTATATGTTTCAGAGATTCGACGAAACTTAGTTTCGGTGTCTGTTCTTCTAGATTTAGATTTCAATTTGAATTTAGTCGCAGTGGTCTTAGAATTACTCAAGACAATATTTTTTTATAGTTTTGGACATTGTTATGATGGTTTTATTGTGTTAGATTGTAATCCTTCTACGTATAACTATTATGTTGATCGTTGGGTTATGTCATGTTATTCTAATAACAACGATGTTGATGTTATTACATGGCATGCAAGATTAGGTCACATAGGGAAAGAACGAATGAATAGATTGGCTAAGGAAGGACATCTAGGTTCTTTCTCTAAAATTGAAATGCCAACTTGTGAAAATTGTTTTGCCGAAAAGATTACACGTAAACCATTTGGAAAGGCTAAGAGAGCTGATTTTTTATTGCAATTAATCCATTCTGATATCTGTGGTCCAATTAATGTGAGGGCTAGGTCTGGTGCTTTATATTTTATTACGTTCATTGATGATTTCACACGCTTTGGTTATGTCTATTTGATTTCTCATAAATCTGAAGCACTTGAATGCTTTATGAAATATTTGAATGAAGTTGAGAATCAATTAGATAAAAGGATTAAGACATTAAGAACGGATAGAGGGCGTGAATATCTATCAAAAGAATTTGAAGAATTGTGTAATGAAAAGGGCATCACCGGACAGTTAACTATTTCGTACACACCTCAACAAAATGGTGTAGTAGAAAGGAGGAATACAACACTACTGGACATGATAAGGTCCATAATGGCACAGACAAATTTACCTATCTCCTTTTGGAGAGACGCGTTATTGACTGCAACCGATATATTGAACAAAGTGCCTTCTAAATTAGTTTTTTCCACTCTTTACAAGCTATGGACTGGTCATAAACCAAACTTAAAGGATTTAAAACATTGGAGTTATGCTGCATATGTAAAAGATTCTTTTAGCAAGTTTGGTAAATTAGGTCCAAAAGGCAAGAAATCTTTATAAGATATTCAGAACACTCCAAAGGGTATGTGTTCATTGGTGAATTAGAGGATAGAAGTGTTACTGAGATTGATTCGCGAGATGTCACATTTTTGGAAAATGATTTTCCACAGAAGGGCGAGGTAAAGAATATAGAGCCTCTTTATGAAATGTTGAACTCAGACAGTCAACAAGTGTCTTCTGACATAGTTATAATCAAATTGATCAAGATCTTATTCTTGATCCGAGTGGGAGTGGGATCTATAACCTCAAAATCCTTCTGACGAACCTGAATTTAAACTACGAAAGAGTGTCAGGAAAAATATATCCAAACGTACTTATGAGATTAAAGATTATGTTTTCTTGGTATCTCCCACAGAAATGGATGAGCCAAAATCTGTGACTGAGGCTTTATCGAGCCTTGGAAAAGATGAGTACATGAAAGCAATGAAAGAAGAATTAAAGTCCATGAAAACTAACAAAGTCCGGGATCTAGTTGACCTTCCGACTGGGCGTAAAGCCATTAGGAACAAATGGGATCTAAAAGTTAAACGCAAAGCGGATGGATCAATAGAAAGATGCAAGGCACGATTGGTGGCAAAAGGCTTTACTCAAGAAGCTCGAATGAGGAAACATTTTCAACAATTGCGAAGTTTACCACAATTCGCTTACTTTTGGCTATTGTTGCACGTTTGGATTTAGAATTACATCAAATGGACGTGAAGAAAGCTTTTCTCAATGGAGAACTAAATGAAGAAATTTATCGTTAAAGCGCAAGAAAAGAAAATCTGTAAATTGAAAAGATCTATTTATGACTTGAAGCAATCTTCAAGGCAATGGTATTTGAGATTTCACAAGGAGTTGATCTCATATGATTTCACCATGATCAATGAAGACCATTGCATTTATGTGAAGAAGTCCAATAGGATGTTTGTAATTCTTTCTCTTTATGTGGACGATATTTTATTGGCCGAAAACAATTTGGAGTATTTGAAAACTATTAAGTCATGGCTTTCAAAGTCATTTGACATGAAAGATATGGGCGAGGCAGACTATATCCTTGGAGTTAAGATCCAAAGAGACCGTTGCAAACAGTTATTAAATCTATCTCAAGAAACTTATATAAAGAAAATTTTGGAGCGTTTTCGCATGAATAGATGCAAACCCATGAATACTCCTATAGTGAGAGGTGAAACATTAAGCCTTGAAATGTGTCCCAAGACTGAAAATAAAAAGGAAGGCATGTCTCGAGTTCCATATTCAAGTGCTGCCGGGAGCTTGATGTACGCTGTAAGCACGTGATTTTTGCTTCACGAGCAATCACTCCAAAAGGAAAACAAAAAAAAAAATAGTGACAAATGACCCCGCGATACAAATTCTTCATGACATGCATTGCTAGTCATTTGTGGGTCTGTCCATTTTTGCATTTAATCATTATCAAACAAAATACAAAAAATATGTGTGTCATTAAAAGAAAATTCGAAATATATATATGTGCATCGTTCGTTCTAGGTTGTGATTTAACTTACTTAAATATTTTTGTGATAACTATGTGGAAATGTTACAGTGTGGTTGATTTTAATTTCACTATTTTATTATCTCATTTTTATTTAAAAGAAAAAAAAAAGAAAGCAAAAGAGTGAATGAAAATCGGTTTGGGCCCAAAGAAATAAAACAAAGCAGGACCAAACAGACACTCGAGTCCAGTCCAAAACCGGCTGCCCAAGCAGCAATTCAAACGACGCCGTATAAAGGCATTCGATCTGAGCCATCCGTCCAGGCCAATCCAACGGCTCAGGACCCCTTTCAACGACCCGTTTTCAAACCCGACCCAATAACCGGTCTGACCCAACCCCTCACTTAAACCAAACGACCCCGTTTAACTACCAAACGACCCCGTCTCATTTTTCACCATCAGATCCAAGCCGTTGAGATCATCTGATCTAACGGCTCAGATCCAATCAGCCTCCCCATATATAAACTCAACACTTCACCCCGCGCCCCCTATCTGAACCCCCCTTCATCGTCCCCAAACTCAAACCTGAAACCCCCGAACCCTAGCAGCCGCCCTAGTCTCCTTCGCCATTAAAGCCGGCGGCACGAACGCCGGTGGCCACCTCCTGAACACCCTAGGACCACCTCACTGTCCTGAACATGGATCTGCTATCCATTTGCTTCGAATCATCTTCCTTCGTCTCGAATCTTCATTTGAAGATTTGAGTCGAACCCGGACCTATGCCAAACCACCCCATCTTCATACCAGACACTCCCTTGACCTTCCTCGTGACCAAACCAAGCTTGGTTTGGTCCGAATCTACCCACAAATCCTAAAAATCCAGATCTGAAAATCCAGACCTTAGAACACATGCACCTGGGGAATTCGGCAGTCTTGAAAGGGGTTTGAGGTTCAATGGATCTTAACCAAGGTGTTCTCGTGTGAGAACACCCTAGTTAAAATTTGTTCGGCCTCAAATGGGCAGAGTTGAGTCAGATTTGGGTCTGTTTGATTTAAACATTTTCGGTAAGTTTTCCTTTCCTTTGTTTAGTTCTAATTGAGTTGTCAGCATGATTTGTTGTTGTGGTTATTTGTTTTGGTCTGTTACTTTGTCTGTTTTCTTCCATCTCTAGCAAAGACCTTTTATTTGGTCGATTGATTTTCTATGTGTGTATTCTGAATGTACTCTGTGATAAACATGATCGTCGATTAGTTTAATCGTCAGATAAGTTAACTCATATAGGCCCCAGTAATTGAACAAAAATTGTCTGATGCCCTTTAGGTCCCTAAACGTATTGTTTGTATGAGCGACTGATTATTACCAGTTATAATTAGTATAGTCGACTCGATAAATGTCGTCGATTAGTTTTCTATAACTAATGAATCGAATGAGCTAATAATGTCGCATGACTAATTGAACCTTGCCACTGACTGAATTGCCCCAGCATTATTTGAAATGGTTTGTTTGCATTGTAAAAATGACTGAAAAGGGTTCAGTCCAGGCAGTCTTGAATTTGAACTTTCATCAGTTCAAAAATGCCCTGATGCTGCAAGGGGCAGGGCAGTAATAATCAAGGTTAAGCAGGGGTATTCTGGGGTGTTGAAAAGGATAGAAAGATTAATTTAAATGAAGCTGACAAGTAGGGTACTAATTAAGATTAAACTAACACCAATGGGGAACAAGACACAAGGGTATGAGGCTTAAAATGAATAATAAAATGAGCCCATAACTCTTGATTAAACAAAACCAGGCGTGGGGAACCAATGGCTGGCATGAAGAGATGCTCAAGCATGGGTTTAACAGAGTATGGGCAGGCTGCAAGTTGCAGCATGAGGGCAGCTTAGCTGCACTTGGTCATTTGGCTTATAAATAGGCCATTCGAGAACTTAAACAGGGCTGAACTTTTTTGAGTCTTCAGAAAAGAAAAACAAAACAAAAGGCTGAAAAAAAACTTTAGTATGAAGAGAGGTCTAGTGAGTCTCAAATCATAACAGTATAAACATAGGGTAGTTTCCAATAGACATTGTAACCAAAACACTGCCTGAAAGTTGTATAAGAGTGCATATTGGTCAAGCTGTCTTGGCCAAGTTCTGTTGCTTGCATTGACTGAGTTGTCTGTGGTTATTGAACTGGTGGTTTTACTGCATTTGAACCCCCAGTTACTGCTGTTATTTCCTTACTCTTTCCTGGGATTACTGGCTTGGTACTCGACTATCTGCTAGTCCTTGTATTCTGGGAGACATTGTTGGTTGTCTGTGGCTGTGGAAAACACTTGATTTGGTTGGTTGTTGCTGTGTTGTTGCTGTGTGTCTGCCGCTGCTGTATTCGTTGCATACTACTCAACTGATCACTCTCCTTCTTCCTTTCCTTTCCTTACCAGGTACACAATTGATACCACCAATGTAACTGAAAGTTTGAGCATGAATGCAAAAGAGAGGACCTGCAGATTGTTTTTTTATATATACATGAACTGTTACATTAAATGTCATGAAATAGTTACATTTTTGTTTGGACAATAGAAGTAGCCTACATACTCAGTATATCAATGTAGGTTAATGAATGCTAGCCATGTATGTATGCTGTTAGGTGAAAAACATTCCCAGTGTAATAAGTTGTATTTTAGACTTAGTCTGGTGGTGTAGTATATTCTCTAATGTAGGCCAAATAGGAAAACTATCCACTTTAGTTAAAGTTCTTTTTCCTTTTGCCAGATTGTCACATATAAATTGATAAACTCATTTCACAGAACAAAGAATCAGTTCAGGGCCTCAACCTCATGAAGGTCGAGCCCAAATCGAAGCAAACCAAGTAGGCCCGCATAGAACAAGCAGAGGCCCAGGTCTGGCCTATCACGCATGGGCTGGATTTGGGCCCATGATTATTTGTTCGGCTGACTGTATATGCAGCCTCATTTCTGATTTTTTTAGCTTTTCTGAATGTCATTACAAACAACTTGCAAGCATTTAATTAATTAGGACTATCTACTGTTTTCAATTGATAAAGACAAACACGACAAGAAACGTAGTTGTTATAGGATATCCTTTTTTAAAAATAAGAACGAGATGAGCCTCGATGAAAATAAACAAAACGCGCAGATGCGGGGCCCTTGTTTAAATGTGTATTATCAAAGCATTTAGGTTCCAGGACGGGTTGTTTAGCAAATCTCACAACTCTCCTAAAATAACAATACGTTAGACTCTTTAGGACGCGCCTTAATAAATCTTACCTTCTTAAACTCGGGTGCGCATTTATGTGACCCAAATCCAATTCTCAACGGAGTCGAAATGTGTTTCTAATCACGGGTACATTGATTGTGACGTGGTTCGAGATGCATGTCCATGACGTTGCAAATTCATTAAAAATAAGAACGAGACGGGCCTCGCCAAATAAAAATATAAATTGCGGGGCCCTCAGTAAATATTTGCTTTAAAAAAATTATTTGGACTTCGGGATGGACCGTTAGTAAAATTCCACGGTCTTACCCAAAATAAATACGCTAGTCGCTTTAGGCGCGTCTTTAATAATTTAATTTCCTTAAACTCGGGTGCGCATTGATGTGACCCAAATCCAAATCTCAACGGAGTCAAAGTGTGTCGACGACCACGGGTACATTGATTGTAACGCGGTTCGAGATACATTTTCACAACGTTGCAATTCCTGATAAAAACAGTAAAATGATAAAAGCGGTTAAAAGTTAAATTTTGCACATAAGTTCACAATTGTATAAAATCAGATAATCAAGCCGAATATGACAGTTGAGCGACCGTGCTAGAACCACGAAACTCGGGAATGCCTAACACCTTCTTCCGGGTTAACAGAATTCCTTATCCGGATTTCTGGTACGCAGACTGTAATATAGAGTCATTATTTTCCTCGATTCGGGATTAAAATTGGTGACTTGGGACACTCTAAATCTCCCAAGTGGCGACTCTGAAATAATTAAACGAATCCCGTTTCGATTGTCCTTTAATTGGAAAAACTCCCTTGTGCCCTCAGAGGTACGTAAAAAGGAGGTGTGACAGCTCTGGCGACTCTGCTGGGGATCATAAACACCCAGAACCACTGGTTCAGGGTTAAGAATTCGAGCTTAGAATAATTGTTATTATTTGGCTTTATTTATTATCTGATTATTACATGTTCTGAGCCTAATGTGCTAATTGCTGCTTTTACCGCTTTGATATTATTCGAACTGTATATAAACTGTGCCGAAACCTTTCTCTTCTTACCACCGGGGATGTGCTCACTGGTTGAGACTCCCTATTCTGTTAGTGTCATACCCTAAATAAAAGAGGCTCGGAAAGTTTCTAAGCCGGCTGGCCTTTTGGTTCCCGGAAAGGAACTCCTTCCTCAACTCGAGTTGTCCGCTCGGGTACACTGTCTAGAACACCGACCCAGGTTTTGAACATAGAATAACGTGACTTCATGCCGGATCCCTAGTAGGAACGCTTATTTGCATCATGTTGCATATGACTTAGGGGACTCAACACAGGGGTTGGATCCGTCTAGGACTAGCAACCTGATATGAAAAGGCCATTCTGATGCATCCTATTGTTTTCCGTGCATTTATTTGTCTCATGCCCGCATGCTGACCGGTGTTTGAATATTTGGAATATTGTGGAAAAAAGGGAAATAACGATTAGGAATTGATTGTTTGTTTTTGAAAAAAAGAGAAAAAACAAATACTGTCAAAACTCTGCCAAAATTTTGAAAAGTCATTGTTCTGTTTTGTTTTTCAAAAAATAAAATATCAATAGAAATATATAGTTTGTCTTGTCATAAAAAAATTTAAAAAAAAATTAAAAAAAAAAAGAATCTTATTTTTAAAATGGTTTTTTTATGAAAATTCGAAAATAATAATAATAATAATAATAAAAAAAAGGAGTCTTATTTTGTCTTTACTTATTTGTTGCAAATATATGTATATATATATATATGAAAAATTCAAAAGTTTTTCTTTACTTCAAAAAATGTATATATATCTTTATTTGTTGCAAAAGTATTTGTCTTGCCAAAGGTCAAGAAAAGCTCTTTTAGGCTCCCAGTTTTCGAAACAAAAATCCAAAATATTTTCCGTTATTGACTTCTGTAGAAAGTTTTTTTTATATATATACGAAAACTCAAAATTCAAAAAATCGCACATATTTTTGTTTTTATCAGAATAAGTGTCGTTTGTTAAAATCTTATTAATAAATGTGCAGAATGAGCACGACTCCGAATGAACCCTTTTCAATCATGAGTAAAATCCCCCTCCAATTGCGGCTCTGGTGGAATGATTTAGGCAAAGAAGGGCATGACGAAATCAAGAAGTATCTGAAAGGCCTCACGAGTTTGTTGGATATCAGGCCACGAGGAGATATCATAAGGGCACTAGTCCCCCACTGGGATCCTGCGCACAATGTCTTCCGTTTCTCAGATTTTGAACTTACCCCAACTTTAGAAGAAATAGCAGGGTATATCGGCAGCGCTGAGACTCCTTTGAGGCACAAATATTTGATTGCTCCAAGAGTTGTAGCAATACACCGGTTTCTGGACTCCTTAAAGATAGTCAGAACAATTCATAACCCTGACTTGGCAAAAGGTTTTTGCAGCATGAGTTTCATATATCAAAGATATGGTCACATAGGAGGATTCGACAAGCCAGAAAACCAGTTGTGCAGCAAAGGTAATCGCCAAAAGTGGGAAGAACATAGACGGATTGCTTTCATGATAACTTTCTTAGGACTACTAGTATTCCCAAGAAAAGACGGGAATATTGACATAAAGATAGCAGGGGTCGTCAGTACGTTGCTCACACAGAGTGATAGTACGTTGGCGCCCATGATAGTATCTGATATATTCCGGGCACTCACTTCTTGCAAAGCCGGAGGAAGCTTTTTCGAAGGTTGCAATTTGTTGTTGCAAATGTGGATGACCGAACACCTATGTCACCAAGCCCAGTTTCTAAGCCATGGATCCGCTGGAAAGACCTGCATAGAGGAGTTCTATACCAGAGTTAATAAAACCTACCTACCAGAAGGAGTCACAGCATGGACCTCATATTTCCATACCCTCAACGCCGGTCAAATACAGTGGGCGCTAGGATGGTTACCGATCGACGAAATCATATACATGCCAGCAGCCAGACCCCATTTTCTCTTAATGGGACTCAAGAGCATTCAACCATACGCGCCGCATCGGGTTTTAAGGCAACTGGGGAGGTATCAGATAGTGCCGAAAGATGAGGATCTAAGCACCCAGGTGATCGAGATCAGTCCCAACGGCCAGTTTCCCGAAGCAAGGGTGCGTCAAATTTGGAGCCAATGTCAATACTTAGAAGCAAATACTTGTGTAATGAATCGGGCAAAAGGGGAAGTTTCGCCCGGGTATCAGGCCTGGTACAAAGGGGAGACATCATCTGGAAGACCGACCAAAAGACCTCACCTGCAAGAATTTGCCAAATCTTCACAAGAGCAGTGGGGCTGGTTGGCCAAAGAGCGGGAATATCTTGCCGAAGCAGGCAAACTGAAGCAACAAGTTCAGGATATGAGGTTTGAGTGCCAATTACAGTCTGCTGCCCACAAAGGAGAAAAGAACAGATTAATCAGAGAAGGCGAGATCCTCAAAGCTCAGATCCGGAGAATGAAAAAGGAGGCTAATAGCCAGCTGAGAAGCCGGGAAGATAAAAGATTGATAACAGGGTTAAAGGATTAGGTTGTGGAATGCCAGGAAGATTTGGCAAGATTGCGGACCAAGTGGGCAAAGGGTGCGATGGCTCGGAGGCAGCGCCTGCAACGAGTCATAAAGGATTATGAACTGAGCATCGGGACATTAAGGGAAACGAATGCCTCTCTTCAAGAGAGGGTCTTCAAGCAAACACGAGATGCCCAAGCCGACAGAAGGCAATGTTACGATGCAATGACCAGAATGGAAAGGCAAATGGAGATGTTCCAGGACCAGCTTGCCAGCAATGCACAAACACTAGGATTGAAGAACCGACAGATAAGGCAGTTGTTCGCGGAAAGGGACAACATTCGGGGAAAGATCGACGAGATTGGGCATTACATCTACATGAGATGCCTGGCATGCGAGCAAAAGCCTCGGAAGACCCTCCTTGTTTCCATCATGGGTTACGTCCACCGAATCATGAATGAGTTGAAAAACCTGCAGAGGGACCTCACACCAAGGGTCGCGGAAAGGCCGAATGATGCCTCGCGGGTCCCTAAGTTGGAAAATTAATCTTTGGTTGAGTCCTGTTTATTTGGCTTTGTCGCTTTTCCATATGTTGTTTCCTTTCTTTTGGTCAAAACGGGTTAAGAACTGTGGAGTCTGTACTATTGCTATTCCTTGCTTGAAGTAATTTGTAATAGCAAAATTTTGAGAATGAATTTAATGATTTCACAAGAACTATGTGTTTCTTTACTTTAAGGCAGAACTACGCCTGGTCTGATTCACGCGGGGACGTGATACGTAGGCAATCCCCATAAGATTCGACCGCTTTTAATAAATAAAGAAAAGAAAATGTAAATAAAATAAAACGCAGGGTTTCGCAAAATACTTTAAAGAGACGAATGAGCAAACCGGGATGACGCATGTTGTTTGAAGCAAAGCATGTAGAAACGGTTAACTGCCTAGGTGCATTGCATCCTCTATGTGTTAGGATCAAATCTGTTAAGCTCTAACGCTAACAAAGTTTGTTGTTGTCTGATACCAGACAGTTAGTGGTTAAAGAATTCTGGCAACACATTCATACCAAACCAGATCCAAAGGACCGGTAGCAACAAGCATGACTACTTCGGAGAATAGCAATGAGGAAGAAAGGCCGATGAGCCAGTTGTTAAAAGAAGCGATGGAAAAGATTGAAAGGATGGGACTAGAAATGAATGCAATGCAACTAGCCCTACCCAAAACACAAAAGAGTCCTGAAACACTGGGACACATGCCGGAGTACCCTCACTCTGGCCCTTCCACAAGCCGCCCAAATCCCCTTTATCATCAAGAAAGAAGCCCTCATGATTCCCAAGCTCCACCACCCCATCAACCTCTCCCAACACCCAATATTCCCATTTTTGTGGGACCTGCATCAGCCCCTTTGCAGCGAACGGCCAGTGAGCCATTGTTTCAGGCTCACGATACCCAATACTATCCCCCTGAGCCTACATTCCATGCACCCGAACCACAGGCTTACAATCCACATTTGGAAGTACCGACAGAGGTTGAGAAGCCGGTTAAGGCCCCTGAACAGGATGAAGTGTTGAGAAAGTTCAAAAGCCTGAATCAATCCTTCAGGAACTTGCACGGGCTGGGCAATCAAGTCAGCGTGGCATACAAAGATCTGTGCCCTTTCCCGGATGTCCAACTCCCGGCTGGGTTCAAGATGCCCAAGTTTGATTTATATGAAGGGCACGGTGATCCCATGGCACATTTGCGGGGATTCTGTAGTAAAATGAGAGGGGCAGGAGGCAAGGATGAGCTCTTGATAGCTTATTTCGGTCAAAGTCTGAGCGGATCTGCACTGGAATGGTATACCAGGCAGGATTTCAGCAGGTGGTACACGTGGGATGACCTGGCGCAGGCCTTTTCAGGTCATTTCCAATACAATCTGGAGATAGTCCCTGACCGTCTCACGTTATTGAGAACTAGGAAGAAACCCAGGGAAAGTTTTCGCGAGTTCGGGTTCCGCTGGAGAGAACAAGCATCTAGAGTCGATCCTCCCATGAGAGAGGGAGAGATGGTGGACTATTTTTTGCAGACATTGGATCCAACCTACTTTGGTCACTTGGTGACAACGGTTGGAAAATCTTTCAACGAGGTGGTCAAAATAGGGGTCATGATAGAAGAGGGTTTGAGGTCGGACAAGATCTTGAACTATTCGGCACTCAAGGCCACAACCCAGGCTATTCAAAACGGCACGGGAGGTGCGCTGAGAAGAAAGAAAGAAGAGGTTGCCACGATCGAGGCAGGCAGTTGGTCCAGGGCTGGCAGGCCGCACTACAACCAACCCAGGCCTCACAGGTCAAACTACCCATACAACCCACCACAAAATTTCTATCCACCACGAGAACCACATTGTTCCGTACACCAAGCCCAGGTATACACTCAGCCTCCGGTTCGCCCACAATGGCGCGCACCAACTCCCCAGAACATATATGCACCACCACAAAATACCTACCCTCCACCCAGGGCATATAGAAACCCTTCAGGGGCAGGCTTTCGGGGAAATCCAGATGCTAGGAATGACAGGTTGCGGAAGCAGAGAACTTTCACAGAGCTGGGAGAAACCTACACCGCTTTGTTCCACAAGCTGCGGTAATTGGGTTTGGTTAGTCCTGTCCAGACTCGAGAACCAAATCCCCCGCCTCAGAATTTGGATCGATCAATCAGTTGTGAATACTGTTCAGGGATGCTCGGGCACGATACCGAGAAGTGCTGGAAGTTAAGGCATGCCATACAGGATCTTATTAACACCAATAAGATCGAGGTCCAGACACCGGAGGCTCCTAACATCAACCAAAACCCACTGCCAGCGCACCACGAAACTTACATGATTGAGTTGGTGTGTGAGGGAGGAGAATTAAGAAAACCCTCACAAACAGTGATGATGATCCAAGCCGCCCCGAAAGAAGTCTTAACCAATGGAGGAACAAGTGTACAGTCGCAGGGAGAAGGCGTCAAGCCGGTAGTAATATTGGGGAAGAGCCCGTCCATCATAGCAAGCAAACCCGAGCCAAGCAAGTTGGTAATACCAGGGATCCTGCCCACACCGGCAGTCGTGTTGAAAGGGGTATGTAGAGAACGGGTGACCATAAAGCCTGTAGTCCAACTGCCGATGATTGACAGCAGGGCGGTGCCTTGGAAATATGAAAAGGCAGTGGTGACGTACCAAGGAAAACAGGTGGAAAAAGTCAGTTGTGAAGCGCAAGGGCTGACTCGATCAGGTCGATGTTTTGCTCCGGTGGAGCTAAGAAAAACCAACCCAGTGGCAACCAAGAAACCAGTGTCCGAAGAAGAGGCTGAAGAATTCCTGAGGAAGATGAGAGTACATGACTATTCTGTGGTCGAACAGCTGAGAAAAACACCGGCCCAGATCTCACTGTTGTCGTTGCTGATCCATTCTGAGGAGCATCGTCGGGCCCTGTTGAAAATATTGAACGAGGCTCATGTACCCAGTGAGATTTCTGTAAACCACTTGGAAACCATTGCCAGCAAGATCTTCGACGTGAACAGGGTAACATTCTCAGATGATGACCTGCCGGTGGAAGGTACAGAGCATAACAAAGCTCTATACCTAGCTGTCAAATGTGAAGACTCGGTGGTAACTCGAGTGTTGGTGGATAACGGCTCAAGCGCCAATATTTGTCCATTATCCACCCTGGACCAATTAAAAATCGACCGTGGAAGAATCCGGGAGAATAGCATCTGTGTCCGGGGGTTTGACGGAAACGGAACAGCCACTGTGGGGGATGTTGTACTTGAACTGACCATTGGGCCAGTCCTATTTACCATGGAATTCCAGGTGTTAGATGCCACAGTTTCTTATAACCTGCTGTTAGGACGACCCTGGATTCATGCAGCTAAAGCGGTGCCTTCCACCCTACATCAGACAGTGAAGTTCGAGTGGGAAAGACAAGAGGTCGTGTTGCACGGCGAGGATACAACATGCACCATGGGCGGAACCATTGTGCCTTTCATAGAGACCACTGATGACAAAGGTCCTTGGGTCTACCAAATTCTCGATACAGGGTCGGCCAAAAACTTTCTGAAGGAGAAATCATCCCGCACCCTAGGGTAGCTGCCGCAACAGTCATGATGGTATCAGAAATGCTGGGTAATGGATTTGTGCCGGGAAAAGGCCTGGGAGTTGAACTTCAAGGGATAGTCCAACCTGTCTCCCTTCTTAAGAATCTGGAAACTTTCGGGTTGGGGTTCAAACCAACCGCAGCAGACAGGAAGCAAGCGCGAAAAATGAAGAAGAGGGTCTGGTTTCTGCCTAAACCAGTGCCACGCCTCTCAAGGTCTTTTGTTAAAGCAAGTGCCAAGGGGTCAGCGATCCCAAAGATTCGAGGACCTTTGATCGGTATAAATGAAGACCTGAATCAGAGTTTTGAGAGGCTATTCGCGGATGTCAGTATGGTGGAAGCTGGAGAAGGTTCCAGCAGAGCAGAGATACAATTTGTGGGGCCTGAGGACAAGACCAACAATTGGACGGTTACTCCTCTTCCTGTCCGAGGGGAGTGTTGGTAGTAGGCTTTGATTAATGTTTTGTTTGTTTGTTTGTTTGATCGGATTATTCAAGGGTGTAATCCAAATTTCACTTTCGTTTTGTAAAAGTGTGAACCCTTTTATCCCGCAAATTTAATAAAGTTCTTTTCTTTTGTCCCATTTTAATTTTTTGTTTTGTTCTTTTTCTTTCTGAACAGTTCTCTTTTTACTGGTTCTAATGACATGGCATGCACAACGGATCTTCGACCTAGTCTAATAAATCAATCTGAATCTGATTCAATGATGCAAGAGGTCGTTTGTGATGATGAATCTGAATATGACGAAGGGGAAGCCTTCGAAGAGATAAACCGAGAACTGTGCCAATTTGAAGAGAAACCCAAGCCTAACCTAAATGACACTGAGGCTGTGAACCTAGGAGACGCTGATAACGTCCAAGAAACCAAAATTAGTATCCACATTGAGCCGAGTGTCAGAGAAGAATTGATCGAAACCCTCATGGAATTCAAAGATGTTTTTGCATGGTCATATGACGATATGCCTGGATTAAGCACCAATCTAGTGGTTCACAAATTGCCCACTGACCCGGCATACCCTCCGGTCAAGCAAAAACTAAGGAAATTTAAAACAGAAATGAGTGTAAAAATCAAAGAAGAAGTGATTAAGCAGTTGCAAGCGAAGGTCATTCGGGTCACTCGATATCCCGAGTGGTTGGCCAATGTGGTACCAGTCCCAAAGAAGGATGGAAAAATCAGGGTGTGCGTCGACTACCGCAACCTCAACAAAGCAAGTCCCAAGGACAATTTTCCGCTACCCAACATTCATATCCTGATCGATAATTGTGCTGGGTGCGAGATCGGATCCTTTGTGGATTGCTATGCGGGTTATCATCAGATCCTAATGGACGAAGAGGATGCTGAGAAGACAGCGTTTATTACGCCATAGGGAACCTACTGCTATCGGGTAATGCCATTCGGGTTAAAGAACGCCGGGGCAACGTACATGCGAGCAATGACTGCTGTGTTTCATGACATGATACACAAGGAAATCGAGGTGTACGTCGATGATGTGATCATCAAATCTTGGCGTCAGGAGGACCATGTAGCAGACCTAAGGAGATTTTTCCAAAGACTCCGAAGGTATGATATCAAGCTTAACCCCGGCCAAATGCGCATTCGGGGTTCCATCAGGAAAGTTGCTAGAATTCATCGTCAGTCGACGGGGGATTGAGTTAGACCCATCCAAAATTGAATCCATCCGAGATTTTCCACCGCCAAGGAACAAAACAGAGGTAATGAGTTTGCTGGGTAGACTCAATTACATCAGCAGGTTCATCGCTCAACTCACAGCAACTTGCGAGCCCATATTTCGGTTGCTGAGAAAGGATGCTGCAGTAGGTTGGACGGCAGAGTGTCAGGAGGCTTTCGACCGAATCAAAGGGTATCTATCTAATCCACCCGTATTGGTCCCGCCTAAGCCCGGGAAACCCCTAATCCTTTACCTGACGGTATTGGAAAATTCATTTGGTTGTGTACTAGGGCAATATGATGACACAGGAAGGAAGGAACAGGCCATCTACTATCTTAGCAAGAAATTCACAGTGCATGAGGTCAAGTACACTCAACTCGAGAAAACATGTTGCGCCCTAACTTGGGTAGCTCAGAAGTTGAAGCACTACCTGTCTTCATATACTACTTATCTCATATCCCGCTTGGACCCATTGAAGTACATCTTTCAGAAACCTATGCCCACGGGAAGGTTGGCAAAGTGGCAAATTCTGCTCACAGAGTTTGATATCATCTACGTAACGAGGACGGCCATGAAAGCCCAGGCACTGGTAGACCATTTGGCAGAGAATCCCGTTGATGGAATTACCTGAAGAACCGGGTTGGAAGCTTTTCTTCGATGGAGCTGCAAACGCAAAAGGGGTTGGAATAGGAGCAGTACTCATTTCTGAAACAGGACGGCATTATCCTGTTACGGCTCAACTACGCTTCTATTGCACCAACAATATGGCCGAGTATGAGGCTTGCATTCTGGGTCTGTGCCTGGCTGCTGACATGGATGTCCAAGACGTCTTGGTCTTGGGAGACTCGGACCTCTTGATACATCAAATTCAGGGAGAATGGGAAACACGAGATCTAAAACTTGTACCATACCGACAATGCTTGCATGATCTGAGCAAGCAATTTCGATCGGTAAAGTTCAAATGCATCTCGAGAGTTCACAATGAGGTTGCGGATGCCTTAGCCACCTTAGCATCAATGCTGCACCACCCTGACAAAATGTATGTTGATCCGCTACACATCCAGGTCCGTGATCAGCACGCCTACTGCAATGCCGTAGAAGAAGAAGCAGATGGCGAACCCTGGTTTCATGATATCAAGGAATACCTCAGGATGGGGATATATCCGGAACATGCCTCTGGAGACCAAAAAAGAGCCCTTCGGCGTTTGTTGAATGGTTTCTTCCTCAGTGGGGGAATATTGTACAAAAGAACCCCGGATTTGGGATTGTTGAGATGCATAGATGCCGGGCAGGCAACGTCGGTTATGGCAGAAGTACATGCTGGAGTTTGTGGACCATACATGAGCGGGTATGTGTTGGCAAGAAAGATCCTTCGAACAGGGTGTTATTGGCTCACCATGGAACACGACTGTATCACTTTCGTGAGGGAATGCCATCAGTGCCAGATACATGGAGATTTGATTCATTCTCCGCCAACAGAGTTACATACGATGTCAGCACCCTGGCCGTTTGTAGCATGGGGCGTGGATGTCATTGGGCCCATCGAGCCAGCAGCGTCCAACGGTCATAGGTTCATCCTAGTGACCATTGATTACTTCACCAAATGGGTTGAGGCTAAAACCTTCAAATCAGTAACCAAGAAGGCAGTGGTGGACTTTGTTCACTCCCATATCATCTGCAGATTTGGGATCCCAAAAGTGATCATCACGGATAATGGTGTGAATCTTAATAGCAGCCTGATGAGAGAGGTATGCCAACAATTCAAGATTATACACCGCAATTCCACCCCATATCGTCCCAAGGCGAATGGAGCAGTCGAAGCAGCCAACAAGAATATCAAGAAGATACTGCGGAAGATGGTGGAAGGATCCAGACAATGGCACGAGAAATTACCCTTTGCTTTGTTGGGTTACCGCACTACCGTCCGGACTTCCATAGGCACAACTCCTTATTTGTTGGTGTATGGAACTGAGGCCGTGATACCAGTGGAGGTCGAAATTCCGTCCCTCCGAATTGCCGCTGAAGCCGGGATTGATGACGATGAATGGGTCAAAGCTCGATTGGAACAGTTGAGCCTGATAGATGAGAAAAGATTGGCAGCAGTATGCTATGGTCAGCTGTACCAGAAGAGAATGGCAAGAGCGTATAATAAGAAGGTGCGCCCCAGGAAGTTTGAAGTAGGGCAGTTGGTATTAAAGAAGATCCTCCCACATCAGGTCGAGGCAAAAGGCAAATTCGCCCCAAATTGGCAAGGGCCTTATATCGTGACCAGAGTATTGTCCAACGGTGCTTTGTGTTTGACAGATGTCGAAGGTAGATGTGTCGACATGGCTATCAATTCAGATGCAGTCAAGAGATATTATGCGTAACTTCTTTAATTATGGAAATTTTTGGTCTATTTGTTTGTATTTGGCATTTGTTGGATAATGAGATGACGGAGGCAATTCTTTCTTCTATCCAAACACGGTTTAACCCTTGCTTCCCCCTTTGAGCCTTAAGTTATTCTTTCATACCCCTCTTTTGGAATCACTAATGGGAAAAATATGAAAAAAAGAGAAAAGAAAAGAAAAAGAAAAAGAAAAGGAAAAGACATGAAAAAAAAATGAAAAGAAGGAAAAGAAAAAAGAAGAAGATAAAATCACAAGAAATACAAAACCATGGGAACTACGTTTGACCTGATTCCTCAAAGAGGATACGTAGGCGCCTCACAGCTCGGTCATAGTATGCATCATAGTGAATATAGGATGCATAATGTACATAGTATACATAATAGGCACAATGTGCGTAACGCACATAACGCAACATAAGTGTAAAAAATAAATTCCCCAAGCAAGAAAACTGGGGCAAAGGTTATGTTTTAAGTTCCAACAAAGATTTGATTCCAAAAGTTGCAGCGCACCACCCATCAAATTATTTTCATTTTTCATAACCTTTCTCCGCACCAAAACCAACATCAACGTCCAAAAGACCTCCCGATCAATGTTCAAGAGATGTCGAGTCAGGCAAATAAGACCGAGAATAATACACCAATCCCCAGCAAAGAAGAGGATCGTAAGACTGGGAATGAATTGATAGTCAAAGGAATCCCCAGAAGAGAGGGTCGTATCTACAACACCCCGGATCCTCGAAAGAAATAAAATGAGAGAGTCTTATCGGTGAAAACCTTCACAGGCACCGAGAGGCGATGTAAGATGAGGGATATGAAATGAGAGAGTCTTACTGGTGAAAACCTTCACAGGCACCATAAGGCGCCGGGAGATGAGAGAAAAGAGAGAGTCTCATTAGTGAAAACCCCTCGAAGGGCACTATGAGGCGACAAGACGAATCAACAAAAGCTACCACATTTGCAACAGCATGGACACTCCTTTATCATCCCCAACAAGTCAAACCATCGGGCAAATCAATTGATGCAAATAGACTGGGTCGGGAATCTATGGTGCACGCCATGATCACGGGGACCAGTTGTGTCCTCCAAATAAGTTCTTTTGATTGTCTCCTCCCACAAAAATATTGGTTCAGAAAGATTTTCTCCTTTCCATATCTTTTATTTCTTTTCCTAAAAATGTGTCTTGAAAGGATTTTTCAAAGCTTACTACCAGAAACCGGAGGGGAATTCATCCAATGCAGGATAATACAAACAGTCCTAAAGGCCGGTCCCAGGCAATGCAGTGATCATACCCGACACTGTCGGAGGAAGTAAGCTCATAAAGGGAGTGGTTTCAGGAGTTAAAAGCAGACTCCCACAGCATGTGCTTCAAGAGAAAGCAGAAAGGGGAATTAATTGAAAGCCAATCCTCAGCAGGCTAGAGACCCCCCCAGCAGGCAACTCTGCCTGTTAATCGATTATGGGGACATAGAGCAAGAAAAGGGGAAGAGAGAAAAGTTGCTCGCCGGAAAGGCACCCTCTACCACCACAATTAAAACTGACTAAAGCCTTTTGTCTGTTGCAGGAGAACAAGGAATTGATGATAGCAGCAAAATGCAACTCCATGGAAGTCACCAAAAACCGGGGCAGAAAATTTTCTGCCAATTGTTGAAAATTTTCTCGGAAGAACGGGGGAACAATCGCGAATACATTTCAGTTCTAGGTCGCCCACCAGTATAATGCGGGAATACATTTAAGTTCTAGGTCGCCCACCAGTATAATGCGGGAATACATTTCAGTTCTAGGTCGCCCACCAGTATAATGCGGGAATACATTTCAGTTCTAGGTCGCCCACCAGTATAATGCGGGAATACATTTAAGTTCTAGGTCGCCCACCAGTATAATGCGGGAATACTTTTAAGTTCTAGGTCGCCCACCAGTATAATGCGGGAATACTTTTAAGTTCTAGGTCGCCCACCAGTATAATGCGGGAATACATTTTAAGTTCTAGGTCGCCCACCAGTATAATGCGGGAATACATTTTAAGTTCTAGGTCGCCCACCAGTATAATGCGGGAATACATTTAAGTTCTAGGTCGCCCACCAGTATAATGCGGGAATACATTTCAGTTCTAGGTCGCCCACCAGTATAATGCGGGAATACATTTAAGTTCTAGGTCGCCCACCAGTATAATGCGGGAATACATTTCAGTTCTAGGTCGCCCACCAGTATAATGCGGGAATACATTTAAGTTCTAGGTCGCCCACCAGTATAATGCGGGAATACTTTTAAGTTCTAGGTCGCCCACCAGTATAATGCGGGAATACATTTAAGTTCTAGGTCGCCCACCAGTATAATGCGGGAATACTTTTAAGTTCTAGGTCGCCCACCAGTATAATGCGGGAATACTTTTAAGTTCTAGGTCGCCCACCAGTATAATGCGGGAATATATTTTAAGTTCTAGGTCGCCCACCAGTATAATGCGGGAATACATTTTAAGTTCTAGGTCGCCCACCAGTATAATGCGGGAATACATTTAAGTTCTAGGTCGCCCACCAGTATAATGCGGGAATACATTTCAGTTCTAGGTCGCCCACCAGTATAATGCGGGAATACATTTAAGTTCTAGGTCGCCCACCAGTATAATGCGGGAATACATTTAAGTTCTAGGTCGCCCACCAGTATAATGCGGGAATACATTTAAGTTCTAGGTCGCCCACCAGTATAATGCGGGAATACTTTTAAGTTCTAGGTCGCCCACCAGTATAATGCGGGAATACATTTAAGTTCTAGGTCGCCCACCAGTATAATGCGGGAATACTTTTAAGTTCTAGGTCGCCCACCAGTATAATGCGGGAATACTTTTAAGTTCTAGGTCGCCCACCAGTATAATGCGGGAATACATTTTAAGTTCTAGGTCGCCCACCAGTATAATGCGGGAATACATTTTAAGTTCTAGGTCGCCCACCAGTATAATGCGGGAATACATTTAAGTTCTAGGTCGCCCACCAGTATAATGCGGGAATACATTTAAGTTCTAGGTCGCCCACCAGTATAATGCGGGAATACATTTCAGTTCTAGGTCGCCCACCAGTATAATGCGGGAATACATTTCAGTTCTAGGTCGCCCACCAGTATAATGCGGGAATACATTTAAGTTCTAGGTCGCCCACCAGTATAATGCGGGAATACTTTTAAGTTCTAGGTCGCCCACCAGTATAATGCGGGAATACATTTAAGTTCTAGGTCGCCCACCAGTATAATGCGGGAATACTTTTAAGTTCTAGGTCGCCCACCAGTATAATGCGGGAATACTTTTAAGTTCTAGGCCGCCCACCAGTATAATGCGGGAATACATTTTAAGTTCTAGGTCGCCCACCAGTATAATGCGGGAATACATTTTAAGTTCTAGGTCGCCCACCAGTATAATGCGGGAATACATTTAAGTTCTAGGTCACCCACCAGTATAATGCGGGAATACATTTCAGTTCTAGGTCGCCCACCAGTATAATGCGGGAATACATTTAAGTTCTAGGTCGCCCACCAGTATAATGCGGGAATACATTTCAGTTCTAGGTCGCCCACCAGTATAATGCGGGAATACATTTAAGTTCTAGGTCGCCCACCAGTATAATGCGGGAATACTTTTAAGTTCTAGGTCGCCCACCAGTATAATGCGGGAATACATTTAAGTTCTAGGTCGCCCACCAGTATAATGCGGGAATACTTTTAAGTTCTAGGTCGCCCACCAGTATAATGCGGGAATACTTTTCAGTTCTAGGTCGCCCACCAGTATAATGCGGGAATACATTTAAGTTCTAGGTCGCCCACCAGTATAATGCGGGAATACATTTAAGTTCTAGGTCGCCCACCAGTATAATGCGGGAATACATTTAAGTTCTAGGTCGCCCACCAGTATAATGCGGGAATACATTTAAGTTCAAGGTCGCCCACCAGTATAATGCGGGAATACATTTTAAGTTCTAGGTCACCCACCAGTATAATGCGGGAATACATTTAAGTTCTAGGTCGCCCACCAGTATAATGCGGGAATACATTTTAAGTTCTAGGTCGCCCACCAGTATAATGCGGGAATACTTTTGAGTTCTAGGTCACCCACCAGTATAATGCGGGAATACATTTAAGTTCTAGGTCGCCCACCAGTATAATGCGGGAATACTTTTTAAGTTCTAGGTCGCCCACCAGTATAATGCGGGAATACATTCAGCTCTAGATTTTGGAATCAGTCACCCCACCTGAAGACGGAAGGGTACAACAGAGATCCCCAAACAGGAAACAATAAAATACCCAGCGTCAAGAAGCAGAAGTTTGCCAAAGCAGTGCACATTCAAAAGGAAGAAGGAACGCGTCTCAAAAGAAACAGTTTGGGAACGTTATAGCATGCCCAACATAACAATTTTGATGAAAAGCCATACCACCAAAGAAACAATTGAAAGACTTGAAGAAGTGTGCATGTTCCCAGCGGATCAAGCAAAGTGATGAAAACTGGCATTCAAATGTCAGCGAAGGACCAGCATCCTCTCCCAAAGTCACAAGATAAAGGCATCAGAGGAAAGCGTTAGCCGACAAGAAAGCAAGGCAACCAGAACAAGTTGAAGATGGACAAGATTTCATGATCCTCAGTCTAGCTTAACTTCTTGTTTTTCCTTTTTTGAGCAATGTAACAGGGAGATCGGTTGAGCAGTAGCATCCTACAGCAGCATGCGACAGCGCACAACAGCACCAAGCACTACAGTCACACGGTAGTCCCAGCTACCAAAATTTCCCGAACTACATTGACCTGATTCCTGTTCAGCCCAGGATATGTAGGAAACCTCTGAAGCAAAGGTTCGGTCAAATCTTTTTCAAAAATGCTTCACGCGGAGTATTCGGACGGGCAAAAATCGCTCGCTTTATCTTCGCGCGAAAACCCTTCGTGTCTTCGTGCAAAGAGGGGCAGCTGTAAGCACGTGATTTTTGCTTCACGAGCAATCACTCCAAAAGGAAAACAAAAAAATAAAAAAAAAATAGTGACAAATGACCCCGCGATACAAATTCTTCATGACATGCATTGCTAGTCATTTGTGGGTCTGTCCATTTTTGCATTTAATCATTATCAAACAAAATACAAAAAATATGTGTGTCATTAAAAGAAAATTCGAAATATATATATGTGCATCGTTCGTTCTAGGTTGTGATTTAACTTACTTAAATATTTTTGTGATAACTATGTGGAAATGTTACAGTGTGGTTGATTTTAATTTCACTATTTTATTATCTCATTTTTATTTAAAAGAAAAAAAAAAGCAAAAGAGTGAATGAAAATCGGTTTGGGCCCAAAGAAATAAAACAAAGCAGGCCCAAACAGACACTCGAGTCCAGTCCAAAACCGGCTGCCCAAGCAGCAATTCAAACGACGCCGTATAAAGGCGTTCGATCTGAGCCATCCGTCCAGGCCAATCCAACGGCTCAGGACCCCTTTCAACGACCCGTTTTCAAACCCGACCCAATAACCGGTCTGACCCAACCCCTCACTTAAACCAAACGACCCCGTTTAACTACCAAACGACCCCGTCTCATTTTTCACCATCAGATCCAAGCCGATGAGATCATCTGATCTAACGGCTCAGATCCAATCAGCCTCCCCATATATAAACTCAACACTTCACCCCGCGCCCCCTATCCGAACCCCCCCCCCCTTCATCGTCCCCAATCCCCAAACTCAAACCTGAAACCCCCGAACCCTAGCAGCCGCCCTAGTCTCCTTCGCCATTAAAGTCGGCGGCACGAACGCCGGTGGCCACCTCCTGAACACCCTAGGACCACCTCATTGTCCTGAACATGGATCTGCTATCCATTTGCTTCGAATCATCTTCCTTCGTCTCGAATCTTCATTTGAAGATTTGAGTCGAACCCGGACCTATGCCAAACCACCCCATCTTCATACCAGACACTCCCCTGACCTTCCTCGTGACCAAACCAAGCTTGGTTTGGTCCGAATCTACCCACAAATCCTAAAAATCCAGATCTGAAAATCCAAACCTTAGAACACATGCACCTGGGGAATTCGGCCAGTCTTGAAAGGGGTTTGAGGTTCAATGGATCTTAACCAAGGTGTTCTCGTGTGAGAACACCCTGGTTAAAATTTGTTCGGCCTCAAATGGGCAGAGTTGAGTCAGATTTGGGTCTGTTTGATTTAAACATTTTCGGTAAGTTTTCCTTTCCTTTGTTTAGTTCTAATTGAGTTGTCAGCATGATTTGTTGTTGTGGTTATTTGTTTTGGTCTGTTACTTTGTATGTTTTCTTCCATCTCTAGCAAAGACCTTTTATTTGGTCGATTGATTTTCTATGTGTGTATTCTGAATGTACTCTATGATAAACATGATCGTCGATTAGTTTAATCGTCAGATAAGTTAACTCATATAGGCCCCAGTAATTGAACAAAAATTGTCTGATGCCCTTTAGGTCCCTAAACGTATTGTTTGTATGAGCGACTGATTATTACCAGTTATAATTAGTATAGTCGACTCGATAAATGTCGTCGATTAGTTTTCTATAACTAATGAATCGAATGAGCTAATAATGTCGCATGACTAATTGAACCTTGCCACTGATTGAATTGCCCCAGCATTGTTTGAAATGGTTTGTTTGCATTGTAAAAATGACTGAAAAGGGTTCAGTCCAGGCAGTCTTGAATTTGAACTTTCATCAGTTCAAAAATGCCCTGATGCTGCAAGGGGCAGGGCAGTAATAATCAAGGTTAAGCAGGGGTATTCTGGGGTGTTGAAAAGGATAGAAAGATTAATTTAAATGAAGCTGACAAGTAGGGTACTAATTAAGATTAAACTAACACCAATGGGGAACAAGACACAAGGGTATGAGGCTTAAAATGAATAATAAAATGAGCCCATAACTCTTGATTAAACAAAACCAGGCGTGGGGAACCAATGGCTGGCATGAAGAGATGCTCAAGCATGGGTTTAACAGAGTATGGGCAGGCTGCAAGTTGCAGCATGAGGGCAGCTTAGCTGCACTTGGTCATTTGGCTTATAAATAGGCCATTCGAGAACTTAAACAGGGCTGAACTTTTTTGAGTCTTCAGAAAAGAAAAACAAAACAAAAGGCTGGAAAAAAAACTTTAGTATGAAGAGAGGTCTAGTGAGTCTCAAATCATAACAGTATAAACATAGGGTAGTTTCCAATAGACATTGTAACCAAAACACTGCCTGAAAGTTGTATAAGAGTGCATATTGGTCAAGCTGTCTTGGCCAAGTTCTGTTGCTTGCATTGACTGAGTTGTCTGTGGTTATTGAACTGGTGGTTTTACTGCATTTGAACCCCCAGTTACTGCTGTTATTTCCTTACTCTTTCCTGGGATTACTGGCTTGGTACTCGACTATCTGCTAGTCCTTGTATTCTGGGAGACATTGTTGGTTGTCTGTGGCTGTGGAAAACACTTGATTTGGTTGGTTGTTGCTGTGTTGTTGCTGTGTGTCTGCCGCTGCTGTATTCGTTGCATACTACTCAACTGATCACTCTCCTTCTTCCTTTCCTTTCCTTACCAGGTACACAATTGATACCACCAATGTAACTGAAAGTTTGAGCATGAATGCAAAAGAGAGGACCTGCAGATTGTTTTTTTATATATACATGAACTGTTACATTAAATGTCATGAAATAGTTACATTTTTGTTTGGACAATAGAAGTAGCCTACATACTCAGTATATCAATGTAGGTTAATGAATGCTAGCCATGTATGTATGCTGTTAGGTGAAAAACATTCCCAGTGTAATAAGTTGTATTTTAGACTTAGTCTGGTGGTGTAGTATATTCTCTAATGTAGGCCAAATAGGAAAACTATCCACTTTAGTTAAAGTTCTTTTTCCTTTTGCCAGATTGTCACATATAAATTGATAAACTCATTTCACAAAACAAAGAATCAGTTCAGCGCCTCAACCTCATGAAGGTCGAGCCCAAATCGAAGCAAACCAAGTAGGCCCGCATAGAACAAGAAGAGGCCCAGATCTGGCCTATCACGCATGGGTTGGATTTGGGCCCATGATTATTTGTTCGGCTGACTGTACATGCAACCTCATTTCTGAATTTTTTTTAGCTTTTCTGAATGTCATTACAAACAACTTGCAAGCATTTAATTAATTAGGACTATCTACTGTTTTCAATTGATAAAGACAAACACGACAAGAAACGTAGTTGTTATAGGATATCCTTTTTTAAAAATAAGAACGAGATGAGCCTCGATGAAAATAAACAAAACGCGCAGATGCGGGGCCCTTGTTTAAATGTGTATTATCAAAGCATTTAGGTTCCAGGACGGGTTGTTTAGCAAATCTCACAACTCTCCTAAAATAACAATACGTTAGACTCTTTAGGACGCGCCTTAATAAATCTTACCTTCTTAAACTCGGGTGCGCATTTATGTGACCCAAATCCAATTCTCAACGGAGTCGAAATGTGTTTCTAATCACGGGTACATTGATTGTGACGTGGTTCGAGATGCATGTCCATGACGTTGCAAATTCATTAAAAATAAGAACGAGACGGGTCTCGCCAAATAAAAATACAAATTGCGGGGCCCTCAGTAAATATTTGCTTTAAAAAAATTATTTGGACTTCGGGATGGACCGTTTAGTAAAATTCCACGGTCTTACCCAAAATAAATACGCTAGTCGCTTTAGGCGCGTCTTTAATAATTTAATTTCCTTAAACTCGGGTGCGCATTGATGTGACCCAAATCCAAATCTCAACGGAGTCAAAGTGTGTCGACGACCACGGGTACATTGATTGTAACGCGGTTCGAGATACATTTTCACAACGTTGCAATTCCTGATAAAAACAGTAAAATGATAAAAGCGGTTAAAAGTTAAATTTTGCACATAAGTTCACACTTGTATAAAATCAGATAATCAAGCCGAATATGACAGTTGAGCGACCGTGCTAGAACCACGGAACTCGGGAATGCCTAACACCTTCTCCCGGGTTAACAGAATTCCTTATCCGGATTTCTGGTACGCAGACTGTAATATAGAGTCATTATTTTCCTCGATTCGGGATTAAAATTGGTGACTTGGGACACCCTAAATCTCCCAAGTGGCGACTCTGAAATAATTAAACGAATCTCGTTTCGATTGTCCTTTAATTGGAAAAACTCCCTTGTGCCCTCAGAGGTACGTAAAAAGGAGGTGTGACATACGCTATGATATGTACTCGCCCAGAACTTTGTTATGCCGTAGATATGGTTAGCAGGTATCAATCCAATCCTGGAAGAGATCATCTGAAAGCTGTGAAGAGAATTTTCAGATACCTGAAGGGAACTGCAGATTATTTACTATGTTATAGTGGAAATGATTTATACTTAAGAGGATATACATATGCTGATTAGGCTGGTAACCGGAAAGATAGAAAATCAACATCCGATTATGTCTTCTTACTTAATGGTGATGCTATATCATGGAAAAGTAATAAACAAAGCGGTACAACCCTTTCAACGATGGAAGCTGCTTGTGCATCTACAGTACAAGAAACTGTTTGGTTGAAGAGATTCTTTGAGCATATACAAAAGAACTCTCAAGATCCCATGACTCTATATTGTGATAGTCAAACGGCTATTGCATATACAAAAGATCCTAAGTATCACAGCAAGACCAAACACACTGACATCAAGTATAACTTTGTGAGAGACATGGTATCAAGTGGAGAGATAAATTTACAATACATTCCTACGCGAAGCATGATAGCTGATCCTTTTACAAAGGCGATATCTAGAGACCTGTTTGAGAAATATGTTATGGCTCTAGGTTTGTAAAGGATATGAACATATTTATGTATTGTAAAATGACTTTAGTATTATAATATGCTCATTAAAATTTGACTCTTAAATTTGTGCTTATATCTCGTATGCATGTGATGAATGTTTTGTTGATAAAGTGTGTTGAACAAGTTGCGAGATTGGCTCTCACACACGAGCAATCGCCTCTTATGTTAAGAATCGTGAAGAGATGAGACCTTATAGAACCTTGGATAATGCGAGATTATATTTACTTGTAGAGGACGGTCTTGACAACTAATCAGACTTACGAATTTCACTATTCGATTATGACTTGTTTTGTAAGCCAGATGCAAGTTTCTCTAAGAAGATGGTTTGAGGATTATTGAAGTGAGAAACTCGGGTTAGACATTTAGAGGTGTCTAGACCAAGATCTGTACGGTGTTGAATGATTAAAAGAATAAGACACACGCACCAATATAAGGTGAGAACACCGTAACATGTGTTTCATACCACGTCTGCTATCGACCATGGGATAATGGAAGAATGAATCCATGCTTCTTCATTGTATGAGATCCCAAAGAAGTTACATTAACTTTCATTAGAATACCCTTTGACCTTTTGATGTTTCTTGAAGTGCCAATCAGTGTTGCTACTTTAGCATGTTACTAATAGCCATGAGTGACTCGGCAATGCAGTGCATGTCTAGGAAAGCAGTTGATTTGGAATGGAAAGATTCAAGTAGAAAGGGAAGACAAATAAATAATTTTTTTGTAATTTAACTTGTATTCATAGGTCGACCATTACACTTACCACGAGGGTATCAAATGTAATTATGAATACAAAGTTAAACATGAACTCGAGTTCACCTCTTACTAGGATGGGGTATAGCGAGTAATAAGATCCTCATGATAGTAGTGAATCATTTTCGAATGTGATCGGATTTATACATAGAGCTTTAGAATAACCTTAATAGGTTTGAAACATATTATAGCTCTTGATGCTCGCAGGTCGTACGAACTACTTGTTTGTATGAATTAAATGTGTTATTTAATCATGATACTAGTTTGATTCCAGCCCATCATGAGCGGAGTGGGAGATGTTGGATATTGGATCCGGGTATCGGTTCGCTCCATGAGGGCTGACCCATCCCATTTGGAAAATAAAGAATTTTAGAAGAGATAGGGTTCAAAATAACCTCTTTAAAGAGAGGTTACTACACGTTTAAGTGTAGTGGGACTCTTCAAAGAGGTTACTACACGTTTAAGTATAGTGGGAGCAGTTTTTCCATAACTGCTATCTTCCGTCTCCATATAAACATATGTTTTCTTCTTTTCTGAAAGAGAATAAAGATAAAAGTAAGAGTGGGATCAAAAATCTCTTCCCAATCAACACAAGAAGACATTTAGTTCGTAAAATTCTAACTTTGTTTCCAACAGATTCAAAGTTCGACTTGAGGCAATTCTTTTAGTGGTGAGTTCAACAATTCTTCTGTTGCGTTGACAGGTACGTTAATGTTGTTCTCGCCCCACAATTATTTTCATTACAATCTTGGTTAATAATAATATCCTAAAGACAAAATTCTTGGTATTATGATAGGTAACACATAGATTTATTCCGAAGGTTATAGAAGTGCACAATAATGACAATATTCGAGAATCCTAACAAAAGTAATATAGCATTAAATAGTGATGAATAACAATAAATTGCATTTATGTAAATAAATGCACACGAGTCACCCGAAAAAGGATGAATCAATGGATGTTCTTTCTGACAATGAAGAATGATGGACAAGCCTTTGAATGTCCGAGATATTATCAGGTCCAGTAGAAAAGTGTCGGCAAGAATCTTAGTGAAAAGGTTGTTTTTGTGTGCTTGTAATAAGACCAGATTCTCTCTATAAAGCCAAAGTGTATTTTACAAGTGAATATCCCATATCCCCTATCATTATGTCTCTTTTTATTTATAGGGAACATGTTCCTAGAAATCCAAATAGTACATATGCAGAGAATATCCACTAGAATATTCTAATTTTTATCATATTCGAACTATCTTTTATAACTCTATCTAAAGTGCTCGACCTCGTCCTCGAACTACGTAACTTTGCGGCCTTAATCTTTGCTGCTGATAACACGTGGCGATCAATGATGACTATAATTGTGCCTACCTAGCTTATCCATATCAAAGATATTTTACTTACAAGTTCCAAATCCACATATATAACATGTTGGTGGATATCTGATGCAAGTTCTAAAATTTAGCTACTTACTGATGTTATACAGTTGTCAAAATAGTAGTAGCTGCTTTGATTAAAAAGTATAAACTTACTGATGCGGCAACAAGGCATTCGACAAAAGGAGAAATTAAAATTTTCCTCCTGAACAAAGAAAGAAAACAGGTTTATCAATATTTGAACTGATTAATTTAGGTGGCCAGGGTTGTTAAACAGCATATGAAATAGTCAACTATTGAAAGCGCTGAGAGTACCTTATTTTGGGAAAGTTTAGTGCATATTCTTGTATTTTGAGATCTCCATATATGCATCATCTACTTGGTGGATTTATGCTAAGAGAAAATGAGATGAGTCGGCGCAATTAGTCATTATCAATCAATAATTCATCTTATATTTGATTAATACAAGATAGAATTTGATAAATTATTACAAAAACCTAGAAAAGTAAAACAATCATGAATGTATAAATATCAGAACTCATTAAATAATACTAATATATATTTAAATATAGGATTTAGTAAATAAAAATATTTCTTCTCTGAGACTTTAACAATTCAATATTTCAATCTTAAGCCTTAGAAATAAATGGGTTTTCGATAAAAAAAATGTTTTGACCTTTAATAAGTTTACCCAGCACAAATCTAAATTATTAATTGAGCCAGTAAAATTATTGAAAATTCTAAACTATCTTTCACTGAGACTATCATTGAAGATAGAAAGACGTTAATCATTTCACCATATCCATGGCCATGGGTGCGATACTTGGATAGTTAAAAAATGGAGGAGAAAGGAATGTAAAATAGTACAGAAATGGAGGACCAAAAGATTGGGCTTTAGACAGAAGCCATTGTCTGCTTCTTTTTCAGAAGAATCAGTGTGTAATGTAGCCAGATTAGATGGGGTGGCACGTTACTTGTCAGATGTTCGCCGGCGACGAAAGTGGACGCCTGTTTCCTGTAGGACCACCTTTGTGGGAAGTGCACTAATAGTCACTTTTAAGTAAGGGTATATAACGGGTGGGCCGGGCTGGGTAGGGAAAGTTAAAATCGTCCGGGTTTTGAACTGGGCCGGTTACGGGTTAGGGGTTATCGGGCTTAACATGTTTGGGATTATCCGAGTAAAAAATGAACCGTAAGGGTTACGGGTCCAAGGGGTCGGGCCGGGCAAGTGTTTTTTCTTTTTTGTATTTTGTATAACTATTGTAATTTATATAAATATAAAGTAAAAATATAAAGAATACAATAAAGATGGGGAAAATTGTACTTATAAATTGCAAGTGTTATATTTATTTCAAAATTCAAACTTACAAATTGAAAGGTTTACATTTAACAACAAGTAAATTAATGGAAAAAGAATAAATTCAAAGGTTTTGCATTGCCTTAGACTCTAAAACCTTTAAAAAAAATGAAATCTAGCCTTTAAACCGGGTCGGGCCGGTTATCCGGTTCTATAGGGATTTTGGTTGACCGGATTTGACAGGTCCGGTTAACCGGATAAATTAAAGTGAACGGACCAACCCCCTAACCCCAGTAACCTAGCCCACTCGCCCCCTAAGTACCGGGCCGGATCGGGTTTCAACCGGTCTGGGCCGGGCCCGGATCAACCCGGCCCGTTTGACACCTCTACTTTTAAATATATTTATAATTTACAATGTATTTAAAGAATAACCAATTCACCCAAATTTTAAGATTAAATATCCTGAATTTGGAAATTAAAGACTTAGTGTCCTGGAGTTTTGAGCGGCTAGTTTGAAATTCAAGACTAATAGCTTGTTTGGCCAAGCTTCTCCAAGTCAAAAGCATTTTTTTTTTTCAAAGTTAAAGTGTTTGGCCAAGCTTTTAGAGGAAAAAAGTACTTGAGTAGAAGCAGTTTTGAAGAAGCAAAAAAAAATAGCTTCTCTCCAAAAGTTTTTTTTTTGAAAAACACTTTAAAGAAAAATACACTTAGAAGTAGAGGTGGCAAAATGGTTAAAAGAAAACACTTATCTACCCACCCATATTATCCATTAAAAAATAGGTTGGATAATGAACTTTTTAAAACGGATCGAATATGGATAAGAACCACTTAGAAAACGGATCATATTATCCACTTAGAAAACGGATAATCAAATACTCCCAAAAGTGATCATATTTAAGAAGCCATGGATAATATGGATATCCATATTATCCGTCGTGTAACCCATTTTTATTCGTATTAAATATGAGTCGGGTCGAATAATTTATCCGTTTTTAAATTACCCATTCTCGACCCGCTCATATCCGACCTAACCCACCCGTTTTCCACCCCTACTTAGAAGCAGCTTTTTAAAAGCTTGATCAAACACTAATTGCTGCTCATAAGTATTTTTCAAATAAATTGGCCAAACACAAACTGCTTCTTACCAAAAGTATTTTTGGAAAAAGCGCTTTTGAGAAAAAACACTTCTCAAAATAAACTAATTTTTGCAGCTTGTCTAAATAGGCTATAAGTGTTTTGAATTTCTGAGCTATTAATTTAAAATTCACGACATAAGATTCTAACTTCTTGACACAATTTTCAAACTTTAGGACACGATATCCTGAAGTTTGAATTTTGAGTTTTAAACTCTAGGACGCCATGTCTTGAAGTTTGAGCGAATTGACTAATATTTAAATACATTGTAAACCGTGAATATATTTTAAACAGCATACTTAAAAGCGGCTATCTAATGTCATTTCCACTTGTAGGAGCTCGAGTTTAAGGTGCGGATTGGTGAATCCAGTAATCTTGGTTTAAATTTTGTATTTATTTTAAAAATTTATTGAATATTTACAAATGATTAATATAGAATTCAGTAACTTAAAGATTAGAATCTCGAACTCATTGACTTCGAATTTTAGCTTACATCTATGCGGCAGAGGCGGATATATCTTTTGTGTAATGGACGACCTAACCTTTTGACATAAAACATGTAAATTTAAATTTTGGATTCACCTATTATATCCGGCTTTCCATGGTGTCACGACTCTCCCCCTTCCTCCTAAAAACAATGCTGGAGTTTAGAGTAGGGAAACCAATAAATTTATCACCGTGATTCGATCATAGGTTCTGAATTTTTCAAAAAAAAAATGTACATATTTTGAAGGTAAATACAGAGTATCATAAATCACAGTTTTTATAGTTAAATATTTTTTTTACGTAATATTTGAAAAGCTAGCTGTCAGATGCAAGGGAATTCTGCCGATATAATAAACGAATGTACTAACTAAAGATATATTAGCAATCCGAACCATAAAATGTTCTGTGCAACTTTTCCCAAATTTAATAGGTTTGAATAAAAAGCATATAAATCCGACTAAGGATGACAAAGCAATTTTAGGAAAAATAATGGTCTGCTCAAGGTTTTTCTCATTTTTACGGTAGAAGTGCATTGAGCTACTGTTGAACCAAGAAAAATTATTCAGCTGATGAGAGACTCAAACAATTAGAAAGAAAAAAGCAATGAACTATTCAAATATTGTTATAAATATATTATATTATGGATGTTCATTTAGTACTCCGTTGTAAATAAGCTTCCTGAAGAAGCTTATCCATATGGGACTCCACCGTAAATATGTTTATCTATTTAAGTACTCTATTGGAAATAAGCTTCCTGAAGAAGCTTATCACTTCGATATCCGGTTATGGATAAACATTACCCCGGTAGAAGATTATCCATACCGGGTATAATAAGTTTATCCTTTCAGTATCCAGTTATGAATAAACATTACCCCCGGTAGAAGATTATCCATTCCGAGTATAATAAGCTTATCCTTTCAGTACCCAGTTATGGATAAATATTATCCCCGATAGAAGATTATCCATACCGGGTATAATAAGCTTATCCTTTCAGTACCCAGTTATGGATAAACATTACCCCCGGTAGAAGATTATCCATACCAGGTATAATAAGCTTATCCTTTCAGTACTCCGTTATGGATAAACATTGCTCTCAGTAGAAGATTATCCATATCTGGTATAGTAGCAGCTTACACAACAACTTCCTTTCTTCTATAAATAGAAGAGATTTCAGTTCATTATGTACATCAATTTGAATTCGAATAATATATCAGTTTCTCTCTATACTTGTCTTTACTTTATAGTCTTTATTTTATAACACGTTATCAGCACGAGACTCTTCCATCTCGAGCAAATATTTTGAGAGTATCTGAGGTAAGAACTTTCTTTTCCTAAATAATGTCAAATCTTTCTAAACTTGAATTTGTAGTCCTGGATATATCGGGCAAAAGTTACATGTCTTGGGTGCTTGATGCTGAAATTCATCTTGATGCGATGGGTCTGGTAGACACCATCAAAGACAAAAATCAGGCATCAAACCAAGACCGTGCCAAAGCAATGATATTCCTACGCCATCACCTTGATGAGGGCCTGAAAATGGAATATCTTACTGTTAAATATCTTAAGTCATACTGTGGAATAATTTGAAAGATAGATATGACCACCTGAAGATGGTCGTTCTTCCACAGGCACGATATGATTGGACTCATCTAAGGCTACAAGATTTTAAATCTATCAGTGAGTATAATTCTGCTATGTTCAGAATTATTTCCCAATTGAAGTTATGTGGTGATAATATTACTGATCATGATATGTTGGAGAAAACTTTCACCACTTTTCATGCTTCGAATATGCTCCTGCAGCAGCAATATCGAGAGATGGGATTTAAAAAGTATTCTGAACTTATCTCACATCTTCTTATAGCCGAGAAACATAATGGGCTACTAATGAAAAATCATGAAAGTCGACCTACTGGTTCTTGTCCATTCCCTGAAGTGAATGAGACGAACTTCCACCATGCTAAACGTGGAAAAGGTCGTGGCCCCAGTCGTGGTCATGGTCGTGGTCGGGAAAGAAACTCTAATCATGGTAATAATAATGCACCAAAGAACACTCCTCACCACCAGCAGTGGAAAAGGAAGGAACAAAAGCATGAAGCGGTGCAAGCACCAAATGCAGAAAATGCATGCTATAGATGTGGAGAAAAAGGGCACTGGTCGCGTACCTGTCGTACGCCAAAGCACCTGGTTGAGCTTTATCAAGCCTCCCTAAAGAAGACAGAGAAAAATGTTGAAGCAAATTTTATTTCTAAAGATAATTTAGACTTCATGCATTTGGATGTAACTAATTACCTTGCACTCCCAGAAGGAGAAACAAGTCATGTAATCGGTGGTGAATCTGTAGAATGTAAATATTTTAATTTTTGTTATTTGTAATAGATAGTATGGTTATGTAATTGTTGTACATAAAGAAAAATTATGATTTGATAATGATGTTTACTATAATATATCTTGTTTATGTCATTTTGAAGAATATGGATAACATTATTAGATCAACTTAAACTCTAGCAGAATTTGCAAGAAATATACAACCACAAGAAGTGGTTATATTTCATATATCTCATTGTAATTATATTTTGTTAACTACCAGAAGTGGTATATGCCTATGATCGCCAGAAGTGATAATTTAGGCTTTCTATGGTTACACTTGAAGATAAGCTACATAAATATTCTCTATATTAAATGCACGCCTCGATTTGCTCCTGAAGTAGTAAATATTTTAAAAGAAGTTGAGGCATCACAATTTGATGTGATTAATGTGCATTCAGATAATTATGTTCGATTTCCTGAAGGATGAGAACTTTTGGTAATATTAATCCATTCTCTGAAGTGAATATGACAATACTAATAAATCGGGTAAATATGAACGCGCTCTTGATGTGAATACATTACAATTCACCTCCAGAAGAGTTAATATAATTGAGAGAATATATACTCAATATTTCGTATTTTAAATTTGCTCCTGAAGAAGTAACACAATTGAAATTGCCTCATGAAGTGAAAAAATATTATGAAGAGGAGTTTTCGTGTGCTTAAACAATTGTTTTACATTGTTTATTTGATTGTGATTTTCTCTCATGACACCAGCAATGTCTGAGCAATATTTGATAGTACAAAATGTATCAACAACTCCTGAAGAACTAAATGTTTGCCTAAAGAATACATGACACCAGTAGTGCGAGATAAATATTAGATTGTGGATAATCTCTCGAAGAGCTTATATACAAATATGTCATTCATATTATATGATTATGGTTAAAACATATGTTGTAGTAAACCTGAAGTTTACTAATACAAATGATTATCATATTGAGACTACAAATGATTGGAAAATTGATAATCTTCATGTTTCCACAATCATAGGGGGTAAAATAATATGTATGTGAGAAGTTACCCGCCTTATTCTTTAATTTGTACTATATCATGTATCACAGTAAACCAGAAGTTTACTAAAGCAAAAGTTTATGCCATAATAAACCAGAAGTTTACTAAGAGATAGCACATGACATGATAAACTTGAAGTTTTCATTTGCCATTTTTAAATGAGCTATTTGAGAATTCAGATAAGCATATACTAAAGAACTAGAAGATTCTTCAGGAATTCTCATGTGTTGCTTGTTCTCATAATGAATTAATTATACCAGCTAAAGTTGGGACTAAGACCCCTGATTCTGAAATATATAAAAGGTGAATATGGGCCCGTTCACCTATCATGTGAACCACTTATAGGTGCATATATGAGATGGTTACATGTGTAACTATTATCAACCTGCAGTTTGGCATTTGGAATTGCTTTTCTCGATTAAGAGCAAAATTTTCAGATTATGAAATCAAGACAGTTCATCTTCATAATGTTGGTTTATATCCAAGCTGGTTTAGCATTGAATACCTCCTATTAATGGCTAAACCATTGCTTATGAGAACAAAGCTTCATGTGTTGGTCTAAGATTTTCTAAATTGCATATAGCAGCACTTGTATGCATCAGATCAACAATAATGATAAGTCCTCCCTTCACAATTGGTTTAAGATCAGAAACCAAATATTTTTACTATCTTTTGTAGCGTGGTATATGATTAATTTCTCTACCATAATACACAAAGATATGTTTCCCAAAGATGATTGGGGATATATGTTAGTTTTTCTAACATTTGGGAGATGGAATAAACAGTTGAAAAATATGCTATATGAATCGAATTATCATGATCCTCACTTAGAAGATAATTCAAGTCGAATGCCAGAAGCATTTGCTGATCCAAAATTAAATATCATATTTCAGCTGTAAATGCTCCTATTAAAATTAAAGTCCCTGAAGGATAGAGTTTACTATACGCATGAAGCGTGGTAGACCAATCGGTTCCAAAGGTAACAATCCTTGAAAAATAGTAGGAGCTAATGATCAAAATGATCATAATGAGGAGGAAATAAAGAAAGTGATGAGATCTCCACAAGTTATGTCGCTTCGGAACTGACACAAAATGATCGTCGACGATATATTTAATACAATATAGTGCACAATATTGTAAAAGATTGTGAGGATCGGACTAGCAGTCCAGACACTTGAAGATGTCATACCATTTAGATACAAGTCTTAACCTATATGACTTATTTGGCTAAATCTATATGAAGATCCTTGAAGGATTGAAAATGCCCGAAGCATATAATTCAAAGTCTTGAGAAATGTACTCGATCAAATTATAAAAATCTTTGTACGGTTTAAAGCAATTTGTGCGCGTGTGGTATAATCGCCTCAGTAAATATTTGCTGAAAGAAAGTTACATAAATTATACTATTTGTCCATGTATTTTTATAAAGAAAATGTCATCAAAATTTGTTACACTTGTTGTTTATGTTGGTGACATAAATCTTATTGGAACTCCAGAAGAGCTCCAAAAGGGTCTTAAAAATACTTTAACATGGACAAAGTGTACCCATTAAGTACACCAATGAATATTCAATCATTTGAAGTGAATAAGGATCCGTTCCAACCTCTAGAAGAGGATGAGGAGCTTCTTGGTCCTGAAATACTCTATCTCGGTGTAGATGGTGCACTTATTTATCTTGCTAATGCTAACAAAAGTGGTGCAGATCGTATTGGTAATGCAGATGCAGGTTATTTATCCGATACCCATAAAGCTCGATTTCAAACCGGCAAACAAGGAGTGCATATGATTGAGATCAGTGATTCATTCGAGAAACATGTGGGTTGGAATGCGATAAAAGACCCAAAATATTATACGGAGACAATATTTCATGTATAGCACTATTAAAGGGAGGATTTATAAAAGGAGATAGAACGAAGAACATTTCACCAGAATTATTCTACATACATGATTTTCAGGAAATTGTGACATTGATGTGCATCAAATTAGTTCAAGTGACAATCCAACAGATTGTCTTTACCAACATCAATTTTTGAGAATATGGTATACAAGATTGGAATGCGGAGACTCAAATATTTGAAATAAAGTTTTCTTCAGGGGGAGTAAAATGCGCGTTGTACTCTTTTTCCCTTACTAAGGTTTTTCCCACAGGGTTTTCCTTATAAGGTTTTTAATGAGGCACTCAGCAATGCGTATTACTAAATATGTGTACTCTTTTTCCTTCACTAGGATTTTTTCCCACGTGGTTTTTTCTAGTAAGGTTTTAATGAGGCACATTATCTTTTAATGAACATCCAAGGGGGAGTGTTATAAATATATTATATTATGGATGTTCATTTAGTACTCCGTTGTAAATAAGCTTCCTGAAGAAGCTTATCCATATGGGACTCCACCGTAAATATGTTTATCTATTTAAGTACTCTATTGGAAATAAGCTTCCTGAAGAAGCTTATCACTTCGATACCCGGTTATGGATAAACATTACCCCCGATAGAAGATTATCCATACCGGGTATAATAAGCTTTTCCTTTCAGTACCCAATTATGGATAAACATTACCCCCGATAGAAGATTATCCATACCGGGTATAATAAGCTTATCCTTTCAGTACCCAGTTATGGATAAACATTACGCCCGGTAGAAGATTATCCATACCGGGTATAATAAGCTTATCCTTTCAGTACTTCGTTATGGATAAACATTGCTCTCAGTAGAAGATTATCCATATCTGGTATAGTAGCAGCTTACACAGCAGCTTCCTTTCTTCTATAAATAGAAAGAGATTTCAGTTCATTATGTACATCAGTTTGAATTCGAATAATATATCAGTTTCTCTCTATACTTGTCTTTATTTTATAGTCTTTATTTTATAACAAATACTTAATTTTTTTAAAAGTTATATTTTTTCTTTTGCAGAAAGCTTTCTGAAAAATTGTCCAAACGATAGAACGTATTTCTGAAATCTAAATTATTTCGTTGTATTGTATCTTCTTCATGGTGGACTAATTGAATGTTCATCACTACACTTAAAAAATTTAGAAAAAGAACTAACACCTTCAACACTTAGAGCTCCGCCCAAAACCAAGAGAAAAAGGGGCTAGGAGCCTAGAGTTAATGAAATTGGAAATCCTTCCAACCGCTGAATTGAACCACCAACAAGGTGAAAGTTAAAGTAATCAACCAATTGAGCTATAAAAGTTAACTGTTTTAGACTAAAAATTAGACGAATTCTTTATTTGAAACTTATTCTTGAAAGAGTGGAGGGTTTCATCTTTCATTCAATGGATGCTCTTACAAGGTATTCTCGAACAAAACTCTTTAAAAAAAAAAAATTAGATTTTCTTTACGGTTGGAAGCTTCCTTCAAAATTTGGGCAGAAGCAGCCCAACCGAAATTTACCTCTCAAGAGTAGTGCTTTTATAGAGGAAACTAGAAGCCATTAGAGCTGCGTTTGAGCTAAAACCCACAACATGTTAACTAATACTGGCATCACCCATCAATATCACACTCAAAATCAGCGAAAAATTAGGCAGAAAGGCTAATGATCACGCATTTGCGTTCAAAGGATAATGAACCCTTCTTTCATGGAAACTTTGATCCTATCTAAAGAACATAAATACGAGCAATCACCTGAATCAAGATTTCCACCTTTCATGAGGAAAAGAAGAAAAAATAATGCACAAGGAAGCGGTAAAGTAGCAAAGCTAAAGTATACACACTTCATGTTGATTGGGAGCCAGAAGAGGAGTCATTCACATAAAGTCATGGATCAATTCATCCATCAAAGATGAAAGGATCACTTTCTCAATGTCAACACCCTCTTCAAAGGCTTCAAAGCTAAAATCAGTCCACTTGCCATGTTGTGTGCTCATGTCCTTGTCGACAACCTCATCCACCATCAACTCTTCCATGCTTGTCCAACCAGCAATCTCTCTGTACACTTCTTCTGCCAACCACTCCTTTCTTTGGACCAGTGCCGTCCACTTTGCCCAAGCTTCAAAACTTCCACCGGAACTCTGTTTACATCTGAATTCCAGACATTCAACCACCGAGTCAAACAATACTCTCCTCTTAATCTTCAACTGCTCTTCTACATTTTTATTCGTTCGAGTCTTCTGATTCTCCAACTGGTCAAAGAGATCGAGAGCAATAATGCTCTGAGCCTCACCCAGCAAAAAATCTTCCAACATCAAGTCCGAACTTCTAATTATATCTCTAATATATCTAAACTCCCAGTAAGGTGATTCATCGAAATTTGTGGAAGTTGATGCAGTAGTGGAATCCTCTCCACCTTTGTCAGCAAGAGAAACTGAAGAGGCTGAGTCCAATAACTCTGCATCACTTTCAACCAAATGGGTCCTCATGCAGCTTTTCCAATTCATCATTTCCTGAGATCCATCAGACAGATGGTACTTGCTCCCTGAATCATAAAGTTTCACCAGTCAGAATTTACCTTCTTCCTATAATTAGTTTGTCGAAGAAAACACTGTAACAAAATTAGAGAATCAAGATTTATGCATATATACAAAATTGATCAGAAGAAGTTCAATCTTGCAATGAAGTAGTCAATGTATGTGTACAAATCTGAAGAAAGAGTACACACTGAACAGAATTTAGACAGATCTGCATAAAGATGGAATTGGGCGAGGTAGAACCAGAGGAACAAGAAAAAGACATAATACTCTAGGAAACTACCAAATAAAATGTCAATTCCTGAGTAAGGAAACATTTTATAAAACTACACCTGCCTTTCTTCAATACTGAAGAAAGTTGTATGTTTACGATAGGAAACATCCAAACAGAAATTAAAGTGAGAGCTTGAAGTCTTGGACGCATAAATAGAAGGTGTAACCCAAGGTAAATGCAAACTTCGAACATGTATTCAGCCAGCTCATCTTTTATCTGTTATTTTTATTACTAAAGGTGCCTTGGGGTTCTTTTCACTTTAATTAGGCAATGTTCATTACGACTTAAATACTTTAACCAAAAGTAAATGAAATAGGACAAGTAATAATCCCACTTGAAGGAGAGGAAGATAATATTTATCCATGGAGTTGAGAGACGAGAACTTCTGCAACCTTTGTCCAAACCATGTGATAATCATGCAAGATGGGATGAGCAAAAAATACAAAATTATCTTATCCCACATTATCGCTGTAATAAACGTTACCTTAAGGTTATCCTACTGCTGTTTCCCAAAGTACTTTTCCTATTTTCCATTTTTATCCATATAGCAAAGCCAGGCTCATTTTGCTAAGTGGCAAAGTTTCTAAGTTTTGAGATTGAAAATATAATACAAAATGCCTTGTAAGAAGAAAAACATGCAATATGATTCTTTTGATTTTTACCACGGCTGTGTGCGAGTCAGCTTGCACGCACCTCGACTATTTCACCGGGTACCTGCTACCTCTCCACCAACACAAGTACCGAGTTAACTGTGCATACTAAGATTAGGCGGATGAGAAGCAATCACCTAGTGCTTCTCGTCTCTGTTGGAACTTGAACCCTGACCTCCGAGGTACGCACCCACTTCATGACCACTAGGCCACATCCTTGGGTGCAATAATACAAAATGATACTACCAGGTCTTATTTTGGTCATAGTGTACTATCTTTTAAAAGTCAAAATAAACCGCAGAAAGATCCACCAGATCTTATCTGGGTGTTAGTGTACATAGTTTAAAAGGTAAAACAAAATGGCCATTCTGCACATGTACTTCTATGAAAAAACCATTCCTAATATCAACAAAATTATCATCCGGACTCTCTTTTCTCACTCTACTAATACCTATATTGAGGTGAAATATATTTGAACACAAGAAAATACTAGTAAATACCATTAAAAATTTATGGCACAAAAATAAACTCTTTCAGCTAAGTCAATAATATATACTCCCTCCGTTTCATATTATATGAGGTAGTTTGACTCGGCACGAAGTTTAAGAAAAAGAATGAAGATTTTTGAAACTTGTGGTCTTAAAAGCTTAAGGGGTAAAAAGTTTGTGGGGCCATGACATTTGTGTGGCTATAAAAGCTTCTCATTAAGGGTAAATGGGAATGAAAGAGTTTAAAGTTGAATTATTTCCAAATTTAGAAATGTGTCATTTGTTTTGGAACAGACTAAAACGGAAAGTACCTCATTTAATATGAAACGGAGGAAGTATATGACTACCACTCCGATTGTATGTGATCTATCACCCGATAAGCCATGCCTCATAAACAGATGAATCATCATATTTAAACAGGAAGAAACTAAAAATCAGTATTATTACCATCAGTAGTTAAACTTCTGTAGCTGTCCAAGGAGTTGCAACTGCCTCCTGAGTTAGAAGGTTCCAAACTTGAGACCAGACTAGAACAGGGGACACTAAATTCTCTTTCACACATAAAGCTGCTGGCAGTTTTAGGCTTTTCTACCTTTTTGGGACCCTGAAATTGTTGCAGATAAGATTAGCCTAGCACATCATTTCTTTTAAGAAAAAGAAATACAGTAATAATATAGAAATAGGACTTCAACGACAGCAGCTATGCCTCAATCCCAAACTAGCTGAATTTGCATATACACAATTTTTTAATGTTATTGTTAACAATTGGATAGCAAATCAATCAACTATGTCAGTCTCAAACTAGTAGGAATCGAATATATGAATCCTTGCATCCCCAAATCAGAGGATTTATCATAGTTAAACCAATTTTCACACTAGCTGTCAACCTAACGCAAAGCTCCTCTTTGTCTGGGTTTAGGACCAACATGCTGTCACATCGGCAGAATTTGAGTGTAACAACTGGACTAATGAGGAAAACTGAAAGATGCAGAAAACAAGAAAAAAGAAAAAGAAAACATGTAGTAAAGTAGGAGATTCGCATAACTGCTTCTATGAAAATAGGCATGTCTATGCCGTAACATCTGAGAGAGGGGGAGAGAAATTGGAATCTTCCGTTCAGAGGAAATCCCAAAGACATTTTCCTGGAGGTCCTTCCATTTCTAAACCGTCCTTTTATCACTCTAATCATGTCTCTCAGAAAATCTAAATCTGGCATTCAATGATTTGAATTAAACAAATCAAAAAAGGAAAAAAGTCCTTAGACCCTAGACCTCTTTGGCTTATGGTAATGGCACAGAAAGCCTCTTGATATATCTACGCCTACTCTTTTGTTCTGCCTTGAGAAATCAAAGGTAAAAAATGATGACTTTGAAAATAACTCAAAACAACCCTCATTATTCTTGCTAAGTGGTTGTTGCACGCTTTCACATTTGGCTACTTGTTAGCTATACATACATTTATCTTTTCTATTGATGAACCTCAACCTAAGCATCTGATCTCACCCACTATAATAAGCAATCTCCAGTAATGATAAATAAATCTGAAATCTTCTATTTCTTTTCAGTGAGGACCAAGTATATGCACCATTCTCAATGCAAAAAATCTGTCAAGGCTCAAAACCAGTTAACAGCTCCGACCACATGTCAAAAAGTTTCTTATGCATATGCTCAGTTATATGTATTCCACTTTCTCATTGCTTTACCTGTTCTTTTTTTTCTCTTCAGGATTTTCTTTGGGGTGGGGTGGTAAAAAAATGGAATTTTGAAGCTAAGGGAATATCAGAAATACCTGCCACATCTGAGTTGCAGTAAGCCGGAGGTCATCAACAAAAGAGTGACCATTGTCATCTGCTTTTTCGTGAAGCAAATCAACTTGAGGCCTCTTTCCATATGCTACAATGGACACACTATCTTCCAAAGAATTGGCAGAAATAGAGGCTGTCCCTGTTTTAATGAGATCTTCACAGGATGATCCAACTTTAGAAGTTAATTCTTTAAGTTTTTGTTCTAAGAGCATACCTAAATCATCACCACCGATGACATTCGAACCTAAAGGAGATATCGTTGATGCTCTTGAATCAGACTGATCATCATAAGAACCCGGAAAGAGAGACAAAACATTACTCTTTTCCAACACATGACTTGATGAAGTGGAGCCAGGCAGTGATTTTTTGATGGGTGAGGTGAAAGTAAATGACACAACATCACTCCCATTTTTTCTGTCAGCTGTATCCCAATTGGAGCATCCTTCAATAGTTAAATTACATTTTATAGACCTCTCATCTTTACTCTTCATCAAATTATCAGGACCACATCCATCAGAGTCAATATCTCCATTGACTGGCCTTTTCTTTCCAGTAAAGGACCTCAGTCTGGAGTCCCTAGATGATGAGAGTTCCTTTCCAGCATCGGGTTCTACAAGACTTGCAATCCTGGGAGCAGTAGTGGTATTTACAACAATTCTACTTACAGTCTTGGTTGGCCTAGACATGTCACCAGTGGATGATACTTTTTTCTCTTTGTGGTACGGAGCTAAAGTTTTCAAACTCTCTACATCTTTATAAGATACAGAGTTCTGCTTCTGGTTGTTCTGCCTGAGCACATCAGAGGGCCGGCTGAGTGAAGTTCTTCTTTCCCCAACTTTTTGTAAACTTGGCCGACTTCTAACAGACTTAGACTCATTCTTTTCTTTCTGGTTTGCTGGGTTCTTATTAGCAGTAGATGTCTTTCCCTCTCTTTTCTGAACATTGGTCTTCGCCTGAACTGCAAGTGAAACTGACTTCTCCTTCCCCTTATTTTGGGAGACATCTCTTCTTGATACCTCAGAAGCTCTGAATTGACGTGTATTATCTGATTGAACCTGACCTCTTTCACTGGGTTGTCTTCTGATATGTTTAACAGAATTTTGTTCTTTTGGCCTGTGTGATGCTTCATAAATCCTGGACTGTCTTTGAGCAGCCTCCATTTTATCTTTCAAGTCCCGTATTCTCAAAGGGACAGAGGAAGACCCGGAAGATTGCATCTTCTCTCTGGTTGCGGGTCGAGGACTCTGCTCATATATCTTTGCAGCAGCCTCTAATATGTATGCTGCATTCTTAGGAGGGATGAATCCAGGACTCTTGATAGGAGATAACAATCTGTGTTGAGTTACTGAGATAGGTTTAGCTGATTTTGGAGGCAATATCTCACTTTGAAACCTCTCAATGGGCCGGCTCTGCACCTTCTGCAGCTTCAGTTCAACAGGGTTTCTCCTAAATCCGTCCAATTTATTTCGCATGTTACCATCAACTATCATATGATGTTCATTCTGGAAATCAGCCACAAAATTTATATACGGAGAATCTCTGAACGAATGACAATCAAAGGATGAGTTAACGCAGGGATCAGACTCTTTTGAAGTTGGTAAAGAATCCAATCCCATAAGACGTGCAACAACCCCAGGTGCTTTTTGACCATAACTTCCATCCTCGGTTACTGATGAGGCACAATAAAAATCATACATCTGCTTGGAGTTGGAACCAGGACCATAGTCATGAGCCTTCAATCACATATGCAGAATTATCACAATGACAGACCAAAAGATATGATCCACAGTCATAAAGATAATCTCTTGAATTATTTGAGAGGAGATAGCAGAGCAAAATAAAACAGAAGTTACCTGCTCAAATCTTAAATTGGTTGACCCATTGGTATTTTCTTTTCCTTGTTTAGAGTTTTCTGCAGTCACAATAACAGGAACATGGGCATAGCAAAATACTCATCAATAAGCATCAATCACAAGAAAAGGTGGCCTTCAACTGCCAACGGGCAAGGAGAAAAGGAGTTACCAGGTAGTTCAGACTTGTTAGAGAAAAGCTTCTTTCGAGATTTGATATTCCAATCAAATAGCTGAAGAAAGCCTCCCTTTGAACTTCGCTTCTCAACCTCCATTTCCTCATTTAATAACCAAATACTCCCATGTGGAGGTATGAGCAAACAAAATCAGACAACCATCTGTTGACAAGAATGGAAAATTGTTAAGGCATCAGGTCCTAAGTAAACAAGTAATCAGAGGAAATAAAAACCTAGCAACCAAATGATGGAGTTACTACCGGACACCAAAAACTGCATTAGATGTACAGAGATTATATCAGGTATACAGAGCTTAACAGCAGACATCAAAAATTCTATAAGTACTACCGAGTTTTATACCAGGATTAGAACATCCTTATCCCTAGAACCAAAAAAACCCTAAAAGTTCAAATAAAATGATTTTCTCAATATAAATGGAAGTCATTTCCACTTTTCGGTGAAAACATTTCTCCACAATTGAAGGTAGCAAAACGCTGAATATTGGATATGATTTCACATAGGAAATTATTTTTCAGGAGAACATTTTCGTAATACCAAATAATAATTTTTCAGCTAAAAGACACAATTTTTGCAAAGCTGAAAGCTGACTCTTTCTAACCAGCATTACTTCATCTTAGCGGATGAAAGATTTATGAAGATCCCATATTTCAATTACTACATCCAAATAAACATATAAACCCAAATATGTAAAAGCATTTTGTATAAACAGCCAAGAACAGTCGAATCATGAGCTAGATGCAGGAAAAAAATCAACTAAAATCATACAACAAACATTGACAATTGTAATTTTGACAATGAGGAACAAACACACAACTAAGAACAATTGTGAAACAAACTCACCAGTGAATGTTCAATGAGTCGAATCTCCCCCCTTTTTTCCACCATAAAAGAAGAAAAAAGTAAGATCTGAAGTTGGGGTTGAAGCAAAAAAGCAAGTATAGGGTTTTTGTTCGAAAATTGATCGGTGCGATGGTGGAGAAAGAGTGAAGGAGGAGCTGGGTAACAGTAACAAATGAGAGGAAATGGAAAGTGCAACTGTGTGTGTGTGTGTGAGAGAGAGAGAGGATTTGAAATTAAAAGGGGGAGGGCGGAGTGGCGTGCGAAGTGAAGAGTTAAAAGACTAAATTGATAATAAGACAAGGGAAGAGACAACGTCCTCACCGTTACATATGTACGACTTATTTTAATTATTATTACAAAATTCTTCTTTGACTGCTCTTCCGATTGAATTATTTAGGCTCCCTTTTTATGTGCTAATAATTGTCACAAACTCAAATAGATAATACTTAAATAAAAGTATTCTTCTTTTTGTTATAATAAAAGTATTCATTATGTGGTCATGTCGTTCGAGATATAAAGGGGTCGTTTAATTTGTGAACAAGTATACACGAATTAGAGGCGGATCCACCTTGCGTCCTACGGGTTCACGTAAATCTAGTAGCTTTTCTTCCAAACAGTATAAATATATTCGAAAAATTCACTAAATAATTATAAATGTTTGAATGTAAACCCAGTTACTATTAAAAATTTACTCGAGGTTGTTGCAGGAACTCATAAGCATTAAATCTTGGATCTGCCTCTAACACGAATTATCATGATGAATTATAAATATGGATTAAATAATGATTAAAAAATTTAATGAAAATATTTTTATTAATAGATGTGTTGCAGAATATCGTGAGTTAACTAGCACGCAATCACACACAAAGTAAATAGAGAAAAAAAATCAACACAAGGATTTAACGAGGTTCGGCTAAGAGTTTTCCACTATAAAAGAGAAGAAAAGCACAATACAATCTATAGAATCCCCAGCTACAACCCCTATATATAGATCCCAAAAGGTCTCAAACATATATGAGAAAGGTTTCCCAATTTGACAAGGACTATAGGTTTTCCTTTCCCAAATCTATTAGGACAATGAGTTTTCCTAAACCTATAGGGACTATGGTTTCCTAAAAATACAAGGAAATAATTCAAGCCACAAATAAGAAATCTTCCCCTTAGCTTGAATTCTCTTCATCAACAGGAACATCGTCTCTCTACCTTGCCCTCAGCCCTCACAAGGGCTCTATTGATTGTCGCACGCATCAACCAAGTCTAGGCAACGCCTGAACTTGTTAAGAGACTTAATCTCTTCAGCCATAACACTAACTGTTGATTTGGTTCTGTACCCGAAATAGCTTTTGGATAGCTATAACACTCAAACGCATCAGCTGTCTCTGCAACTACCAAAGTAAATCCCCACAGGATTCGTATATCCAAGAAGATTCCAATCAACTACGTTTGCAAACCTTTGCGGTCAGTTGATCACTCTCTTCTCTCTGCATGTTGAATGTTATATGGTTGTTGTTGCGCAGGTGCATCAATATTTTGCACCTCCTCCACTTCTTCTACTTCAGAACTACTAGGCTGAGCTAGTGGAGATTCAATTTCTAGCTCTATGCGGTCACTGACACAATAATTTGTTTCTGCTATTGCATTCTCCCTCTGACTGTCCAGTGAGGCAGATTCATTGAATGTTACATCCCTTCTGATAATTAGCCCTGGAGTCTTTTGATTTGTGCACCACAACCTATAACCTTTCACTCCAGTTGCATACCCTAGAAATATGCACTTTTTTGCCCTCGGCTCAAGTTTTCCATCTCTCACATGAGCATAAGCAGGACAACTAAATATCCTTAAATTTGAATAATCAGCAGGCGAACTGGACTATACCTTAAAAGGAATTTTGAACTCAATAGTTGTGGATGGAGATCTATTGACCAAATAACAAGTTGTATTGCTTGCTTCAACCCAAAATCCTTTGCTAACACATGAGTGTGAAAGCATGTTTCGTGCCCTCTCACAAAACGTTCTATTCATATGTTCAGCAACACCATTTTGTTATGGTGTTCCGATAGAAGTGTGGTGTTTCACTATGCCCTCCCTGCTGCAGAAATTATCGAACTCAGAATTGCAAAATTCCATCCCATTGTCAGTTCGAAGGCGCTTAACTTTTCTTTCCGTCTGCCTCTCAACCATCGTCTTCCATTTAACAAATGTCGAAAATGCCTCATCTTTTGTTTTCAGAAAATACACTCACACCATCATTGAGTAATCATCAATTAAAGTCATAAAATAACTGGCACCACTCTTGGAGGGAATTCTGTTTGGACCTCACAAATCAGAGTGTATATAATCTAACTTGTCTCTGGTTTTGTGCGCGACCTTCTTGATGAACTTTACCCTTGTCTATTTACCAAACACACAATGCTCACAAAAATCCAAAACTTGATTTTTGTACCCATTCAGCAAATTCTGCTTACTCAACAAAGACAATTCATTATCACTCATATGGCCAAGTCGCAAGTGCCACAACTGAGACTGATTCAGATCACTTTTCCCCAGAAGCTACAGTAGTTTTCCCTTCAACTACACTAGCCTGAAGATGATACAATTTAGAATGTAGTTTACTCTTTATGAATACCATGGAGCCTTTACACACTTTAAGTACTCCATTCTCGGAGTGAAATTTATACCCTTGATCATCCAAAGTCGAAAGAGAAATCAAATTTCTCTTTATCCTAGGAACACGCCAACACTCAATGTTTCTGACAATTCCATCGAACATTCTCAATTTGATGTTACCAACCCCCTCTACTGGTAATGGATTATAATCTCCCATATAGACAGTCCCACTTATTTGTTTGTAAGTTGCAAACCAATTCTTGTGTGGACACATGTGGAAAATAGCACCAGAATCAATAACCCAAGAATTTTGCCCATGACTAGAACTCACAGCACAAACTTCCCCTACATAGTCACTATCATCAGAATTATTGCCAATGTCAACAATATTTTCCGAATTACCTATTTTCTGCTTCCCTCTTTTCTCCTTCAACTTAAGACAATCTCTTTTGTAGTAACCTTGCTCCCCGCACTCATAATAGTGTTGCTTCCTTGCTCTAGACTTTGATCTTGTAGTTGATTTTTTCCTGTTAAAGTCCTTTTGTTGTGTTCTTCCTCTAATCACAAGACTCTCGCCCTCAATTCTGATATCTGGAAAGCTTTTTTTCAACTCTTTAGATTTTAGTGCATTACTAACATCTTCTAGTGAAATGTTGTCTTTCCCATAGAGCAGTGTATCGACAAAAGTATCATAAGACTGTGGTAAAGAGCATAACATAATCAAAACCTAATCTTCACTCTCAATTTTGATATCCACATTCTTCAAGTCCATTATAATTGAATTAAACTCATCAAGGTGAGTTTTAACAGGTGTACCTTCGTTCATACGGAGATTGTATAACCTCTTTTTCAGGTAGAGGCGGGTTGTCAGCGATTTCTTAGAATACAGATCTTCCAGCTTCTTCCATGTTGTTGCTGCAGAAGTTTCTTTAGCAATTTCACGAAGAATGTTATCTGTAACGCTCATGAAGATCGCACTCAAAGCCCTCTCTTTCAGGTCTTCCTTCTTTGTCTCTTTCATATCTTCAGGAAAATCCTCATCAATTACTTTCCATAATCCTTGTAACACCAGGGATGATTTCATCATAATCTTCCATAGACTGAAACTAAAACCTCCGTCAAATTTCTCTACTTCGTACTTTGTTGAAGATGATGAAGACATCTTAACCCTAGATTATATGTAGAAACCCGAACCTTGCTCTGATACCAATTGTTGCGGAATATCGTGAGTTAACTAGCACACAATCACACACAAAGCAAATAGAGAAGAAAAATCAACACAAGGATTTAACGAGGTTCGGCTAAGCCTAATCCTCGGGGCAAAAACAGAGAGAGTTTTCCACTATGAATGAGAAGAAAAGTACAATACAATCTATAGAATCCCCTCCTACAACCCTTATATATAGATCCCAAAAGGTCTCAAACATATACGAGAAATGTTTCCCAATTTGACAAGGACTATAAGTTTTTATTTCCCAAAATCTATTAGGACAATGAGTTTTTCTAAATCTATAGGGACTATGAGTTTCCTAAAAATACAAAAAATAATTCAAGCCATAAATAATAAGATGTTTAGTTCATTGGAACTTATTACATCCATGCAAGACACTTATTACATTATCCAAATGGTTTCAATGAGAATCGTTATTGTTTTCTGAAAAAATGATCCACAAAAATAAAAGAAATAGAAACTTCATCTCCCTCTCTTTAGCCTCCTTCCAGGTTCTCGTTTTATTTTTACTTCATTTTTCTAGTGGAATTTATTTATTTATTGGGAGGGAGGAAAAGGGAGTATTTGTAGTAGTTATATTTTATTGGGAGGGAGGAAAAGGGAGTATTTGTAGTAATTAAATTGTTTTTCTTGTTCCTAGAGCCAACAAGGTGGAACAAAAGATGAGCATTGGGAGTATCCTTTTCTGTTTTTGAGAGGATACAATATTATCTCAAAGAATAGAACTTCAATATTTCCGAGGAATTTGCTTTCTTCAATTTGATTTTCCTACGCTAATTGCTTTGGACTTTATGCTTGACTTATAGTAACATGTACTCCCTCTTTGCTTTTACTTCTTTTCACGTCTTTTAAGAAATAATAACTGAAGTACGTAATTTATTATGGTATGCATATTAATTGATGCATATTTTATTGAATTTGAGAAAATGATTTGAAATGAATAATAAATACTGTAGGTATAAAAGAAAAAAATTGTCTTCTCTTGATATACGTAATGTGACAAGTAAAAATGAAAATCTATATTTTAGTATACATGTCAAGTGAAAGTGAACGGATGGAGTATAAAATATCAGTGAGATAAGTAGGGAGCTACTTTCCAATATTCAGGTCCTTTAGATCAATTTTTGTTTCAAATCTAACTTTACACACTGAATATATATAGTTAGGTAATATAGACCTTGTTGTATTACGGTCTCAAATATTAGTTGTATTAACATTGTAAATTTGTTCTATAATGACGGAAAAACTTCTGGTTTTGCCTTTTTGGTACAACTGAAATATCATTGTTTAAATCTCGATTACACATTAACACCGATAATATGTACTGTAGCACATTAGGTGCTAATTTGCAAAAAAATAAATAAAAAATACTATCATTAATATTTCAATTAGTAAAGTGTAAATTAAGTGAGACATTTAAGGAGAAATAAAAGGTAGTTTAGATATTCTTATGATTAAGACTATAATGTCTTTATTAAGTGTTGTGGTAAAACCTTAAAAAAAATAGGAGAGTACTTATCAAGCTGCTAATCCAAAATTGTGTAATACGAAAATTCTTTTTGAATAATTATTAAATTTTCGTGTGACAGGATGCATCATTGATAGGTCCCAAAATTAAAGGTGACTTAAATATTGGTGTGCAAAATTTTCAAAGTGACCAGCATGAGTTTGTCACATTCAAAACCAGCAAATGAGGTTTTTGGGGACCATTATATCATAGCCATGTGAGAATTCAACTGTGCAATTAACTCCATCCGCGGAAAGAATAATAGTATTTCTTCTTTTTTATTTCAAAATTCCTACTTTTTTTAATTTAAAAAAATGTACATTTTCTTATGAAGTGAAACATAGATGTATCAGAATTTAACATAATGTAGCGTTAATCAACCATTTGTTACTCCTACCAAATGTTAATTATAATAATTTGAAATAACTTTGTCATTCTACGCAAAGTTGGCGAGGAAAATGGTGAGGAAAAAAGCAAGAAATTGACAACTCAAGATAAGCATGGCTTGAATTTTAGGTACCAATGTCCCTCATTAACATGATGAATTACGATTATGAAAAGGATTTATGAAACTATACATGTGGTTTAGGTCAAAAGATTCTTAAAATCTAAATGCATTGGCTATTTGTTAAGATCTTAGATCCGGTTCCAATCATAATTCTATCATCTTTTCTCTCTGCCACCTATCAATCCCTTGACTTGGTTACATTATTTTTGTTTTGAAAAAAAAAAACTAATCATATTTTAAATCCTTAAGTATATAATTTTGAAATATTCTGGACTACAAGTTTACAACCAACAACAACAACAATAACCCAGTAAAATCTCACAAGTGGGATTTGAGGAGGGTAGAGTGTACGCAGACCTTACCCCTACCATGAGAGGTAGAAAAACTGTTTCCGGTAGACGCTCGGTTCAAGAAGACAAAAAGAGATCAATAGAAAATAATAGAAATAATGACAACAACATAAGAAAGAAAGAATAGATGCAAAACACTAACAACAACCAGTAGATAAGGCTCGGCATAGCCACCCACCACTATTTTTTGTTCCACTAAAAACAACATTAAAAGCTAGTTTTATACCCATTAAGCAAAGCTATACGTTTTTCAATTATTCTTTTCTTTTTTAATCTCGTCTATAATTTTCTTTCGGAATAAAGCTTTAAAGGCTAGAGGAGAGGACCATTAACAGAAAATTCCATAATAGGCCCATTAGCAAGTATTCAACAGTTAAGATGTGAGCTGGCGACATTGTGAACATCTAACTCTATATTATTCTTTCTTTAATAATCATAGGAACAAGAAAGCAAGTACCAAAACTTAAGTGTCTGACATATACGGCCAATTCAACAAGATATCTGGCGTAGTCATAAGTGCCATTAAGAAGGAAAAAAATATTGTATGCGCTCCTTTTTCATCTTACTCCATACATTACACACAGTCGTATAATTCTTGAATCTGATCTACACAAAATTATATCTTATGACCTTGAAAACGGACCTTCTTGATTTTTTGACCCTCGCTTGCCCTATGGGCAAACTTTTTAGGTTAGAAGTTAAAAGTGTTACCCATAAAGCAAGCGGGAAGCAACACTTGTTAAATTTAAAGTTCTGTCCATTAGACAATTAGGATCAAAAAATAAAAAAAAATGGCACCCAAAATGTCCCATTTGTGTAGATCACCGATGATCTATGGGTGAACAAAGATGATAGTAATAAGTGCATGACAATATGACACATACTTTTTATATATTGAATTTATTTCTAAATTATATACATTCTTACCTAAAATTTGTTACTTAACAATGGTAAATCAAAATGATTTTATGTTACACTAGGTCCGAGTAATTTTGTTTACCATGATTCTTAACAATTGGAGAACAAATCAAGGTCCATTATATCTGGATTACCCCTCACTGGGACCGTTAATCATCACAAAACACATAAATCTCAAGCACATTAGAGAGAAGGGTTAATTTTGTTGTGCTATAAATGATTGTATTCTAGAGTTTAGATTAAGACAACCAAATGTAATATATCGCAGGATGAACGCCCCATATCTCGCAATAATATATGGTAACGTAACTAGTTGGGTTACATCATATACTCGGCCACTTCATGAAATGAAAACTAGAAACTCTTCTTATTAAAAGCGGAAAAGGGCCAAATTACTATCAGAAAAGGTTTAAATGTATTTGTCGTTATACTTTGAGTCCATATATATACCACTGTCGGTAAGGGTGTACATAGGTCGGGTTGGTTCGAATATTATAATTACCAAACCAAACCAATTGTATCGGATTATTAAATCTAAAGACCAAACCAAACCAATAAAACTCGAATTTTTCACTCTCGGTTTTTCTCGAGTTTCTCGGGTTATTCGGGATTTTTCGGGGGGTTTTCCGGCAAAATCTTCGTAGAACAAAACATATAAATTATGCTCAAAATATTTCTTTAGTCCTAGTAAGATACAACTATATAAAGTATTTTCCAAGAAAATAATACAAAATATGAGATATGTCATGGCATTATCCTAAAATATTCAACAATAAAATTATGTAATATAAATATTGCTAATTAAAAGGCCATAATAAAAATAAACATAATCTAAGAGTACTAAGTCATGCTAAAATAAGTAGACTAATAAGGGAGTAATAAATACATGACTAAACGCTAAAGAAAAAATAAATAGGTTATGCATTTTATCTAAATTATTGCAAAACAAAAAATAGATATTCAATACATTTTCGTTCCTAGTATTGAATTAAATTTCTTTTGTTAGCATTAGTATTGATTTGATTTTGGTTTGGGCTTTTGTTAGCACTATTTAATTTACTAATGTTAATGGCTATAAAACTTATTGGAACATTCAAAAGTTCTAAGTCCAACCTTGAAATAACACCTCAAAAAATAAAATTATGAAATCTTTTAAGAAATATTTATAAATTACATCACAATAAGTATATTTATATATTAAATATATCTAAAATTCGGATTTTTTTTCTCGGTTTGACTCGAATTATCGGATTGGTGCGGTTTATCGGGTTTTTTTGTACACCCCTAACTGTCGGTATACTATTGGTTCAAATATACCTTTTTCCGTTAAGTTTGTCCAAAGTGGACATCCAATACTACGTGACACTAACATTTGATGAGATGGATGCCACATGACTTGTCACCTCAGCACTCCTAACCTATTTTACCCTTCCCTTCTATTTTATTTTTCCACCACTAAAATTTTCTTCCCCTCTACAACTATTACCGCTACCATGAAAAAAAATTTATTTCAAATTTTAGTCTTTTATTTATGGATTAAGGGCGCTGAGGTGGCATGCAATGTGGCATCCACCTTATCAAATATCAGTGCCACGTATGATTGGATGTCCACTTTGGACAAACTTAACAGAAGAAGGATATATTTGAACCAATAGTATTACGACAAGGGTATATTTGGACCCAAAGTATAACGAAGAATATATTTAAATTTTTTCTCATAATATTAGGGTATATTTGGCCCATTGCCGTATTAAAAAAGTAAAAATTGCACGGGGCGCCCCTTTTTAACATGTAGCCGCTTTGTCTTTCTGTTTGTACCCGTATCCGTTTTTTTGTTAAAAGCCATTTGAAAAGACTATTTTGCCCTTCTTTATTAAAAGACTACTTTCTCTCCAAGTATACGCTAGTCCTCTACTATCTCTGTCTCTCTCTCCAGTTATTCACGTTTTTTTGATTTGCTCTTCTCTGAAATCAAAGGGTTTTCGTCGTTATTTCGAATTTTCAACTGCTAGTCGTCGTTGTTCCCACATTACGATTTAATCACAGGTACATTGCATTAACTTTCTGGGTTTTATTTTACGGCTTAATTTCTGGTTTTGGGTTTGATAGTCATATATTTATGATAGGGTTTAGTTTGATAAGTTCATTAGTATTACTTTTACGTTTGTATTTTTAGGTTTTTTGAACGAGTGTTTATGTTGTTAATGAAAATTCTATAAATTCTTCTGTGATTAGACGTTCAAATTTTTAAAAAATGTCAGAGTTAAACAGATGATAATGATACCTTAGATAGGAGCTGAAGTTTCTTTCATGTTTTGGCATTATTTTTTATTATGAATTTGTGTTTTGTTTTTTTGCTGAATGTTTCGTGCTTGTATGGAGAACCAGAATTAAGTTTTTGTGTTTGTAACTGGTGAATTCCATCTTTAGGAGCTAAAGTTTTTTGTGTTTGTAACTGGTGAAGTCCAGCTTTAGGAGATGAAGTTTTTGTGTTTGTTACTGGTGAACTTCAGCTCTAGAGCTGAAGTTTTTGTTTTATACCTGTCGAGTTTTTTTTGTAACTGTCGAAGTTTTTCGAAAAAAGCTTTAGGAGAAAAACTATTGAATCCAACAAAAAACTTCAGCTGACCAAGCGCCGAAGTTTTTGGAAATATACTAAAAAACTTCAGCCCATAGGGCCGAAGTTTCTTGAAAAAGCTTAAGACAAAAACAATTGAATCCAACAAAAAATTTAGGCTGATCAAGTGCTGAAGTTTTTGGAAATAGACTAAAAAACTTCAACACATTGGGTCGAAGTTTTTCGAAAAAAGCTTAAGACAAAAACTATTGAATCCAATAGAAAAACTTTAGCTTAACAGGTGCTGAAGTTTTTGGAAATATACTAAACAACTTCAGCACATTGGCCGAAGTTTTTCGAAATAGCTTTAGGACAAAAAATTTAGCATGTTTTGGTATTTTTTTAAGTTGATACTTATCTTTTTTGCATTTACTATCTACTTTTTGTCTTTTGTCAACTACTTCATCTTTCATTTAAATTTGTTTGACCATATAGTAAATGATCTGAAAAGTTATTTTTCAGGCTGAAGTTATTTTTTTACTATAGAAAAACTGTGGGTTTTACTAGGGCTGAAGTTACATTTCTTTTTGCATTAACAACATACTTGTTTTTACCACCTACTTATCTTGTTTCATTCAATTTCTCTGAACGTAAAACAGTAAAAACAGCTGAAAAGTTACTTTTACATTTATAGATATTAAATTGATTAGGTGAACTCTTTGTCTATATTAACAATCTCTTCACTTGAAAATTTCATAGTCATTCATAAAGTTCTATCATATTTCTTTAAATTTGTATTCATCCTTAGTCTTTCAGCTTTTGTTAAAGAAAAAATGTCTGGTGCAAGCGGAAGTGGGAAGCCTAATATGGATGAAATTATGCAGAAGTGGGAGAGTTTGAAGTGTGAGTGGTACAATAACAAACCGATGTCTAAGCTTATGCTTTTGTGGGATCAAATAAAGGCTGATTGGGAGAGAATCAGACCACAGTTTTTTGCCAATCAATCATTCCAGAACAAGCTTAACATGAAACGTAGTTGTGGAAGTTATTCAACCTCGTTCGACAAGGTTGTGCAGCAGTTTGATAGTTTTCACTTTCCCAGCTAGAACGACTATTCCAAGCTGCAAAACAACCTGAATACTCTTCTTTCTCTTATGGACAGAGTAATCGTCGAACAAAGTCAGCTGCGTGATCAATTCAACAAGTTAAAGATTGATCTTCTTGGATTCAGTGGTCTTTTGCCCGACTACCCTACAGTTATCTCCGATAGTGATGATGATGAGATATTTAGAGAAATTGAGGAGTACTATGATGATGACGATGATGATGGTGATGATTGTTAGTGTTTGTAATCCTTTTTTATGTTTTCAATGCTATGTTTTTTGTTTACTTCAACCCATAGAGCTGAAGTTTTTTAGGTTAATTTTGTATAACTTCAGCCCGGAGAGCTGAAGTTTTGTTTGTAAATGTGTGTTGTTCTGACCTCTTTTTATATCAATGTAATTGTCACCCTCTTTGTTCTTAGCTTTCTATTGCATTATCCTTGTTATTTGTTTGTATTTGCTTTATACTTCTTAGTTGCTTAGAGATGCTACAATTTTTGTTTGTACATGTGTTTCTTTTTTTGTGTTGTACGTATATGTGTGTGTGTGTGAGTGTTTGTATGCGCGTGTGTGTGTTTGTTTAAGGATATGTATTTCACATACTGTAACCTAAAGTTTTTTCTCGCAGAAGTCATTATGTACTTTTTTAAAATGCAACAAAACCTGTAAGCCTACGCAACAAAAATGAGTGATTTGTACTTTAGCAGTATATAAAATTGTCCAATAGCTTTTTTTTTATTCCTATGAAAAAAATCACATTTGAATTATGTCATACAATAAAGAAAGTCTAAATTCAGACCAAGGATTATTGAAGCTTGGAGTATTATTCAGTGTGTTTTTTGGAATATGGATGAGGTGCTGGAGAAGACAAGCAAGTTGTTCTGTTATGCCCAACTTGTTTACATCGACTGCATTTGGTAGACTTGAATGGTACTGATGATTCAGTCGCAGGTATATGCCTCTTCTTTTGTCTTCTTCCTTGTAAAATCTCTACATCGGGAGGTTTTGTGATCTCAGATTGTACATTTTGTGGTATTTCCCATGATTTTTGATCTCCCACGGTATTCACATGTCCTTCATATGTTTTCAACCATGTTTCCCTTGAATACCAATTTGAGCAGTAATCAGATTTCTGCAAATATCTCTTATTAATAGCAGCAATTGCATGTGGACAGGGCAATTCATCAAGTTGGAATTCCAGGCAGTCACAAGTTCTCTTCTTTAAGTCTACAATGAATTCAATTCCTTCACTATTTATTCTAAACAACATTGAGTCAAGGTTGAACACCTAACAAGGAATAAAAAATTAAGACAAATTATATTAGTGTATTTTTACTTCAAAAAGAAAAAGTATGAAATTTTTTAAATGTAAGCAGTAAATCACTGCAACAGATATAAAAAGCTGAAGTTAATAAATATACTCACAAACATTTTGCAAGCCAAGTCCATCTTCTTAGTCATCTCTTCTTCTGCCCATATTGATACTCTTTGAAAAGTTTCATTTGCTTTTTTTCTCCGTTCATAAAACCACTCTCCCAGCTTTTCTTGGATGAAATCTAACATTCTTAAAATAGGCATTTCTCTCCCTTTTAGTAAAACAGAATTCATTGATTCTACCATGTTTGTTGTTAGCATATCATAACGTCGCCGTGGGAACCACAATCGAGCCCATCTCTCGGGAGGCTCTTCCATTATGTAATTGTATGTTTTCTTGTTAATACTTTTAAGTTGGGACATTAACTGATTAAAATCTTCACATTTGTATGACCTTGCAGCACTTTGAAAAAGATTTATTACCGTGGCCTTTGCATGTCTTTGCTTTAAATTTTTCTCAAAGTGATAGAGGCAGATACCATGGTGAGCTTCAGGAAAAACTTTTCTAATACCATTTGCGATCGATTGGTTTCTATCTGACAAGAAAACCAGTTCAAGACAGACTTGAATTGTTTTTCTCATTTCCCCGAAGAACCAAATGTATGCCTCATTGTTTTCTGAATCTGCTACACCAAAACATAGAGGAAAGATTTGATTGTTTGCATCCTTTGATACAGCAACAAATAGAGCACCACAATATTTTGACTTCAAAAAAGTTGCATCTACTGCAATAACGGGTCTACAGTAAGTCCAACCAGCTACTGATGCCGCAGGAACGAAAAACAAGCAAATCTGTACATTAAAACACAAAAAAAACAAATCACAAGGTGTGAAGTTTTTCAAATAGTAACATTTGAAACTTCAGGCTGATGGTTAGTATTGTTTTGCTTACCTATTCTGCGCATCTCTTTTTATGCTTGTGTATGTTCCTGGGTTTTTGGCCACCATCATGTATAGGTATGAAGGAAGAATCTGGTAGTTCTCTTCAGGTGTTCCCCTTATGCAAGCAACAGCTTTTTGAATAGCACGTTATGCCTTGTGATAACCAATGTCAATTCCAAATTTCTTTTTCATTTCATTTTCTACAAAGGCTGGTGTAACCTCTATCTTTTTGTCTCGAACATGTTCTATAATTTGTTCACTTATAAAATTTGATGTAGCATGCTTCTGATCTGATTTTCTTGCATCAACCGAGCATTCATGGATGTTATGATATTTTATCACCCTGAACAGTGTGGAATTTTTTATTCTGGTAGCACGTACATTCCAACCACATTTGTCCACGATGCATTTCAGCTCGTATCTCTTGGAACATAATCTAACAGCAGTGAATTCAACTTTTTGATTTATCTCCAAGCTGCAGAAAAATTTAGTCATGTTTTGTTTGTTCTCAAAGATTGATCCAACTCTTACTTCCTCAGGCAATGCATCGTGCCTAAGTATTTTACATGGTGGAGATTCTTTCACCTTTCTCCTCACTCTTTTTCTTGATTTCTGAGAAGCACAAGAACTTTCAGCAATTTCTTCAATTCTATGTGATGTTATCGGTATAAGCTCCATGTTTACTTCATCTTCATTGTTGTTTATCATTGCAGAAAGTGAAAAAAAGCTTTGTTGAATTGTGTGTTGGTTGTCAATTTACATTATTAGATGTCCTTCTTCTTCTTGGTCATCGACAAACTAGTATGAATTTATTAGAGTAGGGGGTAATTGTTGCAGCACTATGTATTCTGAAGTAGTTGTAATGTTAGAAGGTTGTTGCCCGTTGTCTACTTCCATTATTGGCACTCGTACTTCATGTTGATAGTCAGCAAAAGGTTCTGAATCTATCGCATATGCAAGAGATTGGTTAAATCCTGCTGATTCTGAAGGTTGTATTTTTTCGATGACGAAATGGCAATTCTTGTAGGCTGAATCAGTTGTAAGCAAATGTATACACGTACTAAGTTCTTCATCTGAAGTTACAAGCATTCCTTTGCTTGTATTTAGTTTGATATCAAACCATATTTTTAATGCATATCTGGTTAATCAATATTTGCAACTTCACTAATTTTCTTCAGGAAAGTATTGAATGATATGTCCTTATTAAGTAGAACAAGTTTTGTATCATGATCCAAGTATTTGAAATCAGGAGTCCAACTCCTATTGAAAGTTATAACAATGCAAATCGAACTCAGCAGATTCATGTTTAGTGGCAAGTATTAGGAAAGTGAACAGAAGAATTTTTTAAGTTGTTTGTGCTGAAGTTTTTACAAATAAACTAAATCACTTAGGCATCTTCTGCTGAAGTTTTTTTTGGAAAAAGATGTATGACATAATTAATGAATCCTGCAAAGAAAACTTCAGCTTATAAGTGCTAAAGTTTTTAGAGATAAGCTTAATAACTTCAGCATATTAGCTGAAGTTTTTTTATGATGGTAATTCATCAATGCAGGGGGAAAACTTCAGCACCTAGGCCGAAATTTTTTTGGTGCAATATGATTTTTTAATTTAGCCAGTGTAGGAGGAAAACTTTAGTCCTCCTACTTAAGTTTTTAAGTAATAACTAAAAAATTCAGCACCTAGGCCGAAGTTTTTTTTGGTGCAATATGATTTTTAAATTTAGCCAGTGTAGGAGGAAAACTTCAGCCCTCCTGCTTAAGTTTTTAAGTAATAACTAAAAAACTTCAGCACCTAGGCCAAAGTTTTTTTGGTGCAATATGATTTTTTAATTTAGCCAGTGTAGGAGGAAAACTTCAGCCCTCCTGCTTAAGTTTTTAAGTAATAACTAAAAAAATTAAGCATCTAGGCCGAAGTTTTTTTGGTGCAATATGAAATTTTATCTTATGTTTTATGGTTTTTTACCCAGTGTACGAGGAAAACTTCAGCTTTTAATTATTGACAAAAAAACTTCAGCAACAAAACAATCATATAAAATTTAATATAATTTTTTCTTCGTTGTGTTATTTGCCAGCTCGTTAACTAAATAACTTAAGCTTAGAATGTTAGAATTCATCGTCAAATAGATTTAGAATTGCAAATTCAGCATATCAGTGAAGTTTGTCAAATAACTTCAATCAATCAATTAAAAAACATATAATTCAAAAACTATTTTGAATTCTGGAGATGAATTTGAATACTTACAATGTATTTGAATTTGAATTTGAATGCGAGACGCGTTCTAAGGAGAGACGGACTGATGGAGGAGATACGGAGGAGATCTGGAATTTGAATCTGGGAATACGGAGAAACAGACTCTTATATGTTTTGGAAGGGGTATAATTGTCATATTATTACGGATTTTTTGTTAGTTGGTTAGGAAATCAATAATTTTTAAAAACAAGGTATAGGTTAAAAGGTATCATAAAAATAGTGTACGACTGCAAATCCCCGTTAAAAAATACATTCTTGCATAGATCCAAGTCATGACCGACTTACTGGAGCTAGAACCACAACCAGAAATAAACAAGGAAAAACAATCTGAATGCAATTTGATAACAAGCCAGTGTGCTATAGTCTAATGATAGAAAAGGGTTGCTACTTATGACCACTACGATACGATTTTACCCAAATAATCAGACTTCAAAGCATAACATGAGGAACAGTCCAAATATGCAGATGTTTTTTTTCTTCTATCTATTATATATAGAGGGATAAGGGGGAGAGGAGAAGTGAGAATGAACCCACCTATTGTATTTGGAGACTTCGCTGGTACCACTAAGAACAACCATTTCAATAAAGAGAGCCAGTATCTCTCATCGCTGTACAACCACATGCGCTTCGTTTATGCTTTCTTGAAGCCGAGCATTTGACTTAGGGTAGGGCCAAAAATAAGATTACAATAAAGAAAGAGCTCTAACCTCCTTGAGCCACAAGTGCAGGACTTGCACTTACGACTCCAAGATGCATCTTTTGCCTCTTGAAGATGAGCACCTTGTTGCATGCATACCAACAGTATGAGATGACCATATTAATAGCTACCCTAGTTTATCAAACTGAACCATGTAACCGTAGCTGCTCAAAATTTATTAATCACTACCTCCATGCAAGCGGTACCTGTTTAGTTTAGGACGGATTTGTTTGGTGGTTGAGCAATAGAAGCTTGAGATTTGTATTGTGGGCGTTCCCTTGTTCCCTTGGGATTAAAATGTAGAACCTTCACGAGGAAGACTTGAGACAGTTGTCACATGGATTAGAACCATTCTTGCAGGAATTTTGGTCAAAGGGCTCTCCAAAGTGTTCAAGTAACAATTTTCTACGGCATTCAGTCTGCAAGTTTAAGGATAATGTGATGTTTAAGAAAATAACATAGAGATGATTCAATAGACTGTCCAGTAACACAAAATTAAGCTAGAATGATGAGGAGGATGCAAGGCATAGAAGTTCTATAAAATATCAATCAACGCACCTTAAGTTCACAGTATCTCTGCATTTTTCGAGCTTGTTCCATCGCCCTCTTCAAGCTTTCTTTTTTATACCCATGCCCACTTCTTAGCATGCAGACAACTCGACTGAAATCCTTCTTTTGGTATAATATGACACACGTAGCATGAAGGCTGTCTCTTCCTGCCCTTCCAGCTTCCTGATAATAACTTTCAATAGATTTGGACATTGTATTGTGAACAACGAACCGCTGAAAATGTAGAAAGATATCAGTCCACTACCTTATTCCTGAAATGTCAAATGGTGCATACAGTAGAATTTCTAAATAAAAAGAACTTTCGCTCCCACTATCACATCAAGCGCCTCCAGAGAAGATATTAAAATGGTTAATCATCTCCAGAAAAATGTACTAATAATAGGTTTAACAATCTTTCAATGCACCTCTATGGCCTCAGCCTTTCACTCAATTTAACGTTTTTATAGTTGTATCCAGATCATTTATCAATGGCATTTGATTAAGAGTCATATTTGCAACATCATCAGTCATTGATGATCTAATATGATGGAAAGAAGCAGAGAAACAGCATAGTCTACAAGAACTCACAACATCAGGTTTGTCAATTCCCATTCCAAAAGCAATAGTAGCACATACGACATCAACCTCCCCAGAGCGCCACCTCTTCTGAACTGCAACCCTCTGACGAGATGCCAAGCCAGCATGATAGTATGCTGTTTTGATTTTGCATTTCTCATTCAAAAATTTTGAGACATCCATGCACTCACTTTTGGATAGGCAGTACACAATTCCAGATAGATTCTTGAACCGGTCCAATAATAGATTCCCAAGCTGCTTGAGTGGCTCTTTGCTCTTTCCAGTGACTTCATACTTTAAATTAGATCTGTCAAAGCTGGTCTCAAGGACAAGGGCATGAGGAATTCTTAAGGCTCTCAAGATATCCTGCAAAGTGCAAAAACTGTGAAAACCAAGAAACTAGACAGACCGCACAAAAGAGCAAATTTAAGTAGCTGTCTTACTTCACGGACTGCGTGGGTTGCTGTGGCAGTTAATGCCATCACCGGAACATCTGGAAAATTTTGCTTAAGACATCCTAGTAGTCTATAATCCGGCCGAAAATCATGTCCCCATTGGCTGAGAAACAGGTAAAAGAACAGATCAAATACACATTGAGAACACACCTATTGTTTCTCTATTTCTTAAAATCATTCGAAACTGGGACCATAAAATTTCCAATCATTTTCTTGATTCTTGTTACCAATCAGATAAAGAAAGCCTAAAACTATGTTTCAAAAAACATAAGGTTGATATAGGTCACCAACGATATAGGAGGATCTAGTTGTTTGATGGATTTCCTTGTCCCTTATGGTCATCTGGCACATCAGTCTGTGCTATTGTTCTTTGACTTCTTTTCCTCCAGCTTCAGTGACTTCTTGAGCAGATAAGATGATATGAGAATAAGGACATACCTCACACAGTGAGCCTCATCAATAACAAAACCAGCCAATTGTCCCTGAAATTAGTGCAGTAAAACTTCTATTTACTAAGACCATCTAGCAATATTCTGGACCTGAACAAGAAAAAATAACTGCATATGGTATTATATGCTTACAAAATGCTCACCTTTCTATGCATACAATTTAAGGTTTCTTGAAATGACAAATTTCCAGCTATCCTCTCAGGAGTTACATAGAGTAGCTTGCATGATGGTGCATCTTTCCTAGAAGTAAGAAAAGAAGATGCAAATCCAGAATATAATGTTAGAAGCAATTTTGCCACAGGATCACAAGTACAACTTTCTACAAAAGCAAATTACTTTCTAAAGAATACTTGTAGAGAGTTCTGATAGTAAAATCATTTAATAAAGGATGGATTGATGGAATAGTCATAACTTGGCATTTGATATGAAATTATGTCATTAGAGTCAGTCCAAACTGAAAACAAGCACAATTTTAAGGCATTCGAGATTTATTTCATAGCCAAAGGGAAACAAGTGAGAAGAGATTGGGACAAAAGATCAGTGCAGGTAAAAATGTCGGCCTCCTCATTTCCTTTAATTTCAAGAACAATCTACCAAGCTTCTCATTCTTGCAAATAATTATGAAAAGCAAGCAAATTCTTTTTGTCTGTGCTGCAGGATACAAGATGAGACATATTGAAAATGTGGTAAGTTTTCCTGCCAACACATGCGTGCTGGGGGCTTGCATGACCATGCATGCGTATTTTCTGCCACTGTGGCAGGCTCAAGAAGTTTATTATTAGTCATTCTCAAAAATATGTTCTCCTTAAAGGCAACCGGACCAAAGGGGTGGTTATGAAGAAAGACAAGTAAAACCATGCCTTAATTCTTGTAGTACAGCTGCAGCTTGTGAGAGAGTCTGTTGAGAATTCAAAAATGTTGCTGGTATCCCAAACTTGAGGTTAAGCGTGATTATCTGATCTTGAATTAGGGAAAGTAGGGGGGATACAACAATCATAACACCAGGTTGTACGATCGCTGGAAGCTGCATAGCAGGAAAGGAAAATAAAATTAGTGCAAACATTAGTCAGAGTCTTGACAAATTAGTATGATTTTATGGGCGGCTATAATTTCCTTAAGGCCGATCTTGAATTAAATATTGACAATGTTGGGAGAATTTTAAGCATTTGAAATACATTATTAACTGCATAAAATGTAGTCTAAAGAATGTAGTAACAGAGCTTTCTCTGTTTACTTTTTACTTTGAATGAATTTTCTAGCGTTGATGATCAAAATTTTATTGATGACAGAAAGGGCTAATATGTATTCTTTTTATAAAGAGAGTGAAGCCATATAATAGCAGCATACAATGGTAAAAATCCTTCCACAACATATGGTTTGTTGGTAAGTTGTGAAATGTAAAAATAGGATATTGTTCCATAGAAGCGAGAGGAATATGAATAGTATGAAAATGCTTTGTGTTCATGTACTTTGGGTGTAAAGAAAGGATACCTGGGTGTCTAGACGACTGGGTTAACCTTTTCGCAAACCCACACTTCGTAGATATTTTCAACAGCAAACATTAGTATGATTTATCAAAAGAAAACTTTAAGATCTTCATATGCAACAATGGTGAACAGTCACTCCAATAGGAAACTGTCACCATTTCTTTTAATACAACGTTTTTTCTAGCTTTTCCCAACATGGGATTCTTTACGGCTTATGCAGTACATCCCAAGGTAAGTTGATGAGTGACAGAATAGGAAATCATGCCAAGTCCCCAAACTAAAAGGATTGCATACTTCAAGCAAGATGTTAATTTTTATGTGCTCTCTGGACAACCCTTGTGAAAAGATATTGCACATTGACCTTAAATATGATTTATGTGTCTGAGATGAACATAGTCATATAACTTTCTCCAGTGTAGTGTGTGAATAGTAGCTGACTTCTCATAAGGAAACTGAGGATAAGATAACATAGACCATACAACAAAATGTGAGCACATAAACAACAGGAGAAGCAGTGACGCAAGATTTTCATCTTTTGGCAGACAAGTCTGCAACTTTTTATGCATTGGAACTTGTGCTCCAACATTTCAAAAACCAGATTTAATTAACTGCCAGTTCAATATAATAAAGAAGTTCTTGTGATCATGCATCGCTCTAGACAATACTTAGGGAAAGGACCAGCTGAATGGTAAAGAAACCTACCTGGTAGCAAAGACTTTTACCACCTCCAGTTGGCATAAGAACAAAGCAATCACGCTTTTGAAGACATGCTTGACAAGCTTGATGTTGTAGAGGTCGAAAGGACCTGTTTCCAAATACTACCACATTTGCCAGTTCGATAGGATCCAACCTTTGCAACTCCTCATAACTAAGGGTTCTATCCCCATGATTTGATGCCAAGGAGGACTCCATTTCAGCAGAGACTGATGAAAATGAACCTTCAGTAACCACACTCGTATAATCCTTTCGACAAGGGCAGAGCAGGGATAGGAGGATTTCAGTCAGTACTCGATGAATTGAAGGAAGAAAGGTTTAACTAGAACAAGGGTGATCACACGTCAGCTAACAGTACATTATATAGCCATTCATTTAGGTCTCAGCTATTTGAAAGAATTTACTAGATGATTCAACGCATGTTGTTCTAATGCAATGCTGCAGCATATATTAAGTATGAAGTAAATTCAGAAAAGAAAAAGGAAACAATGAAACTAAAACCAAAAGCAAAAAAAAAGGAACAATTGAAGCGAGGTTGAAGTATTGAACTAAGACATGATTTGCAGCCGAAAAGAAATAAGATAACATCACCTAGAAATGCTGATACTTTAAGAAATGAACAATAAAACAGTTGATAGAAAGCATTATTCAGGCTAAATAAATACTACCATTGACACTGAGGTACAACGTCCTCCCTGGTGGCTTCTGTCAAGACAAATCTTAGAGGTAGAAGCAACATCCCCTTTGCTTGCACATCTCATACCTATCTCTTCACTGTCACTTGAAGAATCCAACACCACTGCTTTTGCATGCCTGTGTTGTTGGGGTGAATCCTCAATAACATGGACATAGGTCGTAGAATCCTCATCACGTTCAACTTTACAGTCGTCACGAACATCCTTAGCCCACATATCAGCTAGAGCTCCACAAGCCTCTGATTCAATGGCTTGCAAATCATCCCAATCCTCAGTGTCTTGCATTGATTCTGCCAGCGCCGCAAGAAAATCATCTCCACAATGCTCCACGCTGATGAAAGCTCGCCCATCATCACCTTCACAAGTAAATAAATGAGTACTTTAATTATTCAGCCAACTACTCTTATATTAGAACCATGTAACTTGTCTAGTTCTAAAAATATAAAAGAATATCAATCAAGTACGTCCTGAATTCTGAACTAGTTGAAGTCACCTGTATGAATCTTTTCATAACTAGACTATTTTTTTCACTAGTCGTCAATTTACTACAACGCTCCTCCTATAATTGGACTTGTGACCAGCTATGTTTTGGGAAACAAACTTAGGCAGAGCTTATGTTTTAAATAACTTATGTCCATTTTTCCTTTTAACTTTTATAATGCCAATGTACTAAGCTTCCGCTTCCCTATGCACAGGGTCAGGGAAGAGCCGGACCACATTTGGTCTATTCTACTTGAGTTTCTGCACGAGACTGTTTCCACTTATATAGAGTTTGTCATTCAAATAACTTGTTTTTTTTTGTTTTTAACTTTTATAATGCTAATTTATGATGTGATATTTGTATTTGTCTTAGGGTTCAGTTTGGGGCAAGGAATGGGAAAAATTTGAGGGGTGCGGGAGTTACCGTAGAGTTCAATGAGGCGATTCAAGCACATGTTTGCGGAGTCTTCATCAAAACCGAATTCAAGAGCTAAGCTTATCAACCGAACTTTCTCTAACTCGAGATCGTCGTCCTGCTCCTGATTTTCTCCGGCGTCTCCAATCTCCGCCTTTCGCGGACGCCGCAGCGGTGGCCGTCGTTGGTTTTCCCGCGCTTTCATTTGCTTTTTCAGAATCGAACCTTTTTCCTACGACAAAAAATGTATTACGAGATTTTATACTAGTGCTTTGTTAAAACGACAACGCTTCGTTCTGTAATGAGAGAATTACCTGACAGTGGTTTGTGTTGGGCTTGGGCCTGGATATGTTGGGCCAGGAGCTCACTGCTTAGTTGTGAGGCTGTCACCCTAGTTTTTGGGGTGAAATTCAAAAATAGCCAGATTTACAAGTGGTAATTAAAAAATAGCCATAATTTCAAAAGTAATCAAAATTTAGCCACTTTTCATGTAAAGATAAATTTGAACGAAAATACTATTTAAAATGCGGAAAATATTTCAACATAATATACTAGAGTTCCAGCATAACTAGTTATATAAAGAGTTAAATATATAAAATATAGAGAAAATATATTATTAGCATATCTAAAAATTTATAGCCAATAAAATATATTTTTAAAATTTGTATTATATACATATTTTATATATTTTTTGGCTAGTGAATACTATTAGTTTCGGCATCTGGCCGATTTTGTATTTTGCCCTAAAATATATACCGATTATGTATAAAGTGTATATATATTAAACATTAATTTATAACAAATATACCTCTGTCAACTATTATTTGAAGGGCGGCTACACCATGTAGTTTTTCTTGGTCTTTTTAACATTTAATATTTTGGCAAAAAATTGTATAAGTTTTTAACAATTAGTTCTATTTAATACCGTGAAACAATAAATACTAAGTTGTAAAGTTATACTGTATTTTCTATACTTTCTGTACATCTCAAATTATTATTTTGAAACCTTGAGATTATCTGTATCTATCATTTCTAAGCAAGGTGGCTGGAAATTAAAATAAAGAGGATGATAATCAAAATCACGACAGTTATATAGGAAAAATATCCAGAAAACAACGTACATCCATTTGATAAGTAAAATAAAATTTGATATCATTTCGATACATACTTCTAATGATTTGGAGCTAAAATTAGAGAAACACAGAATTTAATAATTTTTCCGCACTGATTTTTGTTTTTTCTTATCTTGTGGTCTTTAAACTTGTTTGTTACTAAATCATCATCCTTTTCTCCACCTTACCTACTTTTATGAGGGAAAAAATAATTATCAACAATGTCTCCCCAAACTCAATAAGTACATGCCGTTTGTTAAGTTAGGTGCCTTTTGTATTTTGATGACCCAACAGACTTTGTATAAGAATCAGATTGGGAACCTGTTACACATTTTTAAAGTGTTCAAAAACAACAAGACTCATCTGGTACAACTCCCAATAACTTGAGTCAAAGAAACGGCAGAGGGAACAGATGACTATCAATTCCTCTGACAATACATGTCAACTCTCCACAACAGTCACTTTATAGAGCATGCTTTGTACCGGATAATTGTTTACATCATCCCAATGACCTCACTTACATATTATCAACTTGAGGAAAGGGAAACACACACACTTGAACAACGCTAAATCGTCAAGTCGTTCTCTCAAGTGTGTTGCAGACTGTGTGTGACATAAAGGCTTCAAGAACAAAGTAACAACAGAACGAAGGACCAGATCCCAGCCCTGTGTTATCATATGTCTTTATTATTGTTGTGCCCTTGTTAGTGCTATCTACTTGTAACTCCTACCCAGCTTATTTAGAAGCATTCTGTAGGAGATCGTTTATAAAATTATAAACCTTGTGTTTTGTGTTTTGGCTAGAGTTAGTCAAAGTGTGAGCTTTGTAATAGAGTTATTACAAGTAGGTGGGATTGAGAGTTTAATTCCTAGGTTACAATAGGTTGTAATCTAAAGTTTGCTCAGTTAGTTAAGTTGAAATCCTACGAGTGTAGGTCGTGGTTTTTAATCTCGTAAGCTGGTAGTTTTCCATGTAAAACTCTACTGTCTCATTTACTTACTACTGTGTGTCTTCTATGGGAGCTGCTAGAGAACCAGGTTCTCTATACAGTTTGGTGGACTCTTAGTTTTCATCAATTGGTATCAAAGCAGGTTCTTTCTATAAATCTAACACCTAGAAAGGATCCACATAGCTACTCCACCAAACTTTGAAGAATGTCAATCAACCTACAGACCACCAAGATTCAATGGACAATACTACGGATGGTGGAAGACAAAGATGCATGATTTTATCATGGCTGAAGATTCTGAGCTCTGGGATGTCATTTGTGATGGACCTTTCGTCCCCATGAAGACATTGGCAAGCCACCAGTGACAGTTCCAAAGACAAGGAAGGAGTACAACGATGTCGGCCGCAAATCCATAAAGAAAAACTTCTGAGCAAAAGAGATTCTTGTCTATGGTATTGGACCAGACGAGTACAACAAAATTTCTGCCTGTCAATCTGCCAAGGAAATCTGGGAGGCTCTCCAAACAACACATGAAGGAACAACTCAAGTCAAGCATTCAAAGATCGACATGCTCACTATTGAGTATCAACAATTTAGGATGGAGGATGATGAGTCCATTCAGGACATGCATACTCGATTAACCTCCATCATCAATGAGCGTCACTCTCCGAGAGAGATCATTCCAAGGAACAAACTCGTCAGAAAAATACTCAGTGTACCTGGCTCTTGGTAAAGCAAAGTCAATGCTATCATAGAGGCAAAAGATCTACAAAAGCTTACCATCGATAAGCTCATTGGAAATCTGAAGACCTATGAAATGAATAAAAAGAAGGACCGTGAAAAAAGAGAACCCAAAAAGGAGAAGAACCTGGTCCTCAAAGTATACAACAATGACTCAAGTGGTGAGGATGCTAAAATGGCCTATCTGACAAAGAGTTTTCAGAAAATGGTTCGTAGAAATGGAGGCATTCGTAAAGGGGAAGCTCCAACTGACCAAAAGGCTATGACCTGTGTCATAAATGCGAAAAGTTAGGACATTTCATCAAAGAATGTCCTCTTCAAAAGCAAGACCAGTACAAACACAACATAGACAAAATAGCCAAGAGAAACTCGGTTCCTGACAGGAAATTCAAGAGAAAAGATGTCACTAAAAATGTTGTGAAACAACCCTTGCTGCATAGGAAGATTCCTCCATTGAATCTGAGGGAGATGATAAACAAGGTGACACCTCCATGATGGCCGTTAAAAGTGAAGCAGCTGAATATGACTCTATCTTTGTCTTGATGGCAAAATCTAACGAGGATGAAGATGATGATGACAATGAGACATTTCATCAAATACTATCCTCTTCATAAGCAATATTAGTACAAGAACAACATAGATAAAACAACTAAGAGGAACCCGGTTCATGACAGGAAATTGAAGAGAAAAGATGTCACTGACAATGTTGTGAAACAAGCCCTTGCTGCATGGGGAGATTCTTCCAGTGAATCTGAGGGAGATGATGAATAAGGTGACACCTCCATGATGGTTGTTAAAAGTGAAGTAGCTTAATATGACTCTATCTTTACCTTGATGGCAAAATCTTACAATGATGAAGATGATGATGAAGATGATGATGACGATGGGGTAAACTTTCTAGACGTTCAAATAAATTTGAAGTCTTACTCTCAAAAGAAGCTTATATCCTTGGCAAATGTTGTAATTGATGCTTATCATAATCTCATTAATGATAAAAATGTGTTAACTGTGGAACTATGAAAGATAGAACATGAGAGAGATGATTTGGTAGTCGTAGTTGTTGATTTAAGAGAAATCATTGAGGATTTAAAGAAAAAAAGGATATACTAACTAAGAAAATTTAAAATGTAGAGCACGAGAGAGATGACCTGTTGGTACTAGTTGTGGATCTAAAAGAAACAATTGAAGGATTAAAAGGGAAAAACATTTCTGGGAACACTCGAAAAGGAAAGAAAATTGCAAGTGAGGCACACCTTAAGCTTGAAAATGAGCTCAAAATGGTAAAATCTAGTATGTGTGTTGAACTTGAAAGAAATAGACAACTTCAAGAAGATCTAGGCAGGGTTAAAAGTGACCTAAAAAATCTGTAAAGTGGACTTGGTCCTCCGATACAATCATTGCCATGTATAAAAATAACGGGGGGAACATGCAGGGAATCAGGTTCCAAAAGGAAAACGCTCCTTACAACCCACATAGAAAGTATGTTACTGTCCTTGACAACTGGCTTTGCACTCACTGTGGTACCGCTGGGCACTTCAAAGAAACATGTAAATCTAGATTTCAGTCCCAACAGAAAAATAATTTTTTGTTGAAAAAATACCTACTGCTAAAGAATCTGTTCCTTCCAATAAAAAACGTGTGATACCTTCTTGGATAAGAAGAAGTTTAATTCACCCTTTTTCTCACTATCAGGGACCCAAAACTTATTTGGATTACTAAGTCTAATCTTTGATTGTCTTGTGCAAGGAGCAGTAAAGGAAGCATCCAAAGATGGTATACGGATAGTGTCTACTTTAAGCATGTGACTGGAAGCATTGATGATTTTCTTTTACTCAAAGCCCTGCAAGGGGGGAGTGTGTCATTTGGCAATGACAAAAAGGGATACATTTTGGGAGTAGGAAGAGTTAGGAAGATACTCACTCACTCAATTGAGAATATGTATTATGTGAGTGGCTTGAAATACAACCTACTGAGTGTCTCTTAAATCTGCGACAAAGGAAACAAAATTGAATTCATATCAAAGACTTGCACAGTCACAAATCTTGTAACAGGTGAAGTGGTTCTGAAGGCAAAAATATTTAAAAATATCTATGTTGCTGATTTTGAATCCTTGAACAATGGGGATCTTACATGTTTGAGCGTTATTGATGATTATGCTGAGCTGTGGCACAGAAGATTGGGTCATTCAAGCTTTTCTTTGCTCAACAAGTTGGTCAAGAAGGTTCTGGTTCGTGGGCTGACCAAGTTAAGATTCAAGGATCACAGAGTGTGTGATGCATGTGTAAGAGAAAAACAAGTCAGGTCCTCTTTCTAGCCCAAAAAGGAAGTAAGCACCTCAAGACTTTCATATGGATCTGTGTGGACCTATGAGGGTGCCAAGTAGAGGAGGAAAGAAGTATATTTTTGTCATAGTTAATGACTACTCCAGATTCACATGGACCTCATTCCTCAGAACCAAGGATGAAACTTTTCCAGTTTTACTGCCTTTGTGAAGCAGATTCAAGTGAAGATGAGCCATAATATTGTAAGTATAAGATCTAATCATAACACAGAATTCGATAATTCAAAATTCGATGAATTTTATGTTGAAAATTGTGAGAAAATTGTATAAGTCATAATTTTCAACTCCTAGAACACCCTAACAAAATGATATTGTGGAGAGAAAAAATAGGACTCTTGAAGACATGGCAAGGACAATGCTGATTGACAGTAGTGTAGCAAAAGGTTTTTGGGCGGAGGCAGTCAACACTGTTTGCTATTTAATAAACAGATGCATGATCACGTCCCTCTTAAACAAGACCTCGTATGAATTAGTGAACAGGAGTAAACCCAATTTAACTCACCTGAGATCGTTTGGCTGCAAATGCTTTGCTCTAAACAATGGAAACGGGGCACTAGAAAAATTTGATGCCAAAAGTGATGAAGGAATCTTTCTTGGATATTCCTCACAAAGCAAAACATACAAGGTCTATAACAAAAAATTCAATGTATTAAAGAAAGCATACATGTGATATTTGATGAATCGCACCAATTATGTGGGAAAGATTCACATGATAAGATTGATCAAGAAGGAGAGCATTTAAAGGTTCCCGGAGAAGTTATTGATATGGAAAATGGAAAGGCTGATCTGATGAGCCAAGTCAAGGAATCCAACAAAGAAGATGCAGCAGAACCTCCAACTGATACAAAAGAACTTGGTTCCTCCATTACAACAACTGATGTCATACAAGGAACTTCTGATACTGGGGCAGAGAAGTGGCACTCATTCTTCCATTGATGCTAATAATGGATCCCATTTAGAGGAACCTGGGTCTTCTCATAATGAGATTCAAGTGTCTAACTTGAAGCACTTTAGGATTTAAGCCAGATCAAAGACAAGAAGCTCACTTGCCTTTTTAGATTTCCTTTCTCAAATTGAGCCCAAAATATCAAGGAAACATTGAAGGATGCTGACTGGATTACTGCTATGCAAACTAAACTTCATCAATTTGAGAGGAACAATGTATGGAACCTGGTTCCTCGACCCTCAGATAGAACTGTTATAGGAACCAGGTGGGTGTTTAGAAACAAGCTTGATGGGTTTAAAAATACAACAAGGAACAATGCCAGGTTAGTGGTTCAAAGTTACAATCAAGAAGAAGATGTTAACTATGATGAGGCTTTTGCTCTAGTTGCACGAATGAAAATCATTAGAATTCTCATTGCCTTTGCATCTCATATGGAATTCAAATTGTTCCAAATGGATGTCAAAGGTGAATTTCTGAATGGGTACTTAAAAGAAGAAGTTTTCATCAAACAACCATCTGGTTTTGAGTGTCACAAGCATCCTAAACATGTATTCAATCTTGACAAGGCACTATATGGGTTAAAATAGACCCCTCGTGCATGGTATTAAAGGTTATCGAGGTTCCTTCTAGAAAATGGCTCTATAAGAGGAAAAATTGACAACATTTTATTTTTGAAGAAACGAGGGAGGAACCTGATTATTGTGCAAGTTTATGTTGATGACATCATCTTTGGTACAACAAATAATTCCTCGTGTGAAGAGTTTTCCAAGCTTATGGGAAGCTAGTTTGAGATGAGCATGATAGGGGAATTGAATTTTTTCTTGGGTCTACAAGTTAAGCAAACCTCTAAAGGAACTATGGTAAGTCAGCAGAAGTACATTAAAAAGCTCCTAAAGAGGTTCGAGATAGAAAGATAAAAAATCATTGATACTCCTATCGCCACTGCCACTCATCTGTACATGGATGAACCTGGTTCCCCTATGAACGAAACCATGTACAGAGGTATAATTAGTTCACTCTTGTATCTCACAACTAGCAGACATGATATTGTATTCAGCATGGGATTATGTGCTAGATTCCAATCAAGTCCAAAGGAATCTCATCTGAAAGCTGCCAAGAAGATTCTAAGGTGTCTCAAAGGAACATAGGACTTGGTCCTTTACTATCCTTCAAGAGACAACTTCGACATAATTGGGTATGCTAATGCTGATTATGTCGGTTATCTGGTGGATAGAAAGACTACATCTGACATGGCACATTTTTTGGGGTCATGCTTAATTTCATGGGGTACAAAGAAACAAAACTCTATGGCTTTTTCTATTGCGGAAGTTGAATATGTGGCAGCTGCCTCCTGTTGTGCTCAATTATTGTGGATCAAGCAACAACTCGAGGATTGCGTTCTCTGATTGTGTGACATTACTGTGTGACAACACAAGTGCTCTCAACATGGCAAAGAACTTGGTCCAACATAAGAGAACAAAGTATATTAATGTGCGACATCATTTTCTCACAGATAATGTTGAAAAAGGTCTCATCTGCATGAAGTTTTGTAAAACAAAGGACCAAGTAGATGATATCTTCACCAAAGCATTAAGCACAGAACACTTTGAAAAGAATCGACTAGCATTGGGGCTAATAAAATCAAACTGAGAACCAATTCTCTCAAGGCTATGAAAGAATGAACAGATAAAACTGCTAAAAAGTGTTTTCTGGCAATTTCTAACTCATTTCTATACTGTTATAGGTAAATGATCATACCCAACCCTTGTCCTAAAAAGGATAAGCGGTCGCTATAAATATAATTCGGTCTAAAAAGTCCGGAGTCGAATCCCACAGAGAACTAAGGCTTGACTATATCTGTTTAATATCACTAAAAAGACAAGTTTGAACAATTTTCTAAATTATAAAAATTGAGATTTATATTTCTAACTAATTAACTAGCAAATACTAGAAAACGGTAAAATTATCAACTAACGAGACAAAGGGTTGGAGACTAAATTAAAGAGGGTTATGATTTCCCCCAATTGTCGGAATCCTTCTAGCTATATTCCCTACAATTTCGCCAATGTATTATCTACTGATCGTGAGCACTTTAGGTGCCGTAATTCTCTCTCGAGCAACTACAATAATTTACTAGACATATTCTCTCGAACTACGCTAGTTGGTTTTATCTAACCGCTCATTATGACCACGTCAAGGCTTTGTTATTTCTAAACCTACCTTTAAACCCGTTGTATTGATTTCTCACATCCGTTAGGAGTGATGTTGTTCAACAATCACCTAAATATGTATCATTTCTCAAGCAACACATAATAAATAGGCATAGTCAATCGATGGTCATTCAATCAACAATAATAAACATGTAGTTGAACAAGTAGAGAAATCTAACGGCTCAATTATATAAAAACATAACAAGAATTTATCCTACAAAAGGTTCTATCAAAATCATAGATAACAATTTAGCTATTCATAATAGTATGTAAAACTACAATACTAAAAATCATAACCAACAATGAAAAATAGGAAGAGGAAGGAAAAACTCGTTGAATAATTCCCCGCCTTGCTCCTATTGTGTTCTTGACTCCTTAGGTCGAATCCTCAGTCTCCTTAGCCTCCTTAGGTCTAATTGTTTTGTCAAAAGTGTGTCCAACTCCTAAAAATACCATTTTCCATGTATATATACCAAGTAGGGTCGGGCCCAAACAATTATACCTTCTCCTATGCGAAAAACGACAATATTTCACGTCTGGACTGTCGTGGCTGCGGTCAACCGCGGTATATGGCAGGTATACTGTTTCTGCCACATCAGGTCCGTGGTCACAGTTTAGACTGCATTTTTCACCCTATTCTGTTTGGAATTTGGAAAAATATAAAACACAAAAGTTGTATCTCGTTGCGTTAGATTTCCAACCATATATTGTGAGGCTCAAATGGAGTTCTGAGCAAAAAGTTATGTATATTTTACTAGACAGTGCATAATATGCCTACTCGATTCTTTGTTTTGTTGCTCTATCATTCGTTGATCCCCGAATACGATCCCGGCTTAATTCCTTGGGCTTTTACTCAGACTTCAAAGCTCCAAATCACTTAAATTCATTCCATAATATCTACATAGCTTGGAATCAATCCTACAAGGCATAAAACACACAATTAGTGTAAGACACTAGCGATTAAAGCTCAAACTCAATTAAAGTGCAGCAAATTTGAGTGTAATAAGCGACTAAAATACGAAATTATAGCCTATCATCAACACCCCACACTTAAACTATTGCTCGTCCTCGAGCAATCAAACTGCACTTTTTTTTGTAGACACGACCTTTTAAACAATTCTCCTAGCTCATCACACCAAGAGTATTTAAAATAGACTAAGCACAAAAACGTAACATCTTCACCTCAAGATTTGACTCACAAGTACCATGTGTTACACCTCTTTTTTCACCCGCGTCACCGCAAAGCTACAAAGGGAGTTTTTCCAATTAAAGGACAATTGAAACGGGATTTATTATTTAATTCAGAGTTGCCGTTTGGGAGATTTATGGCGTCCCAAGTCACCAGTTGAATCCTGAATCGAGGAAAATATTGACTCTGTATTACAGTTCGCGAACCAGATATCTAAGTAAGGAATTCTGTTAACCCGGGAGAAGGTGTTAGGCATTCCCTAGTTCCGTGGTTCTAGCACGGTCGCTCAATTATCATATTCGGCTTAGTTATCTGATTTTTATACAGTTATGAACCTATGTGCAAATTTTAACTTTTAACCGCTTTTATTATTATCATTATTATTTTAACAGAGAATTGCAACGTTGTGAAAACGTATCTCGAACCACGTCACATCAATGTACCTGTGGTTATCGACACATTTTGACTCCGTGGAGATTTGGATTTGGGTCACATAAATGTGCCCGAGTTTAAGAAAGTAAATTATTAAAGGCGCGCCTAAAGCGACTAACGTATTATCATTTTGGAGAAGGCCGTGAACGTTTGCTAAACGGCTCATCCCGAAGTCTAAGGAATTTTATAAACACTTATAGGGGGCCCCGCAGCTTATGTATTTTTGTTTGTTGAGGCTCGTCTCGTTCATTATGTAAAAAAATAATTGCAACGTCAATGGAAATGTATCTCGAACCACGTCACATCAATGCACCCGTGATTATCGACATATTTTGACTTTGTTGAGATTTGGATTTGGGTCACATAAATGTGCACCCGGGTTTAAGAAGGTAGTATTATTTAAAGTACGCGCCTAAAGAGACTAACGCGTTGTTATTTTGGGAAAAAGGCCGTGAAATTCGCTAAGCGGCTGATCCCGAGTTCTAAGTAATTAATATATACCATTGTGAGGGCCCTGCAATCTATGCGTTTTACTAGGCGAGGCTCATCCCGTTTATTTTAAAAGGACAATCCTAAAGTGACTACATTTTTTCTATTAAGTTCGTCTCTAAAATAAAAGAGAAGAAATCCTAATTGATTGATATTGATAAAAGGCCGAATCCTTATGATTCGCTTTCAAATCAATTAAAGACGAAGCATGCTTAACAAATTGTTTAAGACATGAAGACTTGGATAGTTTGGGCATGTTGTTGCGGACCAGGCCCAAGAGACATTATTCAAGTTCAGTTGTGCAGCTGAACCAAAGCTATCTGGGCCTCACTTTTGAGCCCAGAATCAAAGGTTGAATTGAAGCAAGATGTAATATTGATGCTAGAGTCAAAATTGAATTTAATCAATATGCTACCACCATTTTTGAATTGTCTAGTTAACGCTTATGTTCTGCTTAATTGATGCCTAAAACTGTCCGGGAGGACACTTATGCAATCCGAATGTTCACAAACAAACAACTAGTTGTCATGCTGAGACCTCGCCCTGCCGGAATTCAAATCAGTTCTAAGTAGTTCAGCACAGCCCTACTCAATCACAGCTTGAAACGTTTTTAGACAGATTTAAGAAACACAATAAATCAACTAAACTAATAGGAACTGTTTCGTTTAATTAGTGCTCAACAAAAAAAACTCGTGTGCATTTCTAAGTACACAAACATACACAGCTAACGGTTCAATATGAATATACCCACGCTTAATAGTTCATCGTTCCAGTACGGTTCATTACAAATTAATGGTTCGGTTAGTCCAATTATACAACACAAATCAGAAGTGAATCTAGACAATTACTTCTAGCATTTATTCTCGTATAACAACTTAATGTGCACACTTCAAAAGGTGAATAGGTGAGCCTTTTATTTCAGAAGTTCAATTCATAAGCTACATCAAGTCAATCTCAAGAATATGTACCTGGGGTTTACAACAATGAAGAAGGAGCAATCAGTAGTAGCCAGAAATGCGAGCAGCAATACAACAGTAGTTCACAGCAGCAATTTGAAACTCCAAACAGCCACAAATAGAACCAGTTCAGCCCAGAAATATATTTATGAATCCGGGAAGAGTTCAGAAATGTTTTGAACCAACAAGATGAATAGATTAACCCAAAACCGATTCGAATAAACCCAAATGACCTTCAAACTGACCCTAGAAACATACCACAACGACAAAACACTCAAACTGATCCGAGAAGGTCTCGACTGAAACCAAAAGTCTACTGGAAAACTAAATAGAAAACACTATTGATTCCAGTAGCTAGCAATCAACTTATTTCTTCAGGACTAGTGAAACTCCCAAGAACTCTCTCTATTTTTATAACACTGACCCTCAAAAGAAAGCCCAGACCAAACTCAAAAGCTTGAAAAGAACTTATTTTCTGCTCCAAAAACCAGCCCTCTATCCTCTGTTCAAAAAACCTCCTCTAAACTGTGTAAAACTCCCCATTTATAATTCCCCAAAACAGGCCTGCCCCCTCTACCTTATCAGATTTTCTCCTATGATATTCCCTTACAGCCCATTATCCAGTGTCTTGTGTCCAAAGGTATGGGCTGCTTATAATATTCAATTAATCCCCCATGCTATTATGTTTCCCAAGCCACTACTACTAGACAAAGTATTAGTTTAATGGTCAATTAAGTACCCTTACGGTCAGACCACTAACACATTGGACCAAATAAAAGGTCTGAGGGAGAAGAAGAAAGAACAATGAACAAGACTGGATTATAACCACTATTTCCTGGTGATAGCATGAGCAATAGTCAGAATCTTGTTCCTGGTTCGGTCTTTCTCTAGGAGTAGGCGTTCTATCTGATCCCCTCTAGCCTTCAAAACCCGAAAATCATGCCGATGTTGTCTCTGTAACTGCTGTATTTCATCTTCCATCGAGGCCATCAAATTACAGCAGTGTTTACTCTCGGTTTCAAAAGCCTGGGCTTGTTGAGCCGCCTTTCTCTCTAGGGTGGTCACCTTCCTTTTTAGACTGACAATGGTCTTTTCCAAATCTTTCCTTGCCTGCTGTAAGTATTGTGTGCGCTCTTTCATTCTATTTGCCCATTGTGCCTGGAGCTGTGCTATGGTGTCCTCAAATTTCTTCAAATCATCCCAACACTCACCAATTTCCTTTTTTAACCCATTTATTAACCGTTCATCCGACCGACGCCTTTGTTGTTTGTCAGCATCTTTCCTCATCTGTCGAATTTGGGCTTTCAGCGCATCGTTTTCTTGGGCCAATTTGCTCTTTTCTCCCCGATCGGTATCAACTTGCAGACTATTTTCAAATTCCAGGTTTCTAATATGTTGCCTCAGCCTGCCTATTTCTGCCCTGTAACTCTCTTATTTAGCCAACCAATCCCACTATTCTTGTGACGCCTGGACGATCTCCTGGAGATGGGGCCTTTTGGCCGGTCTCCCGAACTCGATTTCTTTCCCAAACCAAGCAAGGTATCCCGGCAAAACTTTACCCTTGGATCGATCACGTACACATGTATTGGCTGTTAAGTATTGACACTCGCTCCAAATTTGTCGGACTGCTGCTTCAGGAAAATGTCCGTTGGGTCGGATCTCGACTACTTGGCCACTAAGATCTTTGTCTTTTGGAACTATTTTGCATCTCCCCAGCTGTCTCAAGACTCGATACGGGGCATAGGGCTGAATACTCCGGAGTCCCAACAAAAGGAAATGGGGTCCAGTGGCTAGCATATATATGATTTCATCCACAGACAACCATCCTAGTGTCCACTGGATTTGGCTGGTGGTGAGGGTTCGAAAGAATGATGTCCACGCCGTAACTCCCTCGGGTAGACCGACCCCCTTGATTCTGGTGTAGAGCTCTTCTATGCAAGTTTTCTTCGAGGAACCATAACTCAAGAGCTGGGAACGGTGGCAGAGATGCTCAATCATCCATATTTGTAGCAACAAGTTACACCCCTCAAAAAAGTTCCCTCTGGCTTTGCAGGTTGTGAGAGCTCGAAAGATATCAGATACTATCATTGGCGCAAGAGTGCTTTCATCTTGAATGAGCAAGGTACAGATGACCCCGGCTATTTTCAGATCAATGTTTCCGTCTTTCCTTGGAAATACCAAAAGTCCCAAAAAGGTTATCATAAAAGCCACTCGTCTATGCTCATCCCATTTCTGACGGTTACTTTTGCTGCATAACTTGTTACCCAGGTTGTTGAATCCTTCGACATGATCGTATCTGTCGTATATGAAGCGCAGATTACAAAAACCTGCGGCCAAATCTGGGTTATGGACCGTCCTGGGTATCTTTAACGAATCTAAAAACCGATGCACAGTGACAGCTCTTGGAGCAACCAGGTATTTTTGCCTCAACAGAACTTCAGCATTTCCGATGTACCCGGCTATTTCCTCCAAAGTCGGAGTGAGTTCGAAATCGAAGAAGTGGAAGACATTGTGTGTCGGGTCCCAGCAGGTGACCAAAGCTCTTATGATATCCCCCCGAGGCTGGATTTCTAATAAACCCGTAAGACCTTTTAGATATTTCTTGACCTCATCTTGCCCTTCACCACCTAAATCATTCCACCATAGCCGTAACTTGAAAGAGATTTTAGTCATTATTGAAAAAGGTTCATTTTGCATCGTGCTCATCCTACACATTTATTAAGGTAATTAAGAAATAAAATTTATTTGACTCAACAAATTGACTATTTTTTAATTTTTCACAGCTTAAAAGGAAGATCCGGTTCTGCACACGGCTTTTCAGCACTTCGGGAACGAATATTTTAAAGTTGGGTGAGTCAACCAATCAAAAATCCAAAAATGACTACAAGTGGTTGTTTATGCAAAGTTAGACTTCCGGTGTCCCTTTCGGGAACATTCAGCTATTTTTGCCAAAAACGGCGTCATCCGACTTATTTATGTTGACAATTAAAATTTGACATTTTTTGGCTATTTTTGTAAAATGGGAGGTTGGACCCGATGAAGGTTGCCTACGTATCTCGCATCTTGTGAGAATCAAACCGGCGTAGTTCGGGTAGATAAAACAAACTTCTTTTGAAATCAAGACTCTTTTCAATGGCAAATAAAACCATTTTTCATAAACAAAACCCCTTTTTTCTTCATTTTCTCAAAAATTCGACAGAGTTTCGACGCTATTTGGACATTGATGATTTTTTTCAAAACAGGCGATTAACTACCTCTATCTCTCTTTCCTCAAAGTATTCAAAAGCCGGTCAGCATGCAAGTCCGAAGCAAACAAATGCACAGGTAGCAAGTTGGATGCATCAGGATGGTCTTTTGTCGTTTTGGTACACCTGTCCTAGACAGACCCAACCCCTGTGTTGAGCCTCCAAAGTTAAATGCACATGATGCAAACAAACTTTCCTACTAGGGATCCGGCATGAAGCTGAGTTATTCTAGGTTCATAACCTGGGTATTTGTTCTAGACTGTTACCCGAGCGGACAACTCGAGTCGAGGAGGGGGCTACGTACCAGGAACCAAAAGGCCATCCGGCTTAGTAACTTGTCCGGCATCTTTCTTATTTCAGGTACGACACTAATAGAATAGGGAGTCTCAACCAGCAAGCACATCCCCGGAGGTAAGAAGAGAAGGGTTTCAACATAGTTTATATACAGTTCAGATAATATCAAAGCGGTAGAAGCAGCATTTAGCACATTAGGCCCAAACATGTAACAAAATCAGATAAAGCCAAATATAACAATTTATCTAAGCTCGAAATCTGAACCCTGAACCAGAGATTCTGGGTTACCTCCCCAGCAGAGTCGCCAGAGCTATCACACCTCCTTTTTCACCCGCGCCACCGCAAAGGTGCAGAGGGAGTTTTTCCAATTAAAGGACAATCGAAACAGGATTTATTATTTAATTCAGAGTCGCCACTTGGGAGATTTATGGCGTCCCAAGTCACCGGTTGAATCCCGAATCGAGGAAAAGATTGACTCTGTATTACAGTCCGCGAACCAGAAATCTAAGTAAGGAATTCTGTTAACCCGGGAGAAGGTGTTAGGCATTCTCAAGTTCTGTGGTTCTAGCACGGTCGCTCAACTGTCATATTCGGCTTATTTATCTGATTTTTATACAATTATGAACCTATGTGCAAATTTTAACTTTTAACTGCTTTTATTATTATCATTATTATTTTAACAGAGAATTTCAACGTTGTGAAAACGTATCTCGAACCACGTCATATCAATGTACCCGTGGTTATCGATACATTTCGACACCGTTGAGATTTGGATTTGGGTCACATAAATGTGCACCCGAGTTTAAGAAAGTAAATTATTAAAGGCGCGCCTAAAGCGACTAGCGTATTATCATTTCGGGGAAAGCTGTGAACTTTTGCTAAACGGCCTATCCCGAAGTCTAAGGAATTTTACAAACACTTATAGGGGGGCCCACAGCTTATGTATTTTTGTTTGTCGAGGCTCGTTTCGTTCATTATGTAAAAAAAGAATTGCAACGTCATGGAAATGTATCTCGAACCACGTCACATCAATGCACCCGTGATTATCGACATATTTTGACTTCGTTGAGATTTGAATTTGGGTCACATAAATGTGCACCCGGGTTTAAGAAGGTAGTATTATTTAAAGTACGCGCCTAAAGAGACTAACGCGTTGTTATTTTGGGAAAAAGGCCATGAAATTCGCTAAGCGGCCGATCCCGAGTTCTAAGTAATTAATATATACCATTGTGAGGGCCCCGCAATCTATGCGTTTTACTAGGCGAGGCTTATCCCGTTTATTTTAAAAGGACAATCCTAAAGTGACTACATTTTTTCTATTAAGTTCGTCTCTAAAATAAAAGAGAAGAAATCCTAATTGATTGATATTGATAAAAGGCCAAATCCTTATGATTTGCTTTCAAATCAATTAAAGACGAAGCATGTAACAAATTATTTAAGACATGAAGACTTGGATAGTTTGGGCCTGTTGTTTCGGACTAAGCCCAAGAGACATTATTCAAGTTCAGTTGTGCAGCTGAACCAAAGCTATCTGGGCCTCACTTCTGAGCCCAGAATCTAAGATTGAATTGAAGCAAGATGTAATATTAATGCCAGAGTCAAAATTGAATTTAATCAATATGCTACCGCCATTTTTGAATTGTCTAGTTAACGCTTATGTTCTGCTTAATTGATGCCCAAAACTGTCCGGGAGGACACTTATGCAATCCGAATATTCACAGACAAACAACTAGTTGTCATGCTGAAACCTCGCCCTGCCGAAATTCAAATCAGTTCTAAGTAGTTCAGCACAACCATACTCAATCACAACTTGAAACGTTTTTAGACAGATTTAAGAAACACAATAAATCAACTAAACTAATAGGAACTGTTTCGTTTAATTAGTGCTCAAAAAAAAAACTTGTGTGCATTTCTAAGTACACAAACATACACCGCTAACGGTTCAATATGAATATCCCCACACTTAATAGTTCATCATTCCAGTACGATTCATTACAAATTAATGGTTCAGTCAGTCCAATTATACAACACAAATCAGAAGTGAATCTAGACAATTACTTCTAGCATCTATTCTTGTATAACAACTTAACGTGCACACTTCAAAAGGTGAATAGGTGAGCCTTTTATTTCAGCAGTCCAATTCATAAGCTACATCAAGTCAATCTCAAGAATGTGTACCTGGGGTTTACAACAATGAATAAGGAGCAATCAGTAGTAGCCAGAAATGCGAGCAGCAATACAACAGCAGTTCACAACAGCAATTTGAAATTCCAAACAGCCACAAATAGAACCAGTTCAGCCCAGAAATATATTTATCAATCCGGGAAGAGTTCAGAAATGTTTTGAACCAACAAGATGAATAGATTAACCCAAAACCGATTCAAATAAACCCAAATGACCTTCAAACTGACCCTAGAAACATACCACAGCGAAGGAACACTCAAATTGATCCGAGAAGGTCTCGACTGAAACCAAAAGTCTACTGGAAAACTAAATAGAAAACACTACTGATTCCAGTAGCTAGCAATCAACTGATTTCTTCAGGACTAGTGAAACTCTCAAGAACTCTCTTTATTTTTATAACACTGACCCTCAAAAGAAAGCCTAGACCAGACTCAAAAGCTTGAAAAGAACTGATTTTCTGCTCCAAAAACCATCCCCTATCCTATGTTCAAAAAAACTCCTCTAAACTGTGTAAAACTCCCCATTTATAACCCCCCAAAACAGGCCTGCCCCCTCTACCTTATCAGATTTTCTCCCCATGATATTCCCTTACAGCCCATTATCCAGTGTCTTGTGTCCAAAGGCATGGGCAGATTATAATATTCAATTAATTCTCCATGTTATTATGTTTCCCAAGCCACTACTACTAGACAAAGTATTAGTTTAATGGTCAATTAAGTACCCTTACGGTCAGACCACTAACACTAAACATTTCAAACTTTTTAAAACCCCAAAATACCCCTGAAAACTCCTATGATTTAATGTCCTACCTTAAACCCTTTAATCTATACTATATCTTTCAGCTATAACCAATTCAATTCGAATTCAAATGACCGTTCAAACTAGAATTTAAATCAGATCAAATGGCATCAACAGAAGAACAATGATTTAGGATAACAACTGACCCATAAATTCAGTTCAATGAACTGAATATACCAACAGGCTCAGTTCTAAGTTCAAATATAACCACAAGCTCATTTTAATACAAACTTTAGAACACAAACGAGGCAGGAGGGAAATAGACAAGAATGAACCATAAATTAGACTATTATCATGCTAATCTAACATTCAAGCATACCAGACTAATCGACGACACTTATTCAATCGATTACACAAATTATAACATATAACAATCGACAACAAACATAAGCAATGATAAAATTGGACCAAATAAAAGGTCTGAGGGAGAAGAAGAAAGAACAATGAACAAGACTGGATTATAACTACTAAACACAATTAACCATAACCAAAATAGAACAAGAAAGGAGAAAAAGGGTACCTTAAACAAAACAGAAACTAGATGAACCCAGGTAGAACCCTTGACTCGAACTTTTTTGAGGTCGAACGGACCTTAATCGAGTGTTCTCAAATGAGAACACTTTGACTAAGGTCCATTGGACACCCAAATTCCTCTAATTTGGACCAACTTAGCCTTTGGTTTTCTAGGGTTCTTGGGGTTTGATTTGGGGTTCGAACGGTTCTGGTCCGATTCGAACCAAACCAACGGTGGTTTGGTGACGAGGGAGGTCAGGGAGATGTCTGGTATGAGTTTGGGACTGGTTGGGGTAGGTTTATGTTCTGCTCGAATCTTCGATTGAAGATTCAAGAAGCTGGAGGTTGATTCGAGGCAAACAGTTAACTGATCCGTAATGAGGGTGGTCAGAGGGTGCCTTGGTGTGAGTTTGGGACTGGTTGGGGTGGGTTTCAAGTTTTTCTCGAATCTTCGATTGAAGATTCGAGAAGCTACAGGCTGATTCGAGCAAAACGGGTAAGGGATTCGTGGAGAGGGTGGTTAGGTGCTCTAGGGGTGTTGGTTTCATGGTCATCGGCGTTGTTGCCGCCGGCTTTCAGGCGAAAGGGTTTCAGGGCGGCTAGGGCTTCTAGGGTCGTTTGGTTTGTCTCTAAAAGAGACGATGAACAGGGGTATGGCTTAGAGGGGTGTGAGGTGAGAGGTTGGGCTTATATACGGAGGGGGTGGTTTAATCCTGGCCGTTGGATCAAGCATGATCAATGGCCTAGATCAATTTATTTAAAGGAAATAGTGTCGTTTGGAGTAGTATTGGGGCGGGGTCGATCCGGGGGCAAGTGGGTCGGGTTGTGGGGATTGTTCTGAGGTGTTGGATCAAATGAAATGAATGGCCTGGATCTATTGGCTATATACGACGTCGTTTGGATATATCTGGAGATTGACTGGACCGTTCGATCGAGTGAGATCAACAACCCAGATTTTTCATGCCCGAACGACGTCGTTCTGGACTGGTCACAGGTGGACTGGATTTGGGGTGGGTATGGGCTGACTTGGGGGGCGACATTTGGGCCTGAACTTTTCCCTTTTAACTGGCCCAGTCCGAGTTTTTGCCCTTTCTTCTCTTGTTTCTTCTTTTCCCTTTTACTTTCTTTAATTCTAATTACCAAAACTCAAAATTAACTTTAAAGAATACTAATTAACCCTTAATAATTATCTCCCAAAATTAAATACAAAGACAACCACACAATTTGGACATTAAATGCTAAAAATGTAAAGTACATATTTTTGTGACTTTTTTTTTTGTAAAACAAACTTGATTGTTTAATTAAGTTCTAAATTGTAAAATTAAATCCTAAATGCACATGCAACACATATTTTTCTATTTTTCTTAATTAAAGTAGAAATAAACATGCATAGACAAAAATACAAATAAATCACAAACAACACAAAACCATTTTATTTTGAAATTTTTGGGAGTAGTTCTCATAGGGCAAAAATCACGTGCTCACACCATGCATTATTCACAACTCACCCACTTACTCTAACATAGAGGTCACTGGCATTATCTTTCCTTCATGAATCAAGTGCCCTCACACAACAAAAGAGAGTAGTTCCACACAATAAAATTTAAGAACACTTAGGAAGTCAAGATAGAAAGAATTCACTCACTCTCAGAAATAACATTCATATGCCACAAAAGATGCACCATAAGTTTGCCCGTAGTGTACTACTCCACTCATCGAGCTCATTCAATCTAGGATCAATTAGGACTTTATTTGGTTGTAACGTAAGTTACGGGAGGGGTAGGATACATTTAGATATAAGAGTGACTACACCTCCCTAAGCACTTTAATACACATACTTTAACATTCAAACCACATACTTATGTCAAACCAAAGCTCCACCTTCACATCAATGTATATTACCCCATTCTTATTTAAGCACACTTACATAAAGAGCCACCACTTATCAAGGAATTATTTTTTTCACAACAATCCAACTATTTTTTTTCTTTTTTTAAATTCGAGTGGCTCCTACTTTTTTTTCAAAACAGTGCACCTTTCTCCTTATTTCATTAGTTCCACTCAAAAGCCAAACTAACCACCCCACACTTTAACTTTTACATAGTTCATAATAATTCAAGTGCTCATGAGAGGTTAAAAAGTTCAAATAGATGATTAATTCAAACAAATGGGTAAGGCTTGTAATGTGGTTGCCAAAGAAACAAGATTATAGGCTCAAAGGGGTTAACTATGATACATAACAATTAGGTGGGTAAAATATACATATCTGGCTCAATAAAGAAACGCCTATATCACTTCCAAGACTGAATAAAACTATTATTTCGCTTTGCAAACACACGGGGCAAGTTCTAAGCATCAAATGCAATGCACAGAATGACACAAAACCTTGCACACACATGGCACATAACTCACTCAGGATTGGATTCATAGACACTCTAGTCAAAGCAGTTAAGCAAAGTTAAGATCATACAATTTATGGTACTTATACAAGAGCCAAAAATTGAGCCTAAGCGTCACAACCAAAGTACTCACTATTCTCAAGGCATAACAAAGTCAAGAGATATTGCTTTAATTCAAAACACAACACAATAGCTCCTACTCCAAAAAAAAATAACTACACCCGGTTCAAACAAAACCCTTGGAAAAGAACCGTGGTTTAAAGAAAAACCAAGGAGTAATTGCTACACTACATAACAAAAGAAAATATTTTTTTTAGACTTAAATCCCTAAAGAAAATTTTCTAATAGATCCATCGTTGGGAAAAGTCCAATCTTTTCTATTTAAAAAAAATATTCAATTAAACTAACACAACTAAAATAGCATAGAAAGTCACCCAGACAATCTCCTCACCCCACACTTAAAATTGTGCATTGTCCCCAATGCACACCATAACTAACAAAAGGATAAAAGAGACTCCCTGGTAGGCCAAAGGTCGAAGCACTAACAGCTCATGGGGTACTCAGACTTTTCCCAAGCTTGGTCCTTCGTGCGGGTACTTCACACTTAGTTCCAACCATTTGGTTTGTTGTTGCATCTTTCAAATACCTTTGCTTTCCATGCTCCTAGAAAATAAAAAATTGACACTACAAAAATAATTCAATTAAAAAAAATAAAAAAATAAAAGAAAGCAATAAAGTTGGGTTGCCTCCCAACAAGCACTTGATTTAACGTCGCGACACGACGCGAATCACTTTTTGCCTCCACCTTGAGCTTATAAATTGAACCCCCAATTTGGCATCAAGTTTTCGGCTATGATCTAGGGGTGGAGGAACAAATCTAATTGGCCCAAGCAATCATTGTACTATTCTACACTTCTTGGCTTTTAGATGAGGTATGTAGTCCTGTCTTTCTGGCAAGAAAAATTCCAGACTGTAGGCACCTTGTTCCTCATTCCTTGACTCCTCAATCGACTCGGATGACTCTATTTCCATATCATCATCCAAGCCCAATGTGGAAAAATATTTGGAGTGAGGACCAATGCGCTCAAACACATAAACTTCATGACTTTCAGCATCCTCAACATCAATGATACTAGAGTCAACAAAATTTGTATCCTCAATGTCCTTGGCTGACTCTAGTCCCACTTCTTCAACATTGACATCCTCAAATTGTAGTTGGCTAGGTTGTTGATGTTCTACTCTGGCCTCCCCAATTAACACATCAAATTCATGCTCTTCTTGGCTACTATCCCCAATATTGACTTGTTGAGCATTAACAGCTCCAACCACTTGACTCAATTGAGCCTCCAAGTTGCGAATAGTTGCCTCTTGCCTCTCTATCTGTAGTTGTTTCTCATTATTTTTTTCTAGAAGGCACTTTAACATATCCTTGATCTCCTTCAGGTCTGCATCCCCATGCTCTTTATTCCTGCTAAATTCACAAGAAAAGGTAGAACCATCATAATAAGGGGTTGGGGGAAGATAAGAAATATAAGCACAACCATAAAAGTGACCATTTTTACCACCATACACATCACACACATTCCACAAATAAGATTGAGTTGGTGCACATAACTCGCTCTCAGGAACATTTTGAAAATTTTGCCACGGGTGGTTTCCTTCACAATATGTATGGAGATCAATAGTAGAATTATGTACACCTAAATTTCCATAATTCCAAGATGTCATGTTTCTCAAATCAATAGCTATAAAAAAATACAAAGAAACAAAAGAAAAGAAAACAAAATAAAAGTTCAAACTCGAAACCTAGCAATATATACAGTTACAACTACACCGTTAGTTCCCCGGCAACGGCGCCAAAATTTGATCACGCCCAACTCTAGTCCCAAAAAGGATAAGCGGTCGCTGCAAATATAATCCGGTCTAAAAAGTCCGGAGTCGAATCCCACAAGGAACTAAGGCTTAGCTATATCTGTTTAATATCACTAAAAAGACAAGTTTGAACAATTTTCTAAATTATAAAGATTGAGATTTATATTTCTAACTAATTAACTAGCAAATACTAGAAAACGGTAAAATTATCAACTAACGAGACAAAGGGTTGGAGACTAAATTAAAGAGGTCTAGAGTTATGATTTCCCCAATTGTCGGAATCCTTCTAGCTATATTCCCTACAATTTCGCCAATGTATTATCTACTGATCGTGAGCACTTTAGGTGCCGTAATTGTCTCTCGAGCAACTACAACAATTTACTAGACATATTCTCTTGAACTACGCTAGTTGGCTTTATCTAACCGCTCATTATGACCACGTCAAGGCTTTGTTATTTCTAAACCTACCTTTAAACCCGCTGTATTTATTTCTCACATACGTTAGGAGTGACGTTGTTCAACAATCACCTAAATATGTATCCTTTCTCAAACAATACATAATAAATAGGCACAGTCAATCGATGGCCATTCAATCAACAATAATAAACACGTAGTTGAACAAGTAGAGAAATCCAACGACTCAATTATATAAAAACATAACAAGAATTTATCCTACAAAAAGTTCTATCAAAACCCTAGATAACAATTTAGCTATTCATAATAGTATGTAAAACTACAATACTAAAAATCATAACCAACAATGAAAAATAGGAAGAGGAAGGAAAAACTCGTTGAAGAATTCCCCGCCTTGCTCCTATTGTGTTCTTGACTCCTTAGGTCGAATCCTCAGTCTCCTTAGCCTCCTTAGGTCTAATTTTTTTTTTGTCAAAAGTGTGTCCAACTCCTAAAAATACCATTTTTCCATGTATATATACCAAGTAGGGCCGGGCCCAAACAATTATACATTCTCCTACGCGGAAATTGACAATATTTCACGTCTGGACTGTCGCGGCCGCGGTCAACCGCGGTATATGGCAGGTATACTATTTCTGTCGCGTCAGGTCTGCGGTCACAGTTTCGACCGCATATTTCACCCTGTCCTATTTGGAATTTGGAAAAATATAAAACACGAAAGTTGTAGCTCGTTGCGTTAGATTTCCAACGATATATTGTGAGGCTCAAATGGAGTTCTGAGCAAAAAGTTATGTGTATTTTACTAGACAATGCACAATATACCTACTCGATTCTTTGTTTTGTTTCTCTATCATTCGTTGATCCCCGAATACGATCCCGACTTAATTCCTTGGGCTTTTACTCAGACTTCAAAGCTCCAAATCACTTAAATTCATTCCATAACATCTACATAGCTCGGAATCAATCCTACAAGGCATAAAACACACAATTAGTGCAAGACACTAGCGATTAAAGCTCAAACTCAATTAAAGTGCAGTAAATTTGAGTGTAATAAGCGACTAAAATATGCAATTGTAGCATATCATTAGTAAACAATCATGTCAACTATAGAGCAAACAAGCAGCCAATAATATTGCATCTTGGTAAAAGGACGAGGCTCACATTTACAAAACTTAGTCAGGGAACCTGGTTCCTTTGACTCAAGTTAGTAGTTCCTGTTATAGTCATTCACATCTTTAACGGCTATAAAAGTTCCACGTCATTAAATGTTTTAGCCTCTCTCTCATCCTTTCTTTAAAACCCAAAAGTCATACCCGTTGCAAATCGACCTGTCTACCCAATAAATTACATCTGTTTGTAACCAGTCCCCAACCTCCTCTAAATAACCCAAAAGACGTCTCTCTTACACATATCCACATCAAAGCCATAAAATTTCCTTTGTCTCTCAAAATCCCTCTCTTTTTCGTGTCTCCACTTCCAAAACTCACTATGTCTCAGAATCTTGAGGTTTCAAATGCTCCCAGTGTCAGTCCTACTGTGTTGTCATCTCACGAAGCACTGGAGCGTGAGTCTGAGTCCCTACCACCACCAGTCAAAACCCCATACCATACCAATAACTACCTACTGTTTCTTCTCCAACCCCATCGAGTTTTGGTTATTACCATAGTTATAAGACTCAAACCCCCAAAAGATTTGTTGCTACAACCTCTCCCCCTGCCTCGCCAGAAAAAATGGTAGAGGACGACATAGTGGATGGAGAAGAGGGACAGGAGGTCTCCAATCAGTGGGGTGGGGAAATCTCTGCAGCCTAACAAGATGTTGTTGGCAATGGTGAAGCATCAGAAGTGCCTACTCCAAGTTTTGATCTGAATATTGCCACTCCGACAGATAATATCCCTCATACATCTTCTAATTCTATTTTGGGGGTGAATGAGAGAGAAGCTATTAAGAGTATGCTACTAATTACTATAGAGGGAGAACTGGTTGGAGTGTATGAGTGTCGTGATGCTACTACTGGGTCTCATGGGGAAGAACAAGGATATGGAATTGAAGGTGGGGAAATGATGCCTCTTGAAAACTTGGCACCAGTAAGTACTACTGGGAAAATAATAGAGGGACCCGTTCACTATGCCCAAGAAGAGCACTCTACTCTTACTTGGGATGAAACCCCATGCTCCTCAAAAGAGCCACAGGTCAATATTGACCCTGCTCCTTCTCCTCACTTTGATACAGTATCATTGGACTTTATAATTCCTGAAATGAGACCCTTATCTGAAGAGGAAAATGAAAAAGTGATGAATACTATGATAATGTGACTGCGGCTAGTTTCATCGCTGCTAGAAGTAGTAGGGCAATTCCCAAAGAGCCCATTCTTAAAAGACCCAACACCAGGCAGCAAAATAAAGAAACAGTTGAGAGTGCTCTGAAGAGAAACAAACTAGAAAAAGAAAAGACTGAGGTTGGTAAAAGGGTAAAAACTAGTGAATGAAAGGGACGTGCCTTCAACACATGTCGTGAATGTTGATGATAAAAGGGTGAATGAGGAACCTGCTTCTTTAATTCACAAGTCTAGGAGAGGTTCATCTATGAAAGTTGTGGTGTTTGATGAAGTAAAGGTTATTAAAGGAGAGAAGTCTAGTAAGAAGTCTAAATAGAAGGAGAAAAGTGTGAAGAAGTCTATGAAGAGGAAGGCTAGTGACAAAGAGGGATATGATTCCTCCAAGAAAGCCAAAGTAGCTGTGTCAAAGGTTAAAAGCAGAGAAAACCTTATGAAACAAAGGGTGCTATGGGGCAGAACATTTGAAGCTGACATTCTCAAAATGTCAGGCATATGAGGCAACTGGTTGACATCTGCGAATTTCAGATGTGGACTCATTTGTTTACCAATCAGAGTTCCAAGGTTTATGACGAGGAGGTTTGTAGTTTCTACGCGGATATGTTTATAGTGGAAGATGATAATATTTGCTTGACGGTAAATGGAGTAGATTTTGTGATGGAAGACGCTGTTCTAGGGAGTATTTTGGGAGTGCCTACTGAAGGACTCTCATCTATTAAATGGACCTGTTTCCCTAACTTTAGAAGAGTTTTTCTGAAGGATCAGGTTGTGCAGCAGGGGAATGGGTGTACAAGAAGGCCCTCCTTCTAGGGTATCAACTTATGTTTGAGATGGTGAACACGTTCTTGCTTCCACACACAGAAAGGCGCTCAATTACCTCCAAAGCAGACTTATTCCTCATGGAAGCTCTGGATGCATACACCACCATTAATATGCCTAGTATTATGATCGAACATATTAAGAAGGTGGCAGACTTCAAGGACGGGAACCATGGTTTGCCTTATGGGGTTTTGCTCACTAAGGTATTTGAATTCTTCAAAGTCCCTTTGGGAAAAGCACCAGTAGGAACTCGCAAGCAAACTTTCTCCAAGACAGCCTTGGAGGAGTGTGAGTGTATTGATAAGAAAGGGGGTATTGGCAGTAATTCAACTATTTTCCAATTGATTAATGCTTAGAATGCTGCAAATGAGAAAATAAGGAGGCTAAAGGCCAAGAATGCCATTCTTGAAGAGCAGCTTAGTCAAGCCAAGGAGGCACCTAGTTCCAGCAGTGACCAAGGTATAAAGGTTGCCCGCTTGACCACTAAAAATGCAGTCCTGAGAAAATAGGTCGAGGACCTGAAAGCACAACTGATCAACGAGCAACTGTCTGCAAATGGTCGAATGGATATTCATCTCAGAACTCTTGCCTCCTCATCCTTCCCTCCCTCTTTTAGTGCCCCTTAAACAACGTTCTTCCCAGTGTCCTGTTTGAATGATGTATGTCCTAGCCTAGTGTCCTTTTTTGGTTGTTGTTCTTATGACTGGTACTTTAAGTTATTTTTATGTGGATCTATTTGTAACAATGTTGTTACTATCTCTGGTTTCTTCTCTTTTAAATTAATGAGCATCTCATCTTTTACTATGCATGTTATACTCTTGCGTTCTGTTTTTAACCATGTTGTGTGCACACATGTGGCATGAGTTAATTTTGCTAGACTTATTTTTGCACTTGCTTGTGTATAATCTTTTTATGATGCCAAAAGAGGGAAGAAAATTTAGGGGGACAGGTTCTTAGGGTCATAAAATCATTTTACAGGAAAAATCGTATAGAGATCTGGTTCTTAGGGAGAACTTCAATTATAAGTTTGTCATCATCAAAAAGGGGCAAATTGTTAAGTTAGGTACCTTTGTGTATTTTGATGATCTAACAAACTTTCTATTAGAACCAGATTGGGAACCTGTTACACATCTTCAAAGTGTTCAAGAACAACAAGACTCATGTCTGGCACAACTCCCAACAACTTGAGTCAAAGAAATGGCAGGGGGAACAAATGGCTATCAGTTCCTCCGGTGACAATACAAGTCAACTCTCTACGGCTGTAAAGGCGCTGCATTGTTTCTCTGTACACACAACAGTGCATCAGTCACTTTCTAAAGCATGCCTTGTACCTGATAATTGCTTACATCATCCCAATGACCTCACTTACATATTATCAAATTGAGGCAAGTGAAACACATACACTTGAACACCCTAAATCATCAAGTCTTTCTCTCAGGTGTGCTGTCGACAACAAAGTAATAAAAGAACGAAGGACCAGATCCCAACATTGTGTTATCATATGTCCTTAGTATTGTTCTGCCCTTGTTAGTGCTATCTACTTGTAACTCCTATCCAGCTTACTTAGAAACATTTTTAGGAGATTGTTTGTAAAACCATAAACCTTGTGTTTGTGTTTTGGCTAGAGTTAGTCAAAGTGTGAACTTTGTAATAGAGTTATTACAAGTAGGTGAGAGAGATTAAGAGTTTAATTCCTTGGTTACAATAGGTTGTAATCTAAAGTTTGCTCAGTTAGTGAAGTTGAAATCCTACGAGTGTAGGTCGTGATTTTAATCCTGTGAGCTGGAAGTTTTCTACGTAAAACTCTGTTGTCTCATTTACTTACTGTTGTGTGTGTTCTGTGAAAACTGATAGAGAACCAGGTTCTCTATACACTTTAATGGACTCTTAGTTGTCATCATCGCTATATAAATTGTATGGTTTAATTTAAACATTCAGTGCGGGTAAGTTTTTTCTTCACTTCATGTGCGTATACTTTCATTTTCATATATGTTCAAGATACACTAAAGTTTATAGTTAATTATGATGTGACCATAAGAGAATATATAATCCATAGTCCTTAAGCAGTTTCATTTGTTATACCAACCGTTACTAAACTAATCAAACAGTTATCTACTCTAAAAGGTGAGGGTTTACCAATGATCGATGTAAAGAGACCTTTGCTAATGACTTCAATTCATGTAACTACCAGCTACTATTTATTAATTGTTTTTGCATAAATACATCAACAATTATACAAAATGATGAATCATGTATAGAAACCAAATAATCACTCCCATTCCGACAAAAAAAATCATTGTTAGGATGGATTTGTATATTTTGTAATAACTTTATTGAGATGTAGCTTTTAAAACTTAAAATCTTAATTATCTAAATGGATCAACAACTAATGTCATTCTAAATGACAATTAATGTCTAAATTGACCCTTGAAATCCTAGTTGCAAGAGACATTATGTTACCAAATATTAACTACTTTTTCTACTTCTAACCTCCTTAAAGATTTAAAATCCATTTACTAATAGCTCTGACACTTCCATTATGAGATGATCAACCTCTATCAAAACAGACCTCCTCATTAAGATTAATCTCAGCATTCAGAAAAGAAAACGTCAAAAGAAGGAGTAAGGAAGATTTGTTGAAATATTACTCGTCTTTAAATAAAGACAAAAAGGATCCTATCTAAAACACAAACCGAATAACACCCGATTCTTGCTTCTTCGACATACACAATAACTCACATAATGCACTATCAAGACTTCCAGTTTAATGGTTATGGTACAACGAAAAATGTCCAACATAATAGGTGTGAGTTCATTTCTTCACCATCTCTCTTTCATTTTCTGAACCTCTCACGGGCATCTTGATGCATAAACCATTCTGTATTCATGCAGGGTCCGAGGAAAAGTCTCATTCCAAGGAATATAATATAGGCAACTACCTTTGACGCAGACATCAATGATTGATTCCATAGCTCGAACACGAAAATTCTAAAAATTTCTAATTGTGAAACTAATAGAAGTTCTAAAACTAAAATCCAAACACAAAACGACAAAGAAGTAAATGTGAAAGAGAGCCACTAGAATTGCACAATCAATCCATTACGTTTTCGAGGAAATTAACCAAAAGAGAAAAAAATACAAATAACGAAGGAAAGAAGCTGCTGAAGAAATACAATAACGTAATTGTCATAACACCATGCATGTAAACATGCACGAATATTACATAAACGATAACAAACAAATTACATGCCTAGACGAAGAAGTTAAATTAAAACCCATGAATAATTCTAGAGCAAGTATGTTTGAACCAACGATAACCATTTTTGAAAGATTTCTTAACTTTTCCTTCCATGGAATATATCTTATATTTGGCCACCCTTTTCTTCCTTTTAAGCTCCGGCGTTGAATACCATGGCCGATTCTCTGGTAATTGATAGTTACTGGATTTTGAGGTTTGGTATTTATGAGAAGGCATCATATCCGTCGATGTTGTCGTCGGAAAATGATGATGTGCTCGGACAACGTAAATGTTATTAACTGCATAGGCTTTGTCATCGATAATTCCTATCCTTTGGCCGCTGTTCACATATCTCCGATGAGCTAAAGCGAAATCTTCCATTTTTTTTTTCTTCTTTCCTCTTTCTCTCTGTCTCTCTCTCTTGAGTCTTTTGTGATGGTTTTGTGGTTAGAGCGACAGAGAGGAATGAAGGAGAGAAGATTAAGGCTTTAGAAATGTTGGACTGCTAATATATAGACGATGACTCGGGCTAGAGGTTCATAAAACATTGGTTGGGCTAACTAAAAGTGTACAAAAATAGGAATAATGACACTCCGAAAAAGGTATAAAATTTATATATTTTTTGTATATTTTTACATTTTGTATGTTATATACAAAAATTATACTACAAGTTTTATACACTTTTTCGGTTACCAGATATAAATAGTTTCTGGCGCGGGCTAAAGTGATACTATAGTCATACTATAAAGATATTTATCCTCTATTCCAAAATGTTAATATTAAAAATCATGACTAGTAGTAATATTTCATGAAATATATGAATATTTAAATTTTAACTTAAAAATTAAATTAAATTAGTCTGATTCAATGGTGAAAATGGGTCACATTAACCATCGATAGACAGAAAGTAACAAACACAAGAGATTGGCTGGAAACCACAAAAAAAAGTACTCATACTATAAGGTTTTGACTTCAGGGATTTATCGGAAATTTGACCTTTTGACCTCCGGAATACCGTAGGTCTTAACTCGTAAACAACTCAATCCATCAATTTTTAGGGGAATAAAGAGATGATAGTTTTTGGCAAGTTTTGTTATGCTCTTAGACTATTCCACATATTGCAACAATGAACGAAATGAGTTCAATATTTCAAGTTACTAACACTAAACTTATTGAATATTTGAAATTGTATATTCAAAATATAATATTTATTAAAATTCAATGGCTTTCTCTCTCTCACACACGCCCCCCATTCGACAACATACTGAATTCGGCAAGCTAAAAAGCTCCAGCCGCCGCTGGTGCGTTAATTGGGAGACTTATAGGTGTTATTAGAGACAAATTCTAAGATTGTATAAACAAATTTTTAAGACGAATTGCAACAATATGTTGACGCTGTCTGTGCAACAGTCCGTGTACACCATTGGAAATAGTTTTCAACCAGCAACAAAATGGTTCTCAATAGACAGTAACTACGTCATTACCACAAATGCAAAGATCGGTTGATTCACAAAAGATCCTCTAAATAAGCCATCTAACAAACTCGAAAACTTCAAAGACATGAAAAATGGCTCGGACCAAAAACGTTACTACCAACTGAAGTCTAAGCTTATTCTTTAGCATATCTCATTCATAAAATCAACCTACTTTTGCCTCGAGTAAATATCATGGTTAGATTCCCTTTTTAAAGTATACGCACAGAAGCTAGTAATAAGTACCAAAAATTAGCAACTTAAGCTTTACCAAGTAGTATTTTTCTACTAATGCTATGCTGCTCTATATACACACAAACCAGCAAGAGTTTAAGCTGTTAACATGTCCTCAGAAGAAAAATACTTACAGAGTAAAATTGAGGTGTATCATAACTATATTTCCTAGCTTTAAGTTTAAGTTTGTTCAAAAAACTCCTTAGATTTGATGCTTTGTGGAGCTTTAGCAGTTTTGGCCTTTTGTCTTTTAGCTTCCTTTTTTGAAATCTTTGAATTATCAATATGAGAAACCTGCAAAAATATTAAGCACAAGTTAACGTGAATAGTAGTAGTAATATACAGTGAATGCCTACTGAGCCTGATGAGAATAGATGTCTTAAGAGTAAAAAAAAACAGAGAAGAGGGAAGAGGTACTCTATTCGTACAATGTGAGACTTCCACTCAAATTTGGAAAGCCCACAACGGTCACCAGCAGGTTGTGTATAGTCTCGAACATGACGAAATATGTGAATAAGAACAGCAGCATCAAGAGCAGCATATTCTAGCTGCACAACCGTAGAAATAAGAGGTATTACTATCAAATAATACAGAACCATAAGCCAAAATCACTATTTACCTGCACAAGGATCAGATCTTATCATTCACCTTTTTGTTTGGAGAATGGTAACATCAGATTTTATCAGTTCACAAGGACAAAGTCACCAGCTTCTTAATCTCATTTCTTTAGAAAATACAGCAAAATAGACGATTAAAATAAATACATTTCATTTGCTGGAAGCTTTTCCACACACTAGCACTTCCTGTTTATCCATGATAGAATAAAACGTATAAACATATATCATATAAACCTGAAACTGAGTTAAAGGCCGTTTCTCCCAGTTGCTATTCCTTCTTGTTTTGTTCAATCCAGTGCCCAAGATTTTCTGTATCCAGAAAGAAACCAAAAAAAAAAACATGGAGTAGAATTATTCATCGTTTTCCTTATAAAAATTGCATCTCTTTTGACTAAAGAACAAACAAGAATTTGTATCTTGCATATATATACATATATATATATATATATATACACACACACATATATATATATACACACACGCACTCACACATGTGTGTGATGTGACAATGCAAGAATGCAGAAACCATGTATCAATTACCTTTGCCAGACCAGAGAGACCACCCCTTGGTTCTTTGAACACATTCTGGATATCAAGTAGCATGTCGTAGTGCTTGAAGCATTGCAACTGTCCATAAGACCCAGCAAGCTGCTTCATGTCACACTGGAAGTTGTAACCTGGAAAATACCCAATTATGACTGCAGAAATTTCTCTGCAAGAGTTTACAGATTGAAAATATACTGGTAGACCAAAGAAAAGCAGGAATGTGTTCCATACAAATATATTGTTATATCAGCGTTCCCCCTTAATGAATGCATACTGTTCGATATAAGTAGTGCAAAAATTGAAAAGAAGCCATGAGAATCAATGAGTTTTCTTTCTTGGAGCATAAAAGGTGTAATGAACCTTTAAGCAGGAAAATGCTTAAGCAAATTAAAAGAATGTTGTTGTTATCTTCTAAAAGACAATGTTCTCTCTTACCAAGCTTCAGTACTCTTGTTGAATGCAATATGCGGGTTAAGCAGTCATCCAATACATCCGGAGCATCTTCATATAACTTTATCAGATCAAGTATATAAACCTTGTTGTCAGAAGCAATCTGCATGATAGAAACCTGTTGCAGGGGGAAATAGAAAAGCTATTATACTGTTGAACGTGCATTTTCTTCACTCCAAAGGAGTCGGTCATATTTAACATATTCTCTATCATGCCTAACAACAAGGACACTCAAGTTAAAGATTATAAAGCTTTCGTTTCTAAATGAAGGGAAAGAACGCAATAAACCAGACTAGACTGAGAAGACATTGATGGAGAACATCATATCTTTACTCAGCCATTACAAAAGGCGAATATCCTATTAGCTCCAAAATTCTCACCATCAAATTTAAAAAACAAAAAAAGCAGATACAATGCACAGAAAAGCATTGAAGCGTACTCACTAGACAGACCCTTTTATTCATCACGAGAGACTCAAAACATTGGAACTTTCACTCATATTTCCATATTAGCTAGGGGTTGTTAAATCAGTTCAATGGAAAACTCGGAACCTTCTTTTACCTAGACAAAATAAAGAGATGGATGAATCACCAAATTATGTACTGTGCCTGATTCCAGAGGGAGAAAAATTAAACAAAAAAGGAACCAGGAAACATAGCCCAGAACTTATTCATGACCCATAATTAATAATGACATCAGAGCCTTATGAGTTAATAATAGATTAGAACAAAAGAAAAGAGAAGAAAACGGGATTTACTCACATGCATACTTCTTTTGTCACATGAGCGAACCCATGAAACGCAACTTATTATGAATTGGTCTTTGAACTTCTAGGCTCATTTTCTTATCAGCCCCGAGGGAGGAAGAGGACAGAGAAGCAAAGTCCATTATGTTTCAGGGAAGAAGTAACTACTTTGTTGTGGTACTTTAGTTAGGAAGATATGTATCAACATAAATATCTTCACTTTGCCTGGGTAGATTAAGCTGACTCTGGTATAGTCCAAGATCCCTCTTTAGATTGTGAGAAAGAAGGGGAACCTTGTGGTCCAGCCTTTCTCCCGACCCCGTGCATAGCGGGAGCTTAGTGCACCGGGCTGCCCCACCCTTTTTAGATTGTGAGAAATGAGGAATCAAATTTTTTTACCACCACCCTTTTAAAAATAAAATAGCTTTGATATTGAGGTGGGAAGGACCACTACTTAAAAAAAGTACTCAGCTTTGATCCACAATCACCTTGTTAGATGAGCTTCCCTTTTCGTAATTAGGCTTCCACTCACAATCAATGCCCACAACTTTACATTCTTCAATGTGGCATGTAGCATCATGCAAGCCATTCACTTCATCTACCCAGACTACTTCCTTTATTGACAATTCATCAAGCTGCAAGTATCGGTCTTTCGGAAAATTTGCCTCAAGCGCTGTACAAGTAAGAATAAAGTAGGAGTTAGACAAAACAATAATTTACTCGGAACTGGCAACTTTGAAATAAACCACAAGCCAGCATCCAGAAATAATTAGAAGAAAAAAAGTAATCAACCAGGTCCAGAAACATAATAGGCAGCATTTTATTAAATGAAAGCCTAAGAAAATTATACTGGAAACAACTCCGAAGAACTCAGAAATAGTGCATATGAATATATGAAAGGTTCTTAAACTCGGAGACATAACATCTTCATAGAGAACATGTTAGACATTCATTCTTGTCGCACATGTCTCAGCTACTAGTGGATATATCTCGGGCTCCATCTCTTTTGTGAAATTAAAAGGCATGAATATAAGTTAGAATAATTCTTTTGCTTAGCCGGAACTACTACACCTTTCAAATCTTAGCCCCACTTCTCTAGGTCTGAAAAACCACTTCCAATTGATTATCTATCCTCTTGGCGAAAGGTTTCTCAGATTCATGGATATCAGGTCCTTCACAATCAATTGGTTCTGCCTAGTTATGAAGTGAAAAGTTAAAAGGTTTAAATCCATTGTGGATATGAAACTGATAGATCCACATGCAAAGTCAAATATTTCTAGAATCAACCAGAATGACTTCTCAAACAACAATAAAATGAAATCACTTAGTTGTACATTTGAACGAGTATTCATGGATCTGCAACCTCTTAAATCACTTTCTTGGTTGAACAGCTAGTAAATTTCCCGTGTCATTTAAAGTCACATCATTTCAGAATAACCATAGTCGGGTGGACCTCCTCAACATAGTCGATAACAAAAGCATAGACTTTGTACCAAGAGAATCCCAGCAAAGACCTAATGCAAGGGTTGCAGCAGAAGAAAGCATAGTCAAAGGCAACCTTAACAGACTCAAATTTGCTCTAGTTCATATTGATTCAACATTTATGCAGATTAATACTTTTTGGAGAGGTCAGCAAATACAGCTCATTAGTGCTTAAATTTAAAAACTTAAAGTGCTTAGACTGGTTACTTAACAAGAAATAGAGGGATCCAGTGTACCTTTGGCATTTATGAAACCTTCAAGGGAATACCGTTCACAGAGTTCCTCAACCTTCTCCATGTAACCAGCTTCCATAGCCAAATAAACCTTTTTCATGAAAAATTTATTAAAAACGATAAAAAGCCAACACATATAAGTTTTTACTCAAGTGATATTGCACATTCACATATTGCAAAGTCACTAGGTACTTTTAACGGGTCTCACATGAACATTAATCTCCGAGTGTCAGCCCAACAACAAAAGAATTCAAATTCTAAGGAATAAGTTCAACATCTAAAGGCTATATAGGTACGATAGGAGGGTGCGGTTAAGCAGGTAAGCCCGCTCCCTCCCTCCCTCCCTCCGGTCTTCTGTAAAGCCTTTTTGCCTATCTGTTATTTTTTTAATCTTTACTTAAACTAAGCAGATCGAAAGCACGAAAAGAAATGTCTTAGCATGCCCTTGCTCTAATTCAAAATCCACCTCTTTTTCATCAGATTACAATAAACTGATGAGGACTAATATACTTATGAGATGAATCTGAAGCTTATATGTCAGGCTCTATGTGTAGCACTTCTCAAGACTACTAACAAGTAACAACTCATATCTGGACAACAAATTCAACAACACAAGAATATGCACAATTGATAACAAATTTAATAGCACTAAAATGAATTAGAAATCGACAAGAGTCATTGTAGCTATGTACTTGCCAAGTACTCAAGAAGTTGAGGATCATCCTTCACTCTCGCCTCTGCAACATCCCAGCAACCCTGTTCTGCTAGTTTCTTCAGTTTGCTGTAAATTAATACTGTCACAGTCAGCACTATTCATAGGAAAAAAATTTATATATATATATAGCTGAAATGCTAAGCCACACAAAAGTGGACGAATCCACTTGCCTCTCTTTGTATTGATGATATATTTCTGGGAACTCCTTCCGAAGATTGTGTTGCCTTATAACATCAAAAGCATGCTTTGGCAGTTTTCTGTCAACATATTCTTGGACAAGGGTACACAAGATTGGCTTCCCCATAAAAGTTGCCCACTTTTCTGCCGCTCTGTATTGTTGGCTTTCCATCATTTTAAGCAGAAACGATTCCCCAGACTCCCGGATAGAAAAGTGTTCCAACAAAGAAACTGCGGTCATGTATGACTGGGATTCTACTAACCTAAGAATATATTGTTCAACCAACACCTTAGCCATCTCCTGGCATGTTTGATCCTTCTCATCTGTATCAAACATAGCTTTTTCTATGTTTGACAGACTGACGTCAAAAAGTTCAAGGATTTTGACTAGGATTCTTTCTTCATGAACCAGAGTTCCATCAACAATAGCCAGAAACAATTTGGCAGCCAATAGTTTAGCTTTCAATATACCTTTCATGCCATTTCCCACTTTCAGGAAACGACGAAGAGCAGATATTATCAAATGACTGAATCCATCACAGTGTGACTCAAATATAGGCAACACGTACAGGCACTGAGCAACAAAGATGGCTGCTCCGGGTCGAGGATCATTGCACAGAGATTCAAACACTTGCTGTTGCAGAACACGAAACTTAGCAGTCGCCTTGCAGGTTCCTATGTAAAACAATAACTTGTGTGAGAAAAAATATCATGATCAAATATTATCAAATTGAGCTACACTGTAATCATCCATAGAAGAAAACAAATATGATTTCGAGATATTGCTCCTTTTACTTCCCTAAAATCTTGCTTTGGGTTTAGGAAATAAAGCTTAAGATATTTCTAACAATTTGGCAACGAATGACTAGTCAATGGTTATTAATGAAAGAATTAAGCCAGTGTCTCTACCCAGTACCCACCAAAGACATCCCATGAAATATCACTTAATATGTTGACTGGCATGTCTGTTTTGCACCATATTGGTACCATATCAATAAACTTTTACCTTGTCAAAAAAAAAAACTGACTTGCGTGTAGGTTTTGTTCTCTTGCAACATAAACCTGCTATTTCAACAACAACGACCCAGTAAAATCCCACAAGTAGGGTCTGGATAAACCTGCTATTTCATCTCAAAAACTATTCTCATGAACTTCCTACGCACAGAAGATAGTAATAGTACTCATCGACTCCTTTTTGCATGAATGGAAGGAGTACATAGAAGTCTTTTTGATATGTGGGAACACAAATATCTTACCTAGATCTTCATACTTCATATAGCCAAAGATGTTGAAGAATAAATAATTTTTTTGTTGATTATCAAGTTCTACAGTTACATTACCTTGTATAGTCCACTTAAAATCATCATTGGCTCGAATGCCACTGGAGTGGAAATGGTTAATTCAATATATACAGATGCTTCTATCTATCTCCTTTTATGTATCCACAACTTCTCCCCATCTGTCATTTTCCATGTCATATGCATGATATCACCAATGTTCTTTACGCATGTGTCTATGGCACTTCGCATCAAGCCTCAATCATTCATGACATCGAAAGCAAAACACAATGTAACACAGTGGTCTGGCACAGTCATTTTGCTGATATGAAGTGCCTATTGCATCACTTCAACCCCAAATGCAATTCTAACTAGTTAATACCAATCCAAGTTTTAACTAATTATTACTAATCCACATCATTAGGGAGGTTAAATCTACAAGGTGGACCAGTTGCTGATAAGCATATCTCACATGGTGTTTTTGACTACAACTTCAGAGAATGATGACAAAAACTCATGGGTCAAGCTCGCTTCTTCTTCTTCCATTTTGGAGTCTGAAAGATTTAAATGGTCTTTGAGACTGTGTAGTTATTCAGGCATAGAAAAATTGTCATTGACAAGAGGAGCAGAGGTAGGATGACAATTCAACACTATTCTTTATCATATCAGATTGTCGCTCATGCCCCTCCTTGTTATGATTCAATTTCTTGAAAGAAGAAAGTCGTCTCAAAGGAAAAAAATTATATGAAGCAGCCAACAAATGATTTGTCAAATCCTAAATTAATTGATAATTACGTTGAAAAAGGTTCAATTGTCATTTGGGTAAGAAAACAAAGAAATAACCAAAAGAATGATCAGATATTTAATTGCAAACAAAGTATTCAAAGAAAAGAGTTCCTAAAACTGATGGAATGATAACTTGGAGCAAACAGCATCTTTTATAAAAGAGACATTGTGGGGAAGAACTTTACCATAGACATAGCATTCCTTTAAGAGGTAGAGAAAAACCACTGGAGAAACATTGGATAGATCACCGAAAGCATGCCTGGATACAGCCAAGGGATGTTGAACTTTATTTCGACTATGTAGGTGTAAAGGTTTTCCATTCAGACCCATGGTAGAAAGTTGAAGAAACCAGAAGTAGAAAAAACCTGCATTTTTTAATATGAAAGGGCAGAATAAACATTCTCAAATACCATTGCATGCTATAAGCTAGATGCCACAATGTCCCAATTCCTATGAACATAATTGCTTTTTTGCAAGAAGATGACTTTTGCATTAAAGAAAGTCTTGTAAAGCTATCAGTCAAAGATAATGGACGAGACAGGAACAAACAAAATGCAATCCAAAAGAAACTGGCAATCTTATGAAGAATGACCTTACGGCAACAGACCAACTCTTCAAATAATTGTGGACACTGAGGAAGGGTAAACAATCAAAATAATATATATATATATATATATATATATATATATATATATATATATATATATTGTAGTACATAACAAGCAATACATTCGACCTTGCTGTACAAGAAAATTTAGGCAACCTAATGGCATTTCTCTTTTTGGTAAAGCAACATTTTTATTAGTTTGGCAGGAAAGTTCCTGGTACACTTAGAAAATAAGTACAACATATATGATTCTCTATAAATATAACCTAATCATGGATTCATAAGAAATTAACTAACAGGCCCTATCTGTACTAAAATCATTTTCCAAAATGCTAGTCAATTTAGCAGCAACATTGTAGTACATAACAAGCAATACATTCGACCTTGCTGTACAAGAAAATTTAGGCAACCTAATGGCATTTCTCTTTTTGGTAAAGCAACATTTTTATTAGTTTGGCAGGAAAGTTCCTGGTACACTTAGAAAATAAGTACAACATATATGATTCTCTATAAATATAACCTAATCATGGATTCATAAGAAATTAACTAACAGGCCCTATCTGTACTAAAATCATTTTCCAAAATGCTAGTCAATTTAGCAGCAACATCGCCAAACTAAAGTCATATATACACACCCTCTTCTTTTATTATTCCTTTTCTTTTTTGAGTTAAAACCAAGACTGTCAATAGTTTATAGCTCTAGCTCAAATTAAACTAAATTCTTGCATGAACCCCTGTAAGAAAGACAACAACAAGCACAAGTTTTGACAAACAAGACAAACAATAAATCTGTCATACTCATAATTGATCCACTAGGAGCATGCAGTAATTTCTCCTAATTCTATTGAGCCTAGACTTTATTAAGAATCAGAGTAAAAGCTTCAATATAATTACAGTATATGGGTAAAAATAAAGGAAGAACATATTCAATGAACTCAGGTACGACTTTACAGTGTATGGTTAGGGGCTTTATTTGTTAACTGAGTACCTGGACTTGGGCATAGTAGCTGGAGCAGTGGATTTGCAAGCCTTGAGTTCGAGAGCTATATTATCAAATCAACAAAGCATTTCATGGGAAACAAAGAGGATGAGAATAATAAACTGTCAGTCACGTAGCAGAATTACACTACTCATGAACAAAAATTATCAAGCCACTTTTTGGGGTTAATAAGTAAGAGTATGGATATAGCTCCTTGGCACCAATGTGGATACTATGAGGAGAAAGATATAGGAGAGCTTTTGAGTAAGTGGAAAATACTTTTGCACAAACTATGAGCAAACTTTTTCTTTATTAAGCTTTTGGTGTACCCACGAGGTTCTAGTTACCATGACTGACTGGGCATTTTTTTGTAGAGAACTATGTTTTATTATATGTTCTCCACTTTTCTGTGTATACCAGAATATTTGCACCACATCAATGAATTATTATTATTATTATTTTAAAAGCTAACCAATCAATATTTTGCCTCATTGATTTCTCATTATACCTACTTCTAACATTGACTTTTCGCGGAGTAAAGCTTTGGCCCTAGGGGAGGGAACTGTAGTTTGCTCTCTGAACCTAGGGTAAAAAAATATTGAAGGGACGCTTGACCTTTAAGGAAACCCCTTTGTTTTTACTTGCATCACATTGTCTTTATTTGGTCTCTTCCGCAATTACCCATCTTTATCTTTCTCCTTTTCTCTAATTGTTGTGAGTGCCAAAATTAGGTTTGAGATGGAGAATGATGAAACAATGAGATCATCACTAGACCTCTGGTTTGGTACTGATACCCTTAGAGAAGAACTTCCAAGTATCTATCAGATTGCCTTATTTCCAGATGCCATGATTGCAGAACATAGAAGTAATAACTATTGAAACATACAACTCAGAAGAAATTATCAAGACTAGGGCTTAGAGTCTCTAATGGCCTTAATGAGCATGCTGGAACAAGCTAATATCAATTCTCAAAGACAGATAAAAATAAGATGGGCAATTGACTGCAGAGGAGTGTTCCCAGTCAAGACAGGATACGACGCGTTGGTGAAAACTGGTTATATAATTGAAATGTGGCCACGGAAGTTGATATGGAGCCTGTTTTAGCTGGATATTGATGACGAAGCGTGTCTTACTCAAGAAAATCTGATGACGAGGGGCTTATTTTATTATTATATTAGGGAAAAGAGCGCGGGAAAGAGGAAGGGATTTTACACTAATGATGGGGTTTGAACCCTCCACCTCAAATGTGGAAGGCAGGGAGCTCACCAAATGAGCTAATTGGGGGTCCAAGCTTTGCAATAGATGTTTTTTATGACGGTAGCCATGGAGGAATCCAAACACCGGATCCTACACTGTCAAGTTGCTAGAGAAGTCCAGGACATGTTCATGATTCTTTTTGGTTTGCTGTGGGTAATGCCACACAGCTTGAAGGATGCCATTGTCAGCTGGTGTCAGAAAGTGCAGAAATCACAAAGACGACTATGGTAATCTAAACCAGGCTGCATTATTTGGAATTTATGGAGGAAAAGGAAACGAATATGCTTTGAGGGAGTTTCAGTTGCTATTCCTTCCATAAAAACTAGATGTTTAATGAACTTGTTTAGTTGGAGCAGTCATTGTGATGTAAAAGATGTAAATCAATTTTTTGACTTTGTTGGCTCTTTAAGTTTTTTATAGGAGTTAAACCTGACTTTGTAATATTGTATCCCCTTGATGCATCGTATCAATGAAACTTATTTTTACTTTATTAAAAAAAAATTCCCTTTTTGGTGCGCCTCAAACCAATCAAGAGCAATCTTCTATTTCTAAGGTACCTTTCTCAAATAAGTCTAGGAAGAACAAGAGGGTGACCTAATGGTCAAAGAGGTGGAATGACAACAATGAAAAGCAAGGTTTGAATCTCAACAGAAGGTAACACTAAGTAAATTCTTCTCATCTGCATAAGTTATGATGAGCAGGGTTGTCGATTCCTGTGTCGATGGGAGGTAGCAACTAGCAAGTGCTCGATGGATTAGTTAGAGGTTCAACATATCTTGTCCTAGAAACCACATTATATTCTTTTTATAACTGAGAAATCCCCGAGGGCCAATGGCACGCAGTTGAAACACGGTAGATGATGGGTCTGCTCTACGTTTTTCACTTGAATACTAGGCTTTTGTCTGCGACAAAGTTCCAACCCATGATGTGCATCTAACCCACACACATTCGATAAACCACAACAACAACAACAATAAACCAAGTGAGTTCCGACAAGTGGAGTCTGGGGAGAGTAGTGTGTACGCAAACTTTAACCCTACCCTGGGAATATAGAGGCTGTTTCCAATAGACCCTCGGCTAGAGAGTGACAATCGTTAAACCACATCATATGTTTATTAAAAAAATGGTTGGACGGAAGGTAGCTAGGTTGTTAGGGTGAGAGCAATACTAAAGGTGGAAGCATGGCTCTTCCATTGTCCATATTTGTTCATTTGGCTTCCTTCATCTTTTTTTTTTTTGATAAGGTAGAATTTAAATGGCTTCCTTCATCTTATGGGAAGGTCGTTGGGTAGTTGGGGTGGAGAGCATGAATTTGAGTAAGAGAAAGTGACTTTGGAGATGGGAGCACAAATTTTCTTTCTCCTTCTTTTGTTCTTTAGGCTTTTACATTTTCCTTTATGTTGTGGTTTGTTTACTCTTTAGTGATAAAATTCATAAAAGGGCCTCTTGGACAAATTAGTCAAAGAGGAAGGTGGTTAGAAAAGATTTTGAGAGGAAGTGCTTGGTAGAGAAAGAAACCAACCTTAAAGGGTAGAAACCACTTAAGGAGTTTCAATGCATTTTATGCTTCAACATATGTAAAAAGGGAAAGACACCAACCTTGCTATGCTTTCTAGAAGCATCATGGTGAGGATACATTTTGCAAGGCAAGAAAGCACACGGAATGGACCAAAGAAGACACTTCATCATCCTTCCATGCCAAAACCCATGAATAGTGAACCTTGTGCATCTTTACAAAGTTTAACGGAAATTTTAGTGTTTGTTGCATAAAGAAAATGACTGGAATTTTCTGAATTAAGTGCTGCATCTCCCAAATTTTAACTCTAGATAAATTTAGTGCTGTGCAGCATATTCAAATTTTTAATGCTAGACAAACTTAGTGTTGTGCCCCATATACAAAAATAAAAAGGAGGAAAGATAGTTCTGTCTTTAAAGTTTTATCCTACCGAAAAATTCAATAAGAGGAGCCATTTGACTGTATTTTCTTCTATTTTCTTTTTTCCTTTTTGTTTTTTAATAATTACAGTGCACTGAGTACTGAGTGGGGAAAAACATGGCGGAGTGTTTTTCTTTACAAACGATTACATCATGCTGTAACAAACCACACCTAGAAGTTCATTGCGTTTCTCTTCCAACCCTTTCATGTCTAGTGGCAAGTTAATTTCATATTTCGGTGTATATAAGAAATATACATTTGGTAACTTAAGAATATGGATATTAGATTTAAGAACATGGATATAAGGATCTAAGGGAACAATGATTCTGGATACCCTTGCTTTGGTTCTATAAGACGAAGTTGTTGAAAGTACATAGTATGCACTACATTGACCTTTTCTCTTCATGCTTACATGAAAGAATTCACTCAAACCTAATGATAAATATTAGGTGAAATTGACAAATATCATAGATGTCAAGTTTTGCAGAACTAAGTAACTGCCTTTTTAATTTTCTTTTATTTACAAGTAACAGCCTCTTTAGGTGAAAAAGACCCTAAGTTATCAGTGTTTTGGTAATCTAATAGAATGTACCCTTGCTCAATTACAAGATGCTTTAGATCAGTTTAAACAGATTCGTGCTGACCTCCTACCTGACGCATCCAATGAAGAAAAACCTTTCTTACCATTCTTAAAAACACATAGGAATTCGAAGATCTTATATATGAAGGAGAAAGTTTCACCATCATAAGCATTATTATTCTAGCAACCAGCCTATCGTTTGCAACAATACCTCAGCAAGAAATTCTGCAAACCATTGTATGTACCAGGATATAGGATTTATTAAAGCATGATTACAGGGCACATCACCCGCTCAAGATAAATTTGCTTCTTCAAATCGACAAAAATGAAATAAGTGGTAGTAAAAGAAGTTTTCCCAAGTTAGACAGAACCTATCAGTAGTAATGCTCCCTGATTCAGAAATCTTAATTAGGAATTAGTTAAATTAAATGTAAGAGATCAAGATGCTCCTTTATTCACAAGTTTCATCAAAGGGCAGCCAGAAAAGATGCTTCAAGATCAAACTTAAAGACTTCAAAATTTAAAACTATGCTTCAATACTTTTGTTTAAATTGACTCTTCAACAATAAAGAGGGGGATCCTTAATGTGAGAACTAACACGGGAAAAGAATATTATTGATATTATATTCACAATATAACACAAGAAGTCCTATTTCATAGCTATACTCTACATAGTACATATTACTCCTATTCCAATGTGGGAATAAACAAACTCATAGACATAACTAACTAACACTTATTAAAATGTTACAAAGATATAAAATCATCTGTACTTTAGTGGTGTTAACCTAAATATTAGTTTCCACTCCCCACCCCACCCCCAAAAAAAACAAGGGAACCTTTGCCACCGCTCAAGATATCACAGAAGGTAACAGCATGAGCAACAATATTACACTGCCAAAGGAAAGCATGAAACTGGAATGTGATAAAGAGCAGCATAACAAGAGACATGGAACTAAGGAGGTAAGGATTAGTATTATTTGAACTTCAAGGTGGTGCAGTAAAACCATTAGACCTACTATGGAACCAAGATTTCACTAAAGCAAAGAGACACATCTCCATGAAAAATTGCTTTTATTATGTCTGGAAGTGGAAGAAAATATGCAAGAAAAGAATATGCGAGATAATGGTAGGGGAGGTTCTAGTTATGTTTGGAGACAATGTTCGGACAAGGGTGAGGATATTGGACAAAATTGATCCCGTCGCTCTCCTTCTCTTTCTTTCACCTCCCAGTTGGTGCTCAAAATTTGGACAGTTTTACATAGAGTTTTCTTCACTCTTCATCTCTTATTACCTACAATTTAGCCAATTATAATAAAGATTAAGCAAGTTATAACTCCATTTTTTTCTCTTCATCATACCTCATCCAATATCTATTCATAGCATAAAGAAGGTGTACCTTAACATTCTTTCCTTAAATTCCCAGTTGGTACCTAACGTCTAGAGAGTTCTATTTTGCTTTTTGTTTTAGTTTTTCTTTTTTCCTTGACTCTCTCTTCTTTGCCTCCTTTACCTCTCTTGAACTGGAGAAGCTAACCAAGCAGACAAGTAGAAATTTAACATTAAATTCAATTAAATTTATCTAGATAAGCTCATTTTCTGGAACTGGTCTAGCGAGGCACTTCCACTAGTTGTTTCCCCAAATCATCCTACAGTGGAAACCATTTCCAATAAATTATTTTTCTTTTCTTCTGACTTCTCTTTTTCTAACAGTTTTAGGATCCAAACTTGGATCAATAAAGAACAAAAATTAAACTATCAGTTAACAACATCCATCGAGGTAAAACTCAAACACATAATTAATCATCGCACGAGAGAGTTTGCACATGCTAAACAAGCATTAAAGCAGAGCTTAACTTTTTTTGTACTATACAAGTCAATCAATGAAACAGTTCTAAGGAAAATCTCTCTATACGAACCAAAAATCGAACAAAAGAAAAAGAAATAAATAAAAACAACAGCCACAATTCCAACATCTATTTTTTTTTCTTTTAAAAGCAATCACATCAATGAAACTAATCATGACTCACCGGTTCTTGAATTTTCGTTTAACGAACAAGCAGAAAACGAACCTACACACTCACCAAAACGAGCTTTTTGTTGTTCGTCTCAGCAATGCTTCAATAGCAATCTCCACTGCGGCCAAAATTATTAGTATAAATACGAAAGTTGCACTGTCTCATAGAGTACTCAATAACAAGCAACAAAAAAAGTCCAGTAACTTTACCGTGATTTCTCTTTCTTTCTACGGCCACAGCCACATAATAAGAACAATGTCGGTGTATTTTTCCCAAAAAAAAAAAAAGTCAATTTAAGGTTTTGTAACTTTTCTTCAATGGAATTGAATGGTATAAAGTACTTGCTAGGGAATAAATATCAGAAAAAAGCCCTAGGAAAAAGGCGCAATGAAGATAAATAGAATGGAAGAGAAGAAAGGAAAAGATTTTGTTTGCTAAAAATGGGAGAGGACAAATGTGTGTGTTTACTCTCTTTCTTCCATCTGTGGTTTATTGTTAGTTTTTGTTTCAGTCTGTCTCTGACTGCTGCGAGCTATTATGCGCAGGGTACGTGATTGTACTGAACGAGAGGTACAACAAATAGGCAAGGATGAAAGGGAGGGTTATTTTGGACTTTTTACCTGCTCTCGTCCCGATAAGGTCTACGTGTCTTTCTTAGTGACGTGTTATATCGGTCCGAAGCCAACCGGATCGTCGACCGTTAGGGATGGGTGAAGGGTCAAATGGTTTGGTAATATAGAGCCATCAAAATGGGTTTGGCCGGTGAGGCCGGTCCAATTTAGCCCGCTATTTAGGTAGTATTGGGACATTTGCATATATGCTCGTTTTTTGAGTCACGTTTTAATTTGTGTCCGCTTTGCAAAAAAAATTGTAAACGTACCCATTTTTTCGCGTAACTTTAGCATACGGGGCTGAAGTAGCAAAGACAATCACGCAAAACTTCAGCATTCTAGTAGACGGGGCTGAAGTTTTTATTTTTGTAACTTGCGAAATTTTTGTTTTATAACTGGCAAACTTCAGCTCTGAAGTTTTTATTTGTAACTGACGAACTTCAGAGCTGAAGTTTTTGTTTGTAACCGGCGAACTCCACTCCTTTTCTCTTCAATTCCTCCACCGCCTATAGTTTCCCGTCCTCTTTCTCTCTCTCCAACAGTTTCTCTAAGTGACTCTCCGTATCTGTCTTGTACCGAACAACCCAAATGATACCCAGAGAATAGAGCAGAGACACACGAAGATGGAATCCAAGAACGGTGGCAGAGCCCAGTTTTAGAAGCCCATTTCGAGGAGGCACTAAATAAAAGCATAAGTGAAATGGAGTGGAAGAGAAAAAAGATGCAGTAGAGCTGGGTGATTTCGTTGCGGACCGAATCGATTTGGGTTTCTTTGGCGGCGATTCTGTTGAGGATGAATTCTTCTTCTTTAAGCCATTGCTTGAGAATGGTTGTAGTATTAGAGAAATAATAATAGTGTGTTTTAGTTGTTAATAGAAGTAGAAAAAGAGGAGGAGGAAGAGAAAGGGGTTGAAATTGTTTAAAAATTGGGTACAGGTAAAACTTTTTTTTAAAATGGATATAGGTTAAATAGGGGCAACCAAATAGGACGCCTCGTGCAATTTTTACGGTAGGATTGGGCTATAATTTTTTTAGCCCATTTAAAATTGAGGCTTATAAGCCCGACCCAAGTCAGCTCGCTGGCCCTTGAGGCTTGACCAAGGCTGGGTCTGGGCCGGCCCGTGGGTCAAAAATTAATTAAATTCAAATTAATTATTATTAAATATTTAATATTTAAAAAAAGTAAAAAGTAAAAAAAAATTATTAACTATAATCCTCATTCCCCAGCCCTAAATTGCTCATTTACCTTTCCATATCAATTAGAATTTAGATTTTTGACATGCATGTAATATGACAAAATTAGTTTTTCCTTTGCTTAATTAATAACGAACTCGAAAAGTCATAGGTAGCCAATAAAATCTTTTCTCAAAAGAAAATATTACTTTAAGTGTCCAATGATCAGTTTGGATTACTTTAATATATTATTAATATTTAAACTACTCTTCAGTATAGATAAAGATCAGTTTTAATACAAAAAAAATAAAAAATTGACCACTAGCAAATTTCAAGAATCTTAAAATTTTATGGACTATAATGATGAAATCAACAAATGATGTTAATCCTACATTAAAAAACCTCAGCATATAAACTTATTAAAATAATCTCTGAGTATGAGGAAAATGAAAGAAAGGTATTGAGAAAATATTTATGTAACTTTAAAAAAAAAAAACAAGAGATATAGAGAATTTGCATTTCAATTACGAAATTCCTCATCAAATATTAACATTTTTGTACGCTCTAAGCAAATAGAAGTTGTTTACCTGATTAATCGACTATGTCACGAAAAATATTTAAGGATTTAAAGAATTTTTTTTTTGTTAAAAAAATTGAAGGGCCGGCCCGCCCTAACACCGCGGCCCTCTTAGGGCTTCGTTGGGCTGGTCATTTTAAGGCCCATTCAAATGGCAGGCAGGCCCGTCCTAGCCCGCCAAATTTAAAAGCCCACGAGACTTGGGTTGGGCTGGCCATTTTAAAGCCCATTCAAATGGCAGGCCGGCTCGTCCTAGCCCGCCAAATTTAAAAGCCCACGAGACTTGGATTGGGCTGGGCTGGTCCGTTTTGACAGCTTTACTCACGAGGGGATGAATCGAGAAAATTTTGAATCATAGCTCTAGATTTTTGTTCATTCTTTGCTGTATTAATATCTCGAGATTTGTAGCGATAACTCGGTATATTTACTATAAAACCATTAGCTAAAATATGTTGATGGTTAACTAATTGACGGGCTGCGGAATAGTTGAAGTCATACCCAATCGAAAAAGGATGTTATCCAAATGTATTTCAAGTAATTATATTAAAATCTGACATGTTGACCCGTTGGCTTTTCTTGCGATACAAACGTATTTAAGTAATTGTAGTATATATTTTTACACAGTTTTTTTGATTTCGCTCTTTGAATATTTTTCAAACAAAAAATTCACTCATTTTTCAAATCTTTCAAAGAAAATTTGAAATATTTCTTAAATCTCATTAAAAGTCTTTGGGTGGGTGACAATTATCTGAGGATAAAACCACTACACTGTTTTAGATCATAAGGAATATTAAATTTTTAAAACTCATAAAAATTTTAAAACAATAGTATTTGTTGGAGTAGTATCAAATATTAGTGGCCGTCCCAAGATATAGGAGTGTACCAACCGAAATGGAAAATCGCACCAAACCGAAAAGTCAAATCAAACCGATTAAAAACCTCAACTAGATTTGGTTTGATTTGATTTGGTATTGAGTAAAAAAATCCGAACCAAACAGACATATAAATATATAATTTATATATACTTTTAAGATTTTATATAGAATTTTCTTTAAAAAAATATCTAGAAATTTTTGGGATTCTCTTATGAGATATAATATTTAATAGCATATGAAGTACTCCATATTTATTAAATAATGGGTTATATGATCACTTTTTTATCAAGTGTTACCGAAATGCATCAATCTCTTTGTTCTTCCATATTCATATATCAAGAAATATTAAATTCGTATATCTTTTTTCGAATTTGAAGTGGTTATTATTATTTAGGTATCATAATAATTTTTATGTTTAATTACTAAATTCGGTTAACCTTGAAAATGTACATCAACGAAACATTATTATGAGACGACTAAAAAAATAATTTCATGTGTTACTAAAAAAATTCTCCCATAAGAATATTATAATAGATAATATGTTTGTAATTTTTAAAATTTTACTAAACATATATTTACTTATAAATTATTTAACAAAGTAAGATTGAAAAAATATTTAAGTAACAAAATTTCCGAAAAACCCGACAAAATCGAACCAATCCAAATCGATATAGTTGGTTTGGCTTGATTTTGGTAAAAACCGAACCAACCCGATCCATGTACACCCCTACCAAGATAGAAATAACGTCACCTGAATTGGTATGGAGTGATTAATTTGAAAGATAAAGTTAGGGATTTCTTTTTTATTTTCTTGACATTAATGTGTACTTTTTCAAAAAAAGAAATATATGTAAATTCCAGAGTTTACTAACTCTTTGTTAGATATTTTGACTAATATTCTGTAAATTCAAGATTTTCTAACTCTTTGTTAGATAATTTGACTAATATTCCGGGAGATTTAATACAAAACTTTCTTTCAAGAATATCCCTTTTTACCGAAGGTAACAAACAAGCCTTTAGCCCATATTGTACTCGGTTGAGAGGCTTCCAAATCAAATGGTTTAATTAGTGTTAATTCCAGGCGTCTTTCTCGTAGTCTTTTCATGCCAAATGTACAAATATAGTAAACTGAAACAATTTTCTGGATAGTGACTTTGGAGGCTGCGGACAAAATTGTTTGATCATCATTCATCATAGTCATTATTCATGCATGGAAAGAGGAGGACACTACATTTTGCCCTTACCACAATTAGAAAGGCTGCTTTTTTCTATCCATTACTTTCAAGCTCTTCATTATTTCACAAAGAATTTTGAGGGTATATTCCAGAATTAATATTTTATGTCATTAATAGTATTGTTGATGTGACATTTTAACTAATTATAGTCGTATATTGCATGAGACACAGCTAGAAGAATTCAGACAAAAGAGATGGCTTTCACAATCACGTAAAGTCAAGAGCCTTTTTGTCTCAAAGGAAATGCTATTGAGGTTGATGCCCTTTTCTGTTATTATCTTTTTCACAAGAAACAAGTTGACGATGAAATATTAATTGAAACTGAAAATAAACGTTGAAATAATTGTTTGAATTTTGAAGTTTATTAGTGAAATATGCATTTGTTAATTTGGAGAGTATATTCTTGAATTGAACAAGTAAATGAATGTCAATTTTTATAGTATAAGGAATAATAGTAGAAAGATTTAATACTTCTCAGATTTTCAGACTAGTATATGGACTAGGTTAGTAACAGTTTTGGTCAAACTTTAAGTGGTTATAAGCTTAAAAATGATAAGTGGGATGACCAACTTATGATTTTTGGCCTATCTTAGCTTATAAGCATGTTTGATTTTACCTAACACGAAGATAAGCCAAAAATAACTTATAAGCTAGCTAAACCAACTTATAAGCCTAAATACCATCTTAGCATAATTACGAAAAATTGTATGTTCTATTATGTTATGAAGTTAACCATAAACACATATTCTTTAAAATTAAACATGATTCTACTAAATAGTTGAATCCTTTTATTCGTCAAGATGAAGCCATTCAACAAGTACATTTTTCTTGAAAAGAATCATTGCATTAACATAATGGCTAGGAAGATTCAAAAAGCATTATGACACTAAGATTTCAAAGTTTAGCCAAGGCCAAGCTCAGCATTCCAATACTCGGAACGTCCTATCAGGATTTGATTATTTTGGATGGTCCTAAGACCCTTTCCCTTTCCTGTCTTTATATTTACATTTCCTGTTACTTTTGACTAACTTCACAGTTTCACTTACCCTTTATCCAGATTTCACTCGTTCGGCATATTCCCAAATCAACAGACAATAGAAAGTCAGTGGAGGCTATATTTCATATTTTGAGATTGCTATCCTCTTCATGTATTCCAATGTAACGCAGAGCAGAAAATAAAATACTGATAAACCGAAAAAACTCAGTTTTTTTTTTCGTTTTTAGTTCTGCTACTGTGAAGCACAATATTTGAGAATCCATAAAACAAACTTAACACATCAGCCCTTGAGTTAGGGACAAATGCATCAGCAAATTGATGTTGCTGTTTTAGAGTCAAATCAAGCTTATCGAAAGGAAAAGGAAAAAAATATAAAACAAACTTACTGCCAGAAAGGAAATCAGACCAAGCTCTTGTTCTAAACAACCCATTGTTCTCCACTTTATAATCAACATAATTTAACTGCCATAACAAAAGCAAGAACACGGGAGGAGAGACGTGCTATTCTATATGTATACTGCTTCAGTTAAAGACTTAAAGCTGATAATAACCAGACCATAGATTTTCTAAGATTACATAAGAAAATTACACTTAAGTAAAAGAATTACAAAAATAAAAGATAAAGTACATTATATTCCAACTCCCTTGCTCGGAAGTAGGCAACAATTTTTGCTCTCTCCATCCAGCAACTATTCACTAGAATACTGTAACTAACTGTTGCTTGTAACAGTTGAAGTATCCGTGTATGTGTCTGTGTCTATGTCTATATCTATGTGTATATTATGTGTGTATGAGTGTGCATATAACATACATTAGAGATTTATTAGTAACTAGAAAAGCATCTCACCATTCCTAACATCTCTTCCAGATTATGGTAAAGTGCTTGAAGTGACAGCAATTGACAATCTTTCCTGGAACACCTAATAAAATGTATAACATGTGATATAAATGAATATATGGCATGATAATCTATGGAAAACTGGAAAAAAGAATAAGGAATATATGCCAAGATTCCATCAAAAAATTCTGGTATAGGCTGCAGAAAAAGAATGCTGGCCACTGCTCATTACCATTCTGAAGTGCTCCAACTCTTTACCAAGCTCTGCCTCAAAGTCTTTCACTGATGGCAGCACATTATCAGGGGAGGGCAAATTTCCTGCTTCAAGCACCTACAGCATTTGTGGTGTAAATTACGTGACAATGCAAATGCTTAAACTTATAAGGAAGCATTGTCAGGAAAATAAGTATGCATTTACTTCTACAAACAATTTTAATTATCTAATATTGGTCCCAGCTCAAATTTATTTACATGAATACATAAGGGTTGTAGCACATGGAGAAAAACTTCCATGCAGCTAAGCTAATTCTTAGATTGCTGAGGTTAAACCTGTGTCTTTAATTAGCTAAAATCAGAGGTGCTTCGGAGTAGGTCACACTTTTCATCCTAGACAAACTGGAGTTCGTCACTATTAGTGTTTTTGAGTCCAATTGATTAGTAGCATCTAGGTATATAGAATTTATTTTGTGCCAATATTTGTAACCAGGATGTTGATGATGATGTTCTCTTCGTCGTTTCTTTATAATATAGTTTACCAAAATAAAGTAGAGCAAATGTGTCAAATGGTCCACTCGTCTGAACCACTATGTCCTCAACAACAGTTATGCATCACTCGATAATAAAATAAAAATTAGCCTTCAAAAGGTAAATTCCACCTCAAGTAACTTTTGAGAATTGAGATTGTTGTCTAACAATTAAAAGTTTGGATCAAGAATAAAAGCAGCAAATGTGATTCAATGACCCAAACATATCATGTACCTTCAGATGACAAGACTTGTTGCCACTGAGAGGAAAATATCAGATCGACAGAAGATATAACACATGATAAAATGTCAGAGGCATTTTCGCCTCCTTCTATAGCATTAAGAAGTTATATCACAAGAGATCAACTGAACAGAATCACATGGGTTCCTAGAAGATATAAGGAAGAGAAACATAAGGATGACTGTAAAGGTTATATACCAATTTAAATCCTTCACAGGTATGTGAGAATTCCACATTGTCGATGTTGACCAGCTGAAGTTGTTCTATTGAAGCAGATACACGTAGAATTGCACAAAGAATTCTGAATTTCCCTCTCATCTAAGGTAGAAAGATAAGGGTCAAACAAACAAAAGAGCTTCCATCTATGCTAACATGGTATCTGCATTTGTCTTATTCATGTCAATTTACTGATATGGGTGTCGGTACTTGGTGCATATCTACAAAATATATTCAAAAAATTGCTAAAAGTTTGACATATCCGTTAGGGGAGTTGGTACTTAGAGCAGATTCTTCAAAGTTAACAAAACTTGCTAAAAACTGAACGTATGCATACCAGATACACACCCATAATGGAGTTAGAGAGTGTATGTCTCTATAGCACAAAAAAGTTAAGATAGCTCTTGGTCAAAACACAATATGATACCTCTTCTGTTAATTCCTCAAGCACAACATGATCACACTTGAGAAGTTTCTTTCTATGGCGCCGCACAAGTAGAGCTATTAACTGGAAACTGACGAAAATGCCATCAGTTTTCAATCTGAATCTTATTCCGAGTAAATAAGGGAGACACCATACCTTAACCTCTTCATCATTATAACCATGCAGATGGTCGCCATTCTGCACAGTAGTTAAGCTTGTCATAATAAATTACATGGCACTCCGAATAACTATTTCTCAAGGTAGATAAGAGGACTGAATCAGCTGAATCCAGATAACTTAATCATCAATCAATGACAGAGGCCTCAGAATATCTATCCCTCTATATCTCTATCTTTCATATGAGAAACTATGGCCTGTTTGGTTTGGATTAGTTCAGCCGATTTAATCAGTATGTCTAATTAATTCTTTTTTTATAATCAATTAATGTTTCGTTACTGTTTAAAAAACCGCCTTTCTCAAAAATGACTATCATCTTAGTGAAAGTTATTTATTAAATTATCTAGCTATCACTATTCCACATCAAAATCAGTTTCAAAAATATAAACCAAACAGGCCATGACACAGCTATAATTATGCAATGCTACTCATTTGAAACTCTTACACGCAAATACACCAATCAAATCTTTTTGTCACTTTATGCTCGCAACATTACATGCACAAAAATTACCTAAACTCCTTCACATGCAATGGCACAGAAATTTATCTGAATCTTATGAGTAGAGAAATAAACACATACCATTATAATATGGTAAGACTGCTTATGGTAGCCCTTTTTACCAACATAAAGACCGATTTTGTGAAGCAAACAAGCTGCCTCGAGATACTCAAGATCTTTATCCTCCAAGGATACAACGAACCCATCAGAACCATTGCCTGTTTCATACCATTTCCTCAAACCATCTAACATCTCCTACATCAAGAACATTAAGAAAATCATCTCAAAAACAATATTTCCCCCCTAAATATGGAACCAGAGATGGTGAACTTCTTATTGTTTCCAATTCCGAATTATCAAATACCTTCGCAGCACTATAGCACAACGCAGCAGATTTCATGCGCTGTTTGTTATTAAACCTTGTCGCGAGCCTCACTACAGACCTCCACCTCGCATTCGCCCTCGGATCATAGTGATTAAAAACCTCCCCTAACTTCTCTGCAATCACACCCTCCCCTAATGCATATCCAGAAACCTCCATCTCCTCAATCTTAAGTTCCTTAAATATCTCCTCCAATAAAACTGCCCCTGCCACAATAAATTCTGACCTCTTCTTGAAAAAGCCCTGCCTTTGAACCTTCCCCCCAACTCTTCTCTCTTCCTCGCTCAACCTCTCCACTAAGCCCCTCAATTCTTCCATTGTAAAACTCCAATCCCTCCTGCTTTCCTCAAATATGCCGACATTTCCCTCCATATTACTTGCATAGCCATGGAAAATCGCCTTCTCAATATTCCTAATCGTCCCTGATGAACCAATCACTTTATCAATATCGTAATGCTTAGCCTTCCCGTTCAAACCCGAGGCTCGGATTATTCCCTTAATATGTTCCCGCATTAATGTAATTTCAGGAAATTTTTGAGTTAAAGTGACATGCCCCAACGCTAGTGAAATGGAGAACAGAATGTTGCCCTCTTTTCCAATTACGAACTCAGTAGAGCCACCTCCTATGTCAATTGTAAGAACTGTACGGTCATGAACGGGGTGGAATTGAAGTATACCTTGGTATATAAGGCGGGCCTCTTCGAAACCGGAGAGTACGTCAACTTGAAGGCCTAGGGTTTCATGAATCGTAGTAAGGAATTGCGATTGATTGGAAGCTTCTCGAACAGCTGAAGTGGCTACGAGGCGGGAATGGGAGGGAGGAACGCGATGGGACTGAAGAAGATTCTGGAATTTTCGAAGTGCTGTCGTGGCGCGTAGCTGGGAGGCAGTGGAGATAGTGGCGGAGGTAGTGGTGGTGGTAGTATCAAGGCCGAGGAGTACTCTTTCCTTAAACCGATCGAGGGTGAGGAAACGGCCGGTGGAAGGGTCGGCGCAAACTATGAGGAGCTTGAAGGAGTTGGTGCCGAGGTCTACGGCGGCGAAGAGGTTATCTCTGGTGGCGGGAATTGAGGTGGTGTTGGGAAGAATTGGGAGATTGGCCGACATTTATTCCGGCGTCGACTGAAGTATGCCAATTGTTCCTCTGTTTAGCTATCGCTTTTTTCCTTTCTGATAGCTTGCTTTTCCCGCATATAAATCCCGCATAAATTATTTGGCTGGTGCGACTTGTTAATTGCACACTGTGTATGCGACTTATAATTGCATTAGATGACTCGAATTATAAATCGCGTTAATATATGCAACTTATAAGACGCATTCATTGAACCGACTAATGCCTCTTGTGTATGCCACTTATACATCACATTTATGCCAAACACACCCTTAACAACGACTTGACTTGACGAACAAACAAAAAGTAAATTGAAGAAAATAGATAGTAGTAATACCCTAATTTATATAGAGTACAATAAGAATTCTTCTGAGAAAAGAAAGAGTATATACAAGATTATGTCAATCCCAACCAAGATATATGTCGTATTGGTATAACCTCAGACTTTTTCTTTCTGACCTCCTTGACTCTTTGACCGTAGTTATTTAAGTGGTATTCCTAAATCGAACTCTAGAAACACATGAACAAAAATGACTTTGACTAGATATTGAAAAGAAACTTAATATATTCTAACTATACTATCGAGATTGTCAGATTGAAGGAGGAATGGAGCTCGTAGAGGAGCTCCAATGGAGGTTCCAAAATATTTTGAGCAAGGAGAAATATTTGAGAGCAGAGCAAATGAGAAGAAATTGTAAAATGTAACTCTCATTCTATTCACATTATTACCATGTGTATATATGTACACGTGTATAACATATATAGCTGAAAATAAAATCAATCTACAATGTAAAAGTTGATGAATCAACATATTACAATTAACTTAACTAACTGAAACAAAATTGCTTAACTAACTATATCTCAATACCCCCCTCCCCCCCTCAAGTTGGATGGGAGGATCTCACAACCAACTTGCCAAGAACAACATTATGTTTAACTCCTGTGAGTGCTTTAGTAAGAATGTCAGCCAATTGGTCAGTAGTGGCTACATGTTGAAGAGAGATCAGGCCTTCCTGAAGTTTGTTCATTACAAAATGGCAGTCGACCTCAATGTGTTCTGTCCGCTCATGAAAAACAGGATTGTGAGCAATGTGGATAGCAGATTGACTGTCACAAAAAACAGTAATGGGACTAGACTGTGGGATCGTAAACTCTTCAAACAATCTGATTAACCATACCAGTTCCCCAACTAATTTCCTGAGGGACCTATACTTCTTCAGCTGAGGACAAGGAAATGGTTTTTTGTTTCTTGGATTTCCAGCTAATGGGACTGTCTCCAACTAGAACAATATAACCAGTAACAGACCTCCTAGAGTTAGGGCATGATGCCCAGTCAGAGTCACAGTAAGCAGAATGGATCAATCAGTATCATTGGAGAAAAATATCCCAAGTGTGGGATCTGTCTTGAGGTATCTAAGAAGATGGAAAGCTGAAGTTAAGTGTGCATCTCTAGGTGCCTGCATGAACTGGATGAGGAGCTGCACACTGTAGGTTATATACAGTCTGGTGTTGGTGAGGAAGTTCAATTTGCCCACTAATTTTCTGTTATATGTAGGGTCAGGGGAAAAGAGTGCCTTCATCAGCCTTCAATTTCACAGCAGGATCAAGGGGAGAAGACAAGTTGCTGTAATCAAAACAGTCATATTCCTTTAACAAGTCTAAGGTGAACTTCCTTTGAGAGATGATGACACCATCTGACTTGTAAAGGACCTCCAGACCTAAGAAGTAGTGAAGTCTCCCCAAGTCCTTGATACTGAGCTGCTTGTCAAGGAATGACTTCAAATTGGCTATCTCTATGAGATCAGTACCAATGATGATAACATCGTCAACATACACAACTACAAAGATAGTCTAGGATGAATTTTTCTTGGAGAAGAGTGAATAATCATTTTTGAGTGTTTGTACCCCATTGATGACAAGGCTTCAGTCAGCTTGGAATACCATTGCCTGCTGGCTTGTTTCAGCCCATACAAAGATTTTTTTAGTTTGCAAACCACAATTTGCGAACAAGTTAGATCAATCAGAAGACCTGGTGGCACCTCCATGTACACTTCTTCATATAGATCACCATGTAGGAATGAATTATTTACATCAAGTTGAAATATATCCCAGCCTTTCTTCACAATAACAGTAACTAAGACTCTAACTGTTGTCATCTTACAATAGGGGAAAAGGTTTCTGTATAGTCAACCCCTACTTGTTGAGTATACTCTTTCACCACCAATCTAGCCTTAAATTCTCTATACTACCATTTGCTTTATGTTTGATTTTATAGACCCATTTGCAGCCTATTGCCTGCTTTCTAGCTAGCAAGGGTATTAAGTCCCAAGTGTGGTTGGCATAAAGAGCCTCAAATTCCTATGTCATGGTTGTTTGTCATGCAAGACTGAGTGTTGCCTCTCCATATGAGGATGGCTCACTATCTTTACAGATATTTGTCACTAAGTGCTGACTTTGAGAACATAGGGCATCAGGGGTAACATGACTGTGATTGGAAAAAAGTGCACTTAAGGAAGGTGAACCTTGCAGAACATTAGGATGAGATGTGTTAGGCAGGTTACAAATATAATCCTTGAGGTAAGCAGGAGTTTTATGTGTTATGTTGGATTTTCTTAGTATATGTGTTTCTGATTGGGTAGGTGTTGGTGAATGATGACTGGTAGTCTCATGTGAAGTTGCAGGGATAGGAGAATGATGAAAGGATGAGATGTCTGATGTATGCATTGTATTATCATTAGCAGGTGAAGATTCAGGGGATTGATGCACTTCTGGAGATGTGATACTTGTAGGAGTTTGAACATTAGAGTGTGGACTGCTACCTTCTAATGTAAGTAGGAAAGGAACCTGATTTGAGGACATTGTACAGGGAAACATTCTTAGAGACTAAAGAGAAAGGAAAGACACTTTCATAAAACACTACACCTCTAGAAACATGAATATTTCTAGTGGCTAGGCTTAACACTTTGTAACCCTTTGTCCCAAAGGGATAGTCTACAAAAACATGAGGAGTTGTCCTGGGCTCAAACTTGTCTCTGTGCACTTTAGGCACAGTAGGATAACAAAGACAACCAAAGCTCCTCAAGTGAGAATAATTGAGCTTCTTGTCATATAGGGGCTCAAAATGTCATTTGTTGTTTAGGTAGGTGGTGGGCAATCTGTTAATCAGGTAAGTGGTTGTCAAAATGCATTCTCCCCAATATTTAGTTGGTAATTTAGATTGAAACATGAGTGCCCTAGTAGTTTCAAGGAGATATTTGTGTTTCCTCTCCACTACCCCATTTTGTTGTAGAGTATAAAGACAGGTTTTCTGGTGAATAATGTCTTTGGATTGATCAAATATGGTGGCTTCATGATTGGTAAACTCCAGTCCATTATCAGATCTGATGGTTTTCACAGAGGTGTTGAATTGATATTCAATCGTGTTTACAAAGGCTTTAAGAGTTTGTAGGGATTGCTTTTGTTGCTTAACAAATGGGTCCAAGTGGACCTACTAAAAATCATCAACTAAAGTGAGGAAGTACTTATAATTATCATGTGTAGTGACATAGTAGGGGCCACATATATCAACATGTAGTAATTGAAAATTTTGAGTAGAGGTATTGGTTCTATGTGGAAATGGAAGTCTGGCTTGTCTAGCCATGGGGCAAATGGAGCAAATAAATGGTTGTTTAGGTGAGAAGTTCGCTGGTATAGAGGATATTACTCTCATTTCAACAAAGGGAACATGGCTAAGCCTATTTTGCCACAAGAAATTTACATCATGTTTATCTAACACATTTGAAGACTCTTTCTTATTATTGTGAATGGAAGTATTTACATTTGTTGAATGAGGATGTAAATGAGGAGGACTACCGAAGACTTCACTATTTACACTAGTAGAAATAGAACAATTGCAACAAAAATTGGCACATTAGTATTTGAAACAGTACTTTTACCCTTCAAACACATGTAACATAGGTAGTATAATCCTTCTTTGCTACTACCAATCACTTGAGGCCTCTTCACTGAAAGGGCCTGAAATAGACATAGTGCATCAGTAAAGAATAAAATATACTTGAGGTGTGTTGCAAGAGAATTGACAGAAATCAGGTTGTACTTAAAGGGGGGAACATAAAGGACTTTGTGTAGAGTAATTTCAGAACTGAGTATCACATCCCCAAATTCAAGTACTTTCACCCTAAATCCAGCTTATCAATACAGGGTATGGTAATGTTGTGATATTACTAAGTGCAATTTTATTGAAGGTCATATGGTTAGAGGCTCCTGAGTCTATGATCTAAAAGTCAGTCTTAGATTCAAAACATTTGCATGATGGTTTCTCAAAGTCAATAGAAGAAGTGCAGACCACAATACCTGCAAAGTTAACAACACAACTGGTGATATTGGCATTGCTGGGAGATCCTTCTCCTGTCTGAAATTGTTGCAGCAAATTCATTATCTGCCCGTATTGCTCTTTTGTCAAGCTGACATTTTGATTCTCACCATGTAGGGTTGGATCATCTTTCTTCTCATGGAGCAGATCAGCTGGGACTCCATGTACATTTGCCACAACTCCTTTCCCTCTGTTGAATTTGTGACCTTGAGTTTGACTTGAGTTATTTCCTTGGTTGAATTGTTGAGTGTTGGTGCGATTTAAGTTCTGATTTTTGTATGAATTATTCTGGGGATATCTATGTAGCTTGTAATATTTTTTCCTTTGTATGGCCTGGCCTTTTACAATAGTCACAAAATGGTCGACCCCTATTGTTGGCATGTAATGTGTTTTAAAATTCCGAGCTCCAAAACGATTTTGATGTGGTGAAGGTGCAGCATTCACTTGCAGTGAAGTAGACTCAAGGTTCAATTGATTGTTTAGTTTGACTTCCCTCTGCTTTTCCTATTGCACTAACAGGGAGAAGGCTTGTGCCAAGGATGGTAGAGGTTTCATTATCAAGATGCTTCCTCGCATTGTTGTGTAGGCTTCATTTAGACCCATTAGAAACTCAATAAGTCATCTATCATGTTCTGCCTTATGCATAGTTTCCTTTGATCCACACGTACAAACACATGTGCACTGAGATTTGGCATTCAGATTGCTCAATTCTTCCCATAACCTTTTCATTCGTGTGTAATAGGCAGTGATGTCCAAAGAGCCTTGAACGAGATCATTGATCTCCTTTTGAATATGATACAGCTTCACACAATTTGTTTGATCATATCGATCTTCCAATTCCCTCCATAATTCCACTGAATCATTGACATACTCAACACTGTCAAAAATTTCCTTCGCAAGTGAATTAAGAATCCATGAAGTTACCATGTCGTCGCATTTCTCCTATTGACGAAATTGAGGTGAATTGGGGGCAGATTTCTTGCAATCTCTTTTTACGAACCCTAATTTATTTTTGACTGACAAGGCTTTCAATACGCTCCTTCTCCATGATCTATACCCAATTTCGTCAAATGGAACTGGTACTAGCGTCATTCCGGGACTATCCGAAGGATGAATGTATAGAGGATTGCTCGCATCGATGACTGGTTGATCATTTCTGCTCGTATTGGGGGTGAGTTCTTCAGTTTGATAGATAGCCATGAGAAAAGCCCTAAACAATGAAATTGACGAATGTCCTAAATGATATAGTGAATAGACTGACCGATTTTGTAGAAAATACCTTCACTTTGCATAGAAATTGCAGTTCGGAGTTGCGAAAGCAAACCCTAGCAGATGACGGAGAAAGAGAGGTTTTGAGTAAAAAAAAATCCGGCAGATTTCAAGCGAATGTGTTCTGCTAGCTTTGATACCATATCGAGATTGTCATATTGAAGGAGGAATGGAGATCGTAGAAGAGCTCCAATGGAGGTTCCAGAATATTCCGAGTAAGGAGAAATACCTGAGAGCAGAGCAAATGAGAAGAAATTGTAAAATGTGACTCTCATTCTTTTTACATTATTACCATGTGTATATATGTACACGTGTATAGCATGTATAGCTGAAAATAAAATCTATCTACAATGTAAAAATTGTTGACTCAACATATTACAATTAACTTAACTAACTAAAATAAAATTGCTTAACTAACTATATCTCAATATATACGGTATATTTAGAAGTAAATTTAAAAACTATCCGAAGTCAAAACTTGACCAATTTAAGATTATTACTCTTAATTTTATTCTTACAAAAGTAAAAGACTCTTTGTCAAGCTTGATCACCGTCAGGAAGAGTAGATTGCCAAAAGTATACTCTAGCCGACTTTCTTTTTGTTGGAAAAAGAAAAATCTTTCTCCTTTTCGTATTTTTTTTCCTCTGATGGTAAGCAACTTCCACTTCCAACTAAGAGATTGTAAGTTCGAATCATCCCAAGAGCAAGGTGAGGAGTTTTTAGAGGGAAGGATGCCGAGGGTCTATTTCGAAACAGCCTCTTTACCACACTATCATTCCCAAACCCCATTAATAGAATTATACTGGGTTGTTGTTATTGTTGAAAATATCCTGAAGTAGCAACGTATAACATTACTTTCCCCTCGTAACATTACAAATGAAAACTCGCCTATTATTAAGTTTTCAAGCATATATCCCTCTTTTTTAATTATTTGTATCATTATTGTTTTGTTTTCTCTTATATAAGAAGCCACAGTGACCTGCCTCTATCATCAACATGCCTGCTTAATTTGAGTACATTTTGATGTTAGGCTGCTTGAAAGTGCTGTACATGCTATTTTATTACTTGGACATTATCAATAGCTGCAAAGACCGCCTGCAATTATGGTGGGTCCCTTAGCGTCCACCTGTTCAATTAATACGTAGTCCTGTAAAGAATAATAATTTCTCAAAAGGAGTCTACATCATCAATGGGAGCTCGGAGAAGTAGTGGGGACGCAAACACAATGTGGTCGACGACGGCGGACTGTATAAGAAAGGCGGCGAGAGAGGAGTTAGGGATATCTACGGGCCACTGTGGTGGACACAAAGGAGATTGGTGGTGGAATGAGGTTGTCCAAGGTAAAGTGGAAGCAAAGAAGGCAGCTTACCTAAGGTTAGTAGGGAGCACTGACGAGGAGGAGAAGAGAGAGAACAGTCAAAGGTATAAGGTAGCTAGGAAGGAGGCGAAGATGACAGTGACGGAGGCTAAGACGACAACTTTTGCTCGTCTGTATGAGGAACTAAGGAACAAAGGTGGGGAGAAGAAGTTATTCCGACTCGCTAAGGCGAGAGAGAGGACAACTCGGGATCTGGACCAAGTGAGGTGCATAAAAGATGAAGACGGCAAAATTTTGATGGGAGATGACCAGATTAAGAGGAGGTGGCAGACCTACTTTCATAAACTTCTAAGTGAAGAAGGGGATCAGGATATTATACTTGGGGAATCGAGGAATGCCGACAGTCACCATGAATTAAGTAATTGTAGGGACATTAAGATCGATGAAGTCATGGAGGCAATGCGTAAGATGAGAAGGGGCAGAGCTACCGGGCCAGACGAAATTCCGGTTGAACTGTGGAGGTGTGTGGGTAGAGCAGGCTTGGAATGGCTTACTGCATTGTTTAATGTTATATTCAAGACTAATAGAATGCCTGAAGAGTGGAGGTGGAGTACAATGGTCCCGTTGTATAAGAACAAAGGTGATGTCCAGAGCTGTAACAACTATAGGGGCATCAAATTACTAAGTCATACCATGAAAGTTTGGGAGAGAGTGGTAGAAATGAGAGTGCGAAGGACGGTGTCTATTTCAGACAACCAGTTCGGGTTCATGCCGGGACGATCTACCACAGAGGCTATCCACCTTATTAGGAGGATGGTGGAACAGTACAGAGATAAGAAGAAGGATCTCCACATGGTGTTTATTGATCTGGAGAAAGCGTACGATAAGGTTCCTAGGAAGGTCTTATGGAGCTGCTTAGAGGATAAAGGGGTCCCGAGTAACTATATTAGGGTGATTAAAGACATGTATGATGGAGCTAAGACTCGGGTTAGGACAGTAGGAGGCGACTCTGAACACTTTCCAGTTATTACGGGGTTGCACCAAGGGTCTGCGCTCAGCCCATTCCTATTTGCCCTGGTGATGGATGCACTGACTCATCATATTCAAGGGGAGGTTCCATGGTGCATGCTATTTGCTGATGACATTATTCTAATTGACGAGACAAGAGGCGGCGTCAACGAGAGGCTTGAGATTTGGAGACATGCTCTTGAGTCTAAAGGTTTCAAGTTGAGTAGGACGAAGACGGAATACCTCGAGTGCAAATTTGGAGTTGAGCCGATGGAAGCGGGAGTTGAAGTGAGGCTTGACTCTCAAGTCATTCCCAAGAGAGGTAGTTTCAAGTACCTTGGATCGGTTATTCAGGGGATCGGGGAAATTGACGAGGATGTCACACACCGTATAGGGGTGGGGTGGATGAAGTGGAGGTTAGCGTCGGGAGTCTTGTGTGACAAGAAAGTGCCACCGTTACTAAAAGGTAAGTTTTATAGAGCAGTGGTTAGGCCTGCCATGTTGTATGGGACTGAATGTTGGCCGGTAAAGAACTCACACATCCAGAAGATGAAAGTAGCAGAGATGAGGATGTTGAGGTGGATGTGCGGGCATACAAGGATGGATAAGATTAGGAATGAAGATATTCGAGAGAAGGTGGGTGTGGCCTCCATGGAGGACAAGATGCGGGAAGTAAGACTCAGATGGTTCGGGCACATTCAGAGGAGGAGCACTGATGCACCGGTGAGGAGGTGTGAGCGACTGGCTGTAGTGGGCACGCGGAGAGGTAGAGGAAGACCTAAGAAGTATTGGGGAGAGGTTATCAGATAGGACATGGCGCGACTTAGGATTACTGAGGACATGGCTCTTGATAGGGAAGTATGGAGGTCGAGCATTAAGGTTGTAGGTTAGGGGAGAGTGTGAATATTTCTACAGCACAATAGAGTGAGACTATCCAGTTAGGAGTTAGACTAGGAATGTCATTGGTCGTCTATTGATGCAGAGCTTTACCTTCTAGTTGTAATATACCAGCCAGCTATTTCATATTTCGTATTTCGTATTCTGTATTTCATATTTCATATCTCTTATGTATTATTGTTGTTGTTGTTGTTGTTATTTTATTACGCATTTTTATGGTACTAATATATCATCTCCTATTGCTTTTTTGAGCCGAGGGTCTCCTGGAAACAGCCTCTCTACCCTTCGGGGTAGAGGTAAGGTCTGCGTACATATTACCCTCCCCAGACCCCACTTGTGGGATTATACTGGGTCGTTGTTGTTGTTGTAGTCTACATCATCACATTTTTTGGTTATCTACAAGCCTCAACCTTGGCTATATTTACCAAAAGGCACTGTAAGGATATCTAATGGGATAAAGCTAGTATTCAGAGATAGATTTGATTGAAATTCGAGAAAAAAGAGTTTTTGAAGTTGTGTCGAAAAATAATTTTTGAAAGTTGAAGTTGTGTTTGGACATGTATTTTATTTTAAGAAAAGTTGAAGTTTTGGGAGTGAAAAAAAAAATTCACCCAAAAACTACTCTAAACCAGTTTTTGGGAACTTGAAAATTTTGAATTTTTTTTCCTAATACATGATCATGTTTCATAAACAAACAATATTTTCAATTTTTTTTTTGTGGAGAAATGAAGTCAAAATCTGCAGTCAAACGGGAACAAACACAAGGGTAAAAAGTTGAAAGCTTACTCGGCAAAAGAGTTACATTCGATTAACTCAGAGTTGATACATGAAATTTTATAATATCGTAGAGCTTGACTTTCTTGAAGATCAATTTAATATTTAATAGTTGTTAAGTTCTATATTGTGTTTTTTTAAAATCATTTTTGGCATGTAGGAATTAACTGAAGCATATTCCTACAAAAATTCTCTGCCAATATCTGCACAAATTAGACCCTCAAAGTTTTTTTTACTTAAGGCTTATATAAGCTATCTCTCCCCAAACCCTACTTATGGAATTATAATAAGTTTTTATTGTTGTTGCTGCTTATATGAGCTATACAATGTTTCATAAAAAATCATTATTCAATCTTAAGTGATATGCTTAAAATTTATTAGCTCAAAGTCATTTTTCAAATTCAAATTAATTTAATTAGTGAGGTAGTTTCACTGCAATTCAAAAAAGAGCAGTTTTTGTTTTATAAATTTTTAAAAGCTTCGTAATACAATTAAAGCAACTTATCTTTCACAATTGTAACTAAGATCGTTTGAGAAAAATGAAAACTTTTGGAATTTGTGGTCCTAAACAAGTAAAAAGGGGTCCAGAGTATTTGTACGTTAATAAAAGCTTCCCATTAAGGATAGAATTGTAAGTTTAAGCTAAATTGTTTTGAAATTTAGAAAGGGGTTATTCTTTTTGGAATAGACCAAATATTTTACACTTGCCTATGGTTGTTGGGCCCGAGCACAACCCGGACTAATCGTAACTAGTATTTAAAGAAATGGTTATGGTACAAGCACGAAAATCTTCAACCTCGTCATGTAAAAATCTTGTTTTGTACACAAACTTGAAGAATGGCAAAGATAGCGTGCGCAACCGAGTGAGCCAAATTGATTCCTGCAATGTCCTTTTTCAAGGGGAGAAATTAAAAAATAGCGAGATTTACGAGTGGTCATTCAAAAATAGCCACAGTTTCAAAAGTAATCGAAATTTAGCCACTTTTCATGTAAAGATAAATTTGAACTAAAACATTGTTCAAAATCCGGAAAAATACTCCAGCATAAATACTGGAGTTCCAGTATAATACACCGGTCCTGCATAATATATTGGAGTTTGGAGCACCGGTGCTCCAGTCTCCAATATATTATATTAGAGCCAACAAAGTATACCGATCCAACATAATATGCAGGAAGTTCATACACAGGTGCACCGAACTCCAATATATTATACTGGACCGGTCTTTATTGCAGCAAAATAATGACTATTTTGATTGACTAGGTAAACGCTGACTATTTTTGAATGACCAGTCTGAAAATTGACTAAGCCGTGCTATTTTAACTTTTTTAAGTTCAAGTTGTTCACAAGCTCATTTGCTTTCTCTTATATCAAAGTGTCAACTTTTAATAGTAAAACTTCTCACTAAGAACTCATGCAAATTGCGATAAAAACTTATCCGCATCAAGCGTTTACCCAAATCTATCTATGGTTAAATGTATATTAGTTAATCATGATTTAATGATAACCATGTCGATGAAAACATGTGTCATGTATATATATAAAAATTGCACGGGGCGTCCTATTTGGTCGCCCCCATTTAACCTATACTCATTTTTTAAAAAACTTTTAACTTGTACCCACTTTTTAAATAATTTCAACCCCCTTTCTCATCCTCCTTCTCTTCCTTCGTTTTCTTCTTCTTCTTCTTCTGGTGCTGCTATGGAACTAAAGAAGGAGCCATATGTGTCATTGTCATACGTCTTTGCTGTATTTCTTTATGATATTATATTTTCGTTATATAAACTACTTTCTAATTACATTTAAAACAGTTGCTAAACTTTGAGCCGGGTCAAAAACTAGCCATTCCTCCTAATTTTTTCTGTTTCATTTGGGATCAAAGATGCATCGACCCGTACTCCATTTTGCTTTTTCTTTCTAAAAATGCTCAGATGGAGATTTTGAATTGTTGGAATGATAATAAACTCATTTTAAAGATAAAACAATGTTTCCCCGGTGTAAATATCCTATGACACTTCCCTTAGGAACTTAAACTGAGTAAAAATAGAACTTTAACATATTATCTTTAGACTAGTATTGAATAGGTTTTACTCCTCCTCCTTCTCCTTCTTCTTTATATAGTGCTGAAGTCTTACAAATGAACTAAATAGAGCTGAAGTTCGACAGTTACAAAAACAAAAACTTCGCCAGTTACAAAACAAAACTTCAGTTTCGCCGGTTACAAAAACAAAAACTTCAGCTCTAGAACCGAAGTTCACCAGTTACAAAACAAAAACTTCAGGCCCGTCTACTAGAATGTTGAAGTTTTGCGTGATTGTCTTTGCTACTTCAGTCCCGTATGCTGAAGTTATGCGAAAAAACAGGTATGCTTGCAATTTTTTTTGCAAAGCAGGCACAAGTTAAAACGTGACACAAAAAGCGAGTATAGATGCAAATGCCCCCGTACATATTGTTTGGTGTAAACACCTGATGCAATTACCCAAATATATTAACATGCTATATCGAATCCTTGTAAATATTAACCCCGATCCCAATTGAGAGTCGAAGGAAGCTCAACGGGAAATTTAGCCAAAATCCAAAGGGGTGACAAAACCCGATTTGCATCAGAATTGGCTTCCAATACTAGCATACATCCATTTTTTGTTCATTCATGGGTGCTGATTCTCTTGAAACAATAAAATAATGGCTACAAAATTTAACATCTTGAAACTTCAAAATTGGGAAAACATTAGAAATGTCACACACAATTCTTCAGGGAATCGCCAGCACCCTGGAAGAAACAACAAGAGAGAACAAAGTCAGCTATGAATATGCCAACAAGAGATAAAACTACTGCTGAAGTAGTAGACTCTCCAACCCCTTTGGCACCACCCAGTGTGGTGACCCCCCAAGCACAGCTTATGATGGATATAATAGCACCAAACACCCCTGATTTAATCATCGCACTAATAAGGTCCCATGATCTAAGAGCTCTCAGAGCAGAATCCAAGATTATGTTTATGCTAATTCCATAAACGCCGTCAGCCAAAAGGGCGCTGGATGCCATACCAACTGTAAAGCACATTAGGGTTAAAAAAGGTAAGGCTATGCAAGACGCAATCACTCTTGGTGTCACCAAATAATCAACAGGATTTGCACCGAGAACTCTCAACGTGTCAGTCTGCTCAGATACCTGCATAGTGCCCAGTTCCGCAGCAAATGCACTACCGATACGCCCAGCAACAACAATTGATGTGACAACTGGACTTAGCTCTCTTGAAAAGGCAAGGGCCAACACCCCACCAACAGATCTATTTAACCCTAATCTAGTGAATTCTCTAACAAATTGGATAGTGAAGGCCATGCCAACAAAAGCTGCTGTTAACAGACAGACACCAACCGACTTAGGTCCAACTCTTTCCAACTGTTGAAGAGTATTCTTCCAGTGGACTTTACCCTTTATGATCCTAATAATAACCTGCCCTGCCAAGATAGGAACTGATAATCCCCTCCATAAGTACCTGGGAGGTGACCACTTACTCAAGAACGTTTCTCCTCCGTCTTCCCATTCTTCCACTGTAGATGTGTCCTCTTTAGATGCAGTTGTGTCCTCTTCAGGAACAGAGAGACTTGGATGACCATCATTAGAGTTAGGAATCACACAGAATCTTTTCAGTTTGATAGGTTTTAGAACCTTACGGATCTGAGCTCCTCGATTAAAGTCAAATCTCCGAGGAAGCCAATTCAAGCTCAAAACTTTTACATTTACAAGACTCACCTTATTATAGCTGCCTCTGCAATTCATACAAAGCTAGTGTCAGTCAATCTAACTGATGCAGTCTATTTTGAAAATCCACATCAGTATCCATGTGTGGTAAATGGAAGTTGAACATAAACACATCACATTGCATGTTATACATTTACAGACACATTATAGAAAGTAAACATACACTTTCACATATAAACACAAAACCAAAAGGCAAAGAGAGAGACCTTCCGGATAAGTGAAGAGGATAACAATGAGAAGCTGCTTGCATGTTGGTTTTGAACTAGGGCCCTTGAAGTGAAATCTTTGGTCTTTTAAGTCACTCTCAGCACAAGAAGATGACCTGCTTTAAGTAAAATGGAGCGTTAAATCATTACAAATTTAGAGTTTCAACCCCAAGGGAATACATAATTTTAGGTAACAAGATTTGCAATAAAGCAAGCAGATGGTGCCAGTGAATATAAGACATCTGATGTAGAAATCTGAGACCTAAGGACTACAAAGAAGAGCAAGTATCTTCTACAGTCAGCATCATCATATGTCATCAGGAACATCACAACGATGGAGGGAAGCCCTCCCCGTCAAAGTGGCACCTAAACTTTTGGCACTCTGGCCCTCTACTAATTCTTGTGGCATTTTGACTTCATCTTCACAAAGATAGTCAAAAAACTATGACAGTGTAAGCTATTAGGTAACTTTTCAAATGCACTTTGAAGGCATTAATCAATCTAATAGAATTTCATCTTCCAAGTCAACAATTTGGGTTAATAAAGCCGGATTAATTATTTAAGGGGGCATCGCTCTAATCGCTTATGTAGTAACATTCCTTTTGAATGCCTAGGTTGTAACCTTTATAGCGATAGCACGTCAAAAAAGATCTTTCGATCAGGAAAAGGTAAAGCCTTAATCATTCTTTACTAGAAAGCTTTTTTATCTCAACTAGATAGTCAACTGTAAACGATCAAAACAAATTCGAGATAAAATTGAGGTAAAATGACAACAAAACCAAGAGAGGACGGGACTTGCCCAAACAAAAATCCAGAACATTCCCATTTTCCACATGATGAGTCTGATACCAATTCCTATAGTTCTACCTCTTTCGATCAAATATTTCCTCTACTTCATAGCAGTAATTCATATATTTCATGGACTACCTTGTACAAAAGTCAAACAAGTTCTCATTTCAACAATAAAACAAAGAGAAGGCAAGTGAAACCTGTTTTACACTAATTATTTAGCACTATGAAATCTCAGTTCATGAACAATACATAAGACCAAGAACTAGAATCCTCTTCAACTGAACTCATCTTACTCTATCTTTCACCAATGTGTCCCTACAAAAGCGACCAAAAATCTACAAATTTCCCGAACTTGTAACGAATACATTAGAAAATCCCAGTAAAAGTATTCGCAGGAATTACCATTATTTTTTGCCAGTTTCACCAACATTTAGCATTATCTCAGCATCAATTCGCATTAGGCACAAAACTAAATTTCCTAATATAACACGAATTTAAAATCACTAAAATCAGGTGCTACAAAACAATTACAGAAATATACCAGCCATAGCAGTTCAATTCACATTTCCAGCTATATCACAATCATTTCAAGCTAATTTCATTATTCAATTTCGAGGAAATAAGACACTGTTGAAAGAATATCGAGAAATTGACCTTTTGGGATCCGAACTTGCTTTTGGCAGAGACAGTCTTATTCTTCTCCACTATCTGTCGCATGGAGTGGAACGACGCCGTTGCTACCGCTTCTCTCCGGCCCAGGAGCCGTTGTGGGTAGAGCTCCTCTGTCAGTCCGTCAGCTATTGGCCGTCTCAAAGTCTCTTCCTTTTTCCGAATTCTTGTTTCATGTTTTCTTTTTCTCCTTTATTTTGTTTCGTGTGAAAAGAAAGAGAGAGTAAAACACCAAGTTACAGCTAGTTTGGCCAAGCTGCAAAAATCAGCTTATATTTTTTTTAGAAGTGGTTTACTCAAAAGTACTTTTGGTGAGAAGCAGTTTGTGTTTGACTAATTAGTTTGAAAAATACTTTTAAGCAGCAATTAATGTTTGGCCAAGCTTTAAAAAACTGCTTCTAAGTGTATTTTTCTCAAAAGTGCTTCTCAAAAAAGTGGTTTTGAAAAGAAACTACTTTTTTCTGCTTCTCCAAAACTGCTTCTGCTTCTCCTCAAAAATACATTTTTTTTTCTTCCAGAAGCTTGGCCAAACACCTCAATTTTTGGCCAAAAGTGTTTTTGGCAAAACAAAAAAAAAGTACTTTTGGCCAAAAATAAGCTTGGCCAAATAGGCTATTAGTCCCTAGCTTTAGTTGTAATTTCATTTTGGTACTATAAGGGGTTGTTTGGTTGGAATACAATTTATACCAGTATAAGCTATGCCGGTATAATTTATATTGGGATAAGTTATGTTGGGATTAGTTATGCTGGGATATTGTTTATTCATTGTTTGGTATGTTGTATTAAAAATGACAATTGCATAATTTTTAAGAAGAAGGTATACGTTATACCGGTGCTAAATGTCACACCTCCTTTTTCCGCGCCCGCGGGGGTACATGGAGTTTTTTCCAATTAAAGGACAATCGAAACAAGATTATTTATTTATTTCAGAGTCGCCACTTGGGAGATTTAGGGTGTCCCAAGTCACCAATTTAATCCCGAATCGAGGAAAATATTCGACTTTCCAAATGAAGTCTGCGAACCAGAAATTCTAAGTAAGGAATTATGTTGACCCGAGGGAAGGTGTTAGACACCCCCGAATCCCGTGGTTCTAGCACGGTCGCTTAAACTGTTGTAATGGCTAAAATATCTGATTTTAATACATGTTCAAAAACTATAGTGTAATTTTAACTTTTAACCGCTTTTATTGTTATTATTATTTTTATAGAGAATTGCAACATCGTGAAAATATATCTCGAACCACGTCACATCAATGTACCCGTGGTTATCGGCATATTTCAACTCTGTTGAGATTTGGATTTGGGTTACATAAATGCATACCCATATTTAAGAAAATAATTTGTTAAAGACGCGCCTAGAGCGACTAGCGTATTGTTGTTTTGGGAAAGGCCGTAAAATTTCACTAGACGGCCAAACCCGATGTTCTAAATAATTAATACATACATTTGTGAGGGTCCGGCAATTGGTGCATTTTATTGGGCGAGGCTCATCTCATTTATTTTTAAAAGACAATCCTAAAATACCTACATTATTTTCTATTAAATATGTCTCTACAAAATAAAATAAAAAAAATGTCTTAATTTATTTACATGCTGAAATTAACCAATAATATTTAATCTAAAAAATATTTCTACCAAGTTCCTACTAGATGGCCTATTCGTTTGATTTTTGACTCGACGAAGTTACTACACCATTTATTTATTTAGGCAATATATGCAAATAGTTCAACTGTTAAGCTATTGTCGAATGTTCCACTATATGTATTAAATAGCTACATGATTCTGATTTTTTGCAAGCTAAATAATTTGTACATACAAATAAAAAATCAGAATATAATTAAAGCTAATTCAGAATTTCAACTCTTTATTTTTCGTATTCATGCTTCATATTCGGATTACAATAACCAGCTTTTCAGTTGTGTACCTGATATTGGAAGCAAAAGAAAATGAAGATGAGAATCAACAACAGTAATAACAGTACAACACAACAACAACCCAGCAATAGTAACAACCCAGTAACAGACCGGTGGAATAATAATCCCAAAACAAATGCTTCCAACTTTTATGAAACAACAACAATTAATGCTGATTTCAAACAATGAAAGAAAGCAGAAGATTTTTAGTTTTTTTTTATTTGAAGGTTTGAATATTTTTCGGAATTTTCTCTCTCTTAAATGTTCAGCCCTTTTCTCTCTCTTATTTTCAGATTTGTTTTTCTCTCTCGTTTTTTCTCTTTATTTCTGTGTTCTTTTTATCTGTGTTCTATTTTCTGTCCATAATCTTGTTTCAAGACTTCCTATATATAACCCATCCCATAAATCTTTCAATCAATTAAAATCAATACTTTTTCTCTACCAAACCCATTATCTTCCCACTCATCCCCATTACATTAAATAAATATATCACACCACCCCATTATATTTTGTCCCCCATGCCTAACATAAACAAATACAAGATTCCCTCACACTAAAATTTGTCTTGTCCCCCCTTTATATTAAATAACTATATCACAACCCACCCCATTTCATTTTGTCCCCCATGCTTCACATAAAAAATTACAAAATATACAATTCCTAAACTACCCCTCTGACCTTATTGCAATTACCAATTTAACCCTGAACGTACTACAAATTACCAAACTACCCCATCAGCTATAACAATCAATTAATCAAACTTAACCAAAATATAGACAATATGATCAATTTCTAACAATGTTCGAACAACAATATGAACACGGATGAACATCATAACAACAATATCACATGAACACAAATTGAACAACAAAGAACAACTAAAATTTGATTGAACAATATTTTTAGCAACAACAAGCCCATTTTCGGATTCAACAACAACAACAATCAAACAAGTATATTTAGATTTCTAAATTCAATATTATTGAACTTAAAATTAACTCTAACAACATTACAACCAACAATTCCTATATTAAACTTTATGAGACAAATTCAAGAAATAATCATAAATGGTAAACAAGAAATCAAGCTATACAAATTTCGGATTCAAGATCAAACAAACAAAGTATGAACATGAATGAAATCTATATTAAACAACAAGCATGACGGATTCAAACAATTAAATCAAAATATTTCCTTTAACACAACTAAATTTTTTTTAGACAAATAACAAGATCAACGAAGAAACAATTATGAACTTAAGCTTGAACTTAACAATATTAACAATTTCTAACAATACATAAATACATGAAACAAATTGAAGAAACAGTTAATTAAATTTTAATTTGAATCTAACAAACATCAAACTAACAAATTCTTACCTAAACAATAAAACAAACATGAAATAAACATGAAAAGCCACTAATTAACTTTCCATTTGAAATCTGAAAATTAATTCAATCAAAATACATGAACAAAACCAAAAATCAAATATCTATCGATTTTAGATTCGAGAAATATCAAAACGAATTACGGACAAAATAAAATTCAAAAACTACTAACCGGACTGAAACGACGAACGACTAACCAACAACGAACTCGAATTTAAGAAGTTGACTGAAGCAACGTCGAAGCAGTAGCAATGGAGGTTCGACGCAGCATCAATGGAGGAAAAGGAGAAACAGCGGCGACAAAGCCGACGGGGAGGTCGACGGACCACTGCTCGACATTGATGCAATGGTAGCCATGTCCACGCCGAAGCTGGAGCAACAACATCCGTTTGGAGAAGCCATGGCTGCTCGTCGCTGTCACACCTCCTTTTTCCGCACCCAATAGGGCACAAGGGAGTTTTTTCTAATTAAAGGACAATCGAAACGGGATTTATTTATTTATTTCAGAGTCGCCACTTGGGAGATTTAGGGTGTCCCAAGTCACCAATTTTAATCCCGAATCGAGGAAAAGAATGACTCCATATTACAGTCTGCGTACCAGAAATCTGGATAAGGAATTCTGTTAACCCGGGAGAAGGTGTTAGGCATTCCCGAGTTCCGTGGTTCTAGCACGGTCGCTCAACTGTTATATTCGGCTTGATTATCTGATTTTATACAAATATGAAATTATGTGCCAATTTTAACTCTTGGCCGCTTTTATTATTATTTTTTACGAGAATTGCAACGTCGTGAAAATATATCTCGAACCACGTTACATCAATGCACCCGTGATTATTGACATATCTCGACTCGGTCGAGAATTGGATTTGGGTCACATAAATGTGCACCCGAATTAAGAAAAATAAATTATTAAGACGCGCCTAAAGCAACTAACGTAGTGTTATTTTGGGGAAGGCCGTAAAGTTCGCTAGACGGCCTGTCCCGAATTCTAAGTATTTTAATATATACATTTGGAGGGCCCCGCAGCTTGTGCATTTTTGGTTTGTCGAGGCTCGTCTCATTCATTATTTTTAAAAGGAATTTGCAACGTCATGGAAATGCATCTCAAACCACGCCACAATCAATATACCCGTGATTAGAGACACATTTCGATTTCGTTGAGATTTGGATTTGGGTCACATAAATGTGCACCCGAGTTTAGGGAGATAACATTATTAAATACGCGCCTAAAGTGACTAGCGTATCATTGTTTTGGGTAGGGCCGTGAAATTTGCTAAACGGCCTGTCCCGAATTCTAAGCATTTAATACATACATTTAACGAGGGCCCCGCCATTTATGTATCTATCCAGCGAGGCTCATCTCATTTAATTAAAAGGATAATCTTAGCATGACTATATTTTTGTACTTTGTTCGTCTCTAAAATGACAGAGAGCAAAAGATCCTAGCCCCATTTCATACTTAAAGTATTTGTAGTCGAACCCCAAACAAGAGATAAAATTTATGAGTTTCCAAATACAAAAGCACGTGTGGGCTTGGGTCCAACGCATATGGTATTACACTGGACTTGGCTGTCCTTATTCCGATATTAGCCTAACTGCTTGTTCTTATGCCAATTCGTGAGTTTGCAAACTGGAAGATAAAATGATACTATTTCCTTTAACAGTCTATTGTAAGTTTAAAATAGGCTAATCTGTTGTCATGAAAGGACTTTAAGATCAAGCTTTAGTCCTGATTCGAACCATTTGGTATACTGAGATTAGACTATTACGACAATTAGAAGTCCATTTACTTGATTCAAGTCTAACATGCATCTTTACAAATGTCATGAAATAAGCAGGATGATTTCTAGCCTCATATCCCTCTAAGGACTTATCTAGAGAGTTCATAAGCTAATTATACAGTTCCATGGAAGGAGATTACATATCATTGATACACAAAATGGTTTAAGTACAATCAACAGAAAAAACTAAATTCAGTTTATAACTTCAACTTCTTCATGTGTGTATTCATGCTTCAAATGTCAACTTCAAACATGGAATTACATCGACTTAGTATGTGTACCTGGATTCAGATAACCAAACAAAAGAAAAGGAAGGATGTCAGCAGCAAGCAACCAAGCAGCAGTCACAGCAGTAACAGACAACAACAACACAGCAACAAACAACCAGCCACAAGTGTCACCAACAGTCCACAGACAGCCAACAACAGTTTCCACAACGAGGAAACCCAATAGGTGGTCGAGCACCAAACAAAACACTCCCAGACACAGTGTAATAAGATGCGACCAAGAAAACCAGAATGTTCAATGCAGTAGCAGCAGAAAATCAATAAACACAAAAACTCAGGAAACAACCAACGGCAATCAGCAAAGACAGCTTGACCAACTTTAACTCTTACACAGTTTTCAGTTGATACTTATTCACAGTATTCTGAAGTTTCTTTCTGTTTTTTTTTCTGAAGACTAAAAGTCCAGCCCCTTTTAAGTTCTGAAATAGCTTATTTATAAGCCAACAACCCAGTGCAGCTAAGCTGCCTGGATTCTGCCAATTACAGTCTGCCCATACCCCTTAGCTTCCCATGCCTAAAGGCCTTTTCTTGGAATCCTTAATCAACCCCCCTATGCTCTGTCTCATTACTCTAATCAAGGATTATGTGCTTAGTTAAGTATTCATTTAATTCCCACGCTCTTGTGTTTTGTTCCCCATTAATAGTATTTTAATTGACACTTGACAGCTTCTTTCAATCCTGAACACTTAGTTAGATTTTCCAGTTCGAATCCCCCCTCCCACAGCTAACAAACCAAACTATAATCAGTCCAAAGCAAACCTTCACAAAAATCAGCCAGTAACTGGATGTGAAACTATCCTAAATCACTCAGTTAGGTCGTTTGTTATTTAATACTGTAAAACTAACGTCAAACATGTGACGAGTCGACTTCGCGAGTTATAACGTATACTAATTAGTCGCTAATCAACTAAACTTAAAACAGAAACAAACTGAGTGTTTCAGGCCTTTTTCGGACAACAATGGAACTTTACAAACTTAATTATTTGACGACGTTACTCAGGTCGACTATACGAACTATCATACGTAACAATTAAACGACTAACAACATAGACTAAACAGGGTACCAATTTATTTCAAAACTCGGGCCATTTAATTATGCAGTTTGTGAAATTTAACTAATCGACAATATCAATCGAAGCAACTAAACATCTTATAACACTTAACTAACATTCGAGAAAAGAAATCGACCAAACAAAAGGGTCTTTGGAGACGGACAGAGAATAATCAAAAACAAACTAAACAAAACCATAAACATATGCATAACACCTAAACAAAAAGCAAGAAAGGACGATTACATCGGAAAGTTACCTCAAACGAAAACAGGTTTGGTTTTTTAGGGTTCTTGAACTCAGATTTGGGATTTGACAAGTTATGCTTGTATTTGACCGGAACCAAAGCTGATTAAGGCCTGAGGGACGTTAGGGGAGTGACTAGGGTGAATATGGGGTGGTTTGGTGTAGATCCAGGTTTGGTCTCGGACCTTCGAATGAAGATTCGAGACGTTCGGGGAAGATTCGAGGCAAGCTGAGTGTGGATTTGGAGAGGGGGGGTCATGGTGGTTCAAGGGTGTAACTATGGTAGCCATCGACATCCTGGCCGCCGGACTTATGCTGAAAGGGCACCAGGGCGGCTGTTAGGGTTTCGGGGGTTTGGGGGTCCCTTCTGAGAGAGACGAAGGAACAGGGGGTGGGTGTTTGGATAGGGGGCGGGGTAAAAGGGTTAAGTTTATATATGCATTGAGGGTATAGATCCTGGCCGTTGGATCAAGTGAGATCTATGGCCAGGATCTATTCTCTTAGGAAGGACGACGTCGTTTAGGCGTGTGGTGGGTTGGACCGGGTAAAGAAATGGGTCGGACCAGTTTAACGGGTCTAGGGGATGTGATCCTGGCTGTTGATTCGTTTGAGATCAACGGCCCAGCTTAGACGGGACAGAAACGACGCCGTTTGTACCGTGTCCGAGCAGCCTGTGTTTGGGCTGGATCGGTGTCCTGGACTTGGTCCTATTTTTTTTTGGCCCAAAACGATTTCAGCACTCTTTCTTTTGTTTTCTAGTTTTAAACTAAATGAACTAAAATAAAAAAAAAATAACTAAAAAAATGAAATTAAAACAACCAATATTGTAACACTTTAGCATAATTATCACACACATATGGAAATATTTAAGTAGGTTAAATCCCAACCTAGAATAAAAGATGCATATATATTTTTTGAATTTTCTTTTAATGACCGAATTATGGTTTAATGACATACATATTTTGTATTTTGTTTGATAAGATTAAACGAAAAAATGGACAGAACCACAAATGACTACCAACACGTGTCACGTGAAAATCGAAAAATTGTACAGCGAGGCCATTTGCCATTATTTTTTATTTCTTTTTGGAGTGATTGTCCGTGAAGCAAAAATCACGTGCTTACAGCTGCCCCTCTTTGCCCGAAGACACGAAGGGTTTTCGCGCAAAGATAAAATGAGCGATTTTTGCTCATCCGAGTACTCCGTGTGAAGCATTTTTTGAAAAAAGATTTGACCGAACCTTTGCTTCCGAGGTTTCCTACATATCCTGGGGCTGAACAGGAATCAGGTCAATGTAGTTCGGGAAATTTTGGGTAGCTGGGACTACCGTGTGACTGTAGTGTTTGCCGCTGTTGTGTGCTACTTACATGCTGCTGTAGGATGTTACCGCTTACCGATCTCCTTGTTACATTGTTCTAAAAGGAAAAACAAAAAGCTAGGCTAGACTGTGGATCATAAGATCTCCTCTATCTTCAACTTGTTCTTGTCGCCTTGCTTTCTTGTCGGCTTGCGTTTTCCTCCGATGCTTTTATTTTGTGAACTTGAGGGATGGTACTGGCCTTTTGCTCTTCCGAGTACCAGTTTTCATCATTTTTCTTGGTCCGCTGGGGATATGGCCTTCTTCATTAAGCTTTTCAATGATTCCTTCGGTGGTAAAGCTTTCTTCATCAGATTTGTTGTGCTGGGCATGGTCTAATGTTCACAAGCCGCTTCTTTCAACACGCGTCCTTTTGACTCGTGCGCCTGAGTTTGCAACCTTCTGCTTCCCGGTGCGGGGGATTTTTGTTGTTTCCTGTTGGATATTCCTGCTGTAACCTTTGGCCTTCCGGTGGGGTTACTGCTCTCAAAATCTGAAATATTTAAACTAAAACATGAAAAGTATTCCTCTCGTTATACAGGTGGGCGCCTATTTAAACTAAGACATGAAAATTATTCCTCTCGTTATACAGGTGGGCGCCTATTTAAGCTAAGACATGAAAATTATTCCTCTCGTTATACAGGTGGGCGCCTATTTAAACTAAGACTGAAAATTATTCCTCTCGTTATACAAGTGGGCGCCTATTTAAACTAAGACTGAAAATTATTCCTCTCGTTATACAGGTGGGAGCCTATTTAAACTAAGACATGAAAATTACTGCTCTCAAAACCTGAAATATTTGAACTAAAACATAAAATATTCCTCTCGTTATACAGGTGGGCGCCTATTTAAATTAAGACATGAAAATATTCCTCTCGTTATACAGGTGGACGCCTATTTAAACTAAGACATGAAAATTATTCCTCTCGTTATACAGGTGGGCGCCTATTTAAACTAAGACATGAAAATTATTCCTCTCGTTATACAGGTGGGCGCCTATTTAAACTAAGACTGAAAAGTATTCCTCTCGTTATACAGGTGGGCGCCTATTTAAACTAAGACATGAAAATTATTCCTCTCGTTATACAGGTGGGCGCCTATTTAAACTAAGACTGAAAATTATTCCTCTCGTTATACAGGTGGGCGCCTATTTAAACTAAGACATGAAAATTATTCCTCTCGTTATACAGGTGGGCGCCTATTTAAACTAAGACATGAAAATTATTCCTCTCGTTATACAGGTGGGCGCCTATTTAAACTAAGACTGAAAAGTATTCCTCTCGTTATACAGGTGGGCGCCTATTTAAACTAAGACTGAAAAGTATTCCTCTCGTTATACAGGTGGGCGCCTATTTAAACTAAGACATGAAAATTATTCCTCTCGTTATACAGGTGGGCGCCTATTTAAACTAAGACTGAAAAGTATTCCTCTCGTTATACAGGTGGGCGCCTATTTAAACTAAGACTGAAAAGTATTCCTCTCGTTATACAGGTGGGCGCCTATTTAAACTAAGACATGAAAATTATTCCTCTCGTTATACAGGTGGGCGCCTATTTAAACTAAGACATGAAAATTATTCCTCTCGTTATACAGGTGGGCGCCTATTTAAACTAAGACTGAAAAGTATTCCTCTCGTTATACAGGTGGGCGCCTATTTAAACTAAGACATGAAAATTATTCCTCTCGTTATACAGGTGGGCGCCTATTTAAACTAAGACATGAAAATTATTCCTCTCGTTATACAGGTGGGCGCCTATTTAAACTAAGACTGAAAATTATTCCTCTCGTTATACAGGTGGGCGCCTATTTAAACTAAGACATGAAAATTATTCCTCTCGTTATACAGGTGGGCGCCTATTTAAACTAAGACACATTTGATTTTGTTTTCTCGTTCCTCCAAAAAATATTTAGCCACGACAGAAAATTTTCTGCCCCGGTTTTGGTGGCCTTTCTGGTATCGCGTCCGTCTGCCATCATCAACCTTTATTTTCTTGCAGCAGACAAAAGGATTTAGTTAGTTTTAATCATGGTGGGGAAACGTGACCTTTCCAATGGGAGATGATTTTTCCCTTTTCTTTTCCTTGCTCTATGCTCCAACAACTGATTGGTGGACGACGCTGCTTGCTGGGGGTGGTTTTCCCTTTATCCCCCTTTCTGCTTTCTCTTTTCAGGACATGCTGTGGGAGTCTGCTTTTAATCAGGACATGCCGGGGATATCTTGCACTGGACTGATTTCCCTTTCTTGTGGCATCTGACCACTTCAGATTCGGGTCCGGGATTTATCAACATTCTACGGGGAAACCTTTTCGGAACTTGGTCCAAAAGTCCTTCACCCGTCATTTTCCGCTCTCTTTATGTCACCTTTCTTTCTACACAATTCGTCCTTTGGTTTCACAGCCGATGCCTTTTGTCTTATTGCCTCGGCTCTCTACCCTTTTCGTATTTTGCTTTCGTACCCCTTCGGCCTCTGGTAGTGAACTTTGAAAAATCTTTTCCAAAACGAATTCTTAGAAAGAAAAATGAAAAAGATAGAAAAGGAGGAGAACCTTTCTGAACCAATACTTGGTGGAAAAAGGAAAAGAGAAGAACTTATCTGGATAACATGACTGGTCCTTGTGATCATGGCGTGCACCATAGATTCCCGACCCAGTCTATTTGTATCAATCAACTTGCCAGATGACCTTACTTGCTGGGGATAAATGGGCGTCCATTTCTTTGTGAACGTGGATCCTTTTGTTGATCTGTCTTGTCGCCTCATAGTGCCGTTCGAGAGGTTTTCACTAATGAGACTCTCTCTTTTCTCTCAGCTCCCGGTGCCTTATGGTGCCTGTGAAGGTTTTCACCAATAAGACTCTCTCGTTTTATATCCCTCATCTTTCGTCGCCTTGTGGTGCCTGCGAAGGTTTTCACCGACAAGACTCTCCCATTTTATTTTTCAACGGAGGATTGGAGTGCTGTCGATATGACCCTCTCTTCTGGAGATTCCTTCGGAATATCAATTCATTTCCCGTTTTATTGCTCCTCTTCTTTGCCGGGGATCAGTGTATTACTCTCGGCTTTATTTGCCTGACTTGGCACCTCTTGGATATTGATCGGGAGGTCTTTTGGACGTCGATGTCGGTTTCGGTGTGGGGCTAAAAGAAAGTCTATCAAAATAAAATAACTTGATGGGTGATATGCTACAACTTTTGGAATCAAACATTTGTTGGAACCTTAAAACATAACCTCTGCCCCAGTTTTCTTGCTTGGGGTTTTTTATTTTTACACTATGTTGAGCTATATGCGTTATGCACACTATGCCTATTATGCACACTTATGGATATTATGCATACTATGACCGAGCCGTGAGGCGCCTACGTATCCTTTTTGAGGAATCAGGTCAAATGTAGTTCCCACAGTTTGTGATATTTATCTTCTTCTTCTTTTTTTTTTCTTCAAAATTTTCTTTTCTTCTTCTTTCTCTTTTCATATCTTTTCCGTTAGTGATTCCAAAAGAGGGGTATGAAAGAATAACTTAAGGCTCAAAAAGGGGGAAACAAGGGTAAAAAGTGTTTAGATAGAAGAAAGAATTGCCTCCGTCATTTCATTGTCCAATAAGTACCAAGTACAAACAAACGAACCAATAATTGCCATAATCAAAGAAATTACGCATAATATCTCTTGACTGCATCCAAATTGATAGCCATGCCAACACATCTTCCCTCGATATCCGTCAAACACAGAGCTCCATTGGACAATACTCTGGTCACGATATAAGGCCCTTGCCAATTTGGGGCGAACTTGCCTTTTGCCTCGACCTGATGTGGGAAGATCTTCTTCAATACCTGCTGCCCTACTTCAAACTTCCTGGGGCGTACCTTCTTATTATATGTTCTCGCCATTCTCTTCTGATACAGCTGACCATGGCACACTGCTGCCAATCTTTTCTCGTCTATCAAGCTCAACTGTTCTAGTCGAGCTTTGACCCATTCAGCATCATCA